>NW_006921637.1:13305951-13325626 GCF_000298275.1 Orycteropus afer afer | reverse complement strand
AAGAACTGGTCGATTTTCATCCATTTCAGGAAGTGGCATATGATCTAGAACCAATGGTACTGAAGGAGGAAGTCAAAGCTGCAATGAAAGAATTGACGAAGAACAGGCTTCAGGAATTGATGGAATACTTATTGAGATATTTCAACAAACGGATGCCCCATTGCAGCCACTCATTCGGTTATGCCAAGAGATTTAGAAGGCAGCTACCTGGACAACTGACTGGAAGAGATCCATATTTGTACCCATTCCAAAGAAAGGTGATCCTACAGAATATGGAATTATAGAACAATATCATTAATATTGCATGCAAGTAAGATCTTACTGAAGACAATTCAAAAACGTTTGCAGCAGTATATTGACAGAGAGCTTTCAGAGGTGCAAGCTGGATTCAGAAGAGGACGTGGAACAAGGCATATCATAGCTGTTGTCAAATGGATGTTGGCTCAAGGCAGAGAATACCAGAATGATGTTTACTTGTATTTTATTGACTATGCAAAGGCATTTGATTGTGTGGATCATGACAAATTATGGATAACATTGAGAAGAATGGGAATTCCCGAACACTTGATTGTACTCATGAGGAACCTGTGCCTTGACCAGGAGGTTGTCGTTCGAACGGAACAAGGGGACACTACATGGTTTAAAATCAAGAAGGGAGTGCGTCAGAGTTGTATCCTTTTCCCCACACTTATTCAATCTATATGCTGAGCAGATAATCCGAGAAGCTGGACTATATGAAGAAAAACGTGGCATCAGGATTGGAGGAAGAATCATTAACAACCTGAGATACAACTTTGCTTGGTGAGAGTGAGGATGACTTGAGGCACTTACTGATGAAGGTTGAAGAGTAAAGTCTGCAGTATGGATTGCGTCTTAATATAAAGAAAACAAAAATCCTCACAACTGGGCCAATGAGCAGCATCATGATAAATGGAGAGAAGATTGAGGTCATGAAAGAATTCACGTTGCTTGGTTCTATAGTCGATGCCAATGGAAGCAGCAATCAGGACATTAGACGATGTGTAGCATTGGGAAAGTCAACTGTGAAGGAACTGTTTCAAGTGCTGAGGAGCAAGGATGTCTCCTTGAGGACTAAGGTGTGCCTGACACAAGCCATTATATTTCCAATTGCCTCTATGCATGTGAGAGCTGGACAATGAATAAGAAAGACCGAAGAAGAGTTGATGCTTTTGAGTTATGGTGCTGGTGAAGAATCTTGAAAGTACTATGGACTGCTAAAAGAACTAACAGATCTATCCTGGAGGAAGTGCACCCGAAATTCTCCTTGGAAGCGAGAATGGCCAGATTTCATCTCACCTATTTTGGTCATGTTGTCAGAGGGACCATTGCCTGGAGAAGGATGTCATGCTCGGTGGGGTGGAGGGTCGACAAAAGAGGGGGAGGCCTTCAACGAGATAGATTGACACGGTGGCTGCGATGATGGGCTCAAGTATAGCAGGGATCATGGAGCTGGCGTGGGATTGGGTGGTGTTTTGTTCTGCTGTGCATGGGGTCACTGTGAGTCGGAAACAACTCAACGGCACTTAACAACAACAACAACAACACATAGCCAGTCATTGTTCAAATTTCTAATTGGTTCATAACTAAACAAAGAACAAACTCACTGTCGTCAAGTTCATTCCAACTCATAGTGACTCCCATGGGGTTCCCAAGGCTGTAAATCTTTATGGAAGCAAAGTCATCTTTTTTCTGCTGAGTGGCTGGTGGGTTCGAACTGCCAGCATTTTGATTAGTGGCCAAATACCTTAACCATTAAACCACTATACATTTATTTTAAACTGTTTTTTTTTTTTTTTTAAATTAATTCAGGATTTAAATAAAGTCACCATTATGGTTGATTTATTGTCTAGTAAGCCTTTTTTCAATCTTCTTTTATCTCTCATTTTGTTTGTTTTTTTTGTTTTTGATTTTTGTAATTTATCTGTTACAGGAACTGGGTGGTTTTTGGTCCTATAGGGACTATTGCATCCCCTTTGGTGTGGTCTAACGTGTTCTTCTGTGCTCCGTATTTCCTATAAATTGAAGTTGGATCTAGAGGCTTGATCAAATTCACATTTGGGGTTTTGGTAGGTGGGGTAGACAAGATTACTTGATATGTGATTGTGTTCTTCAGTCAGGAGACACCTAGTAGTACCTTGTTGTCTATGGTGTCAGCAGTGCCTAGGCTCTAGCCTAACTCACCAGTGCCCACTGCACATAAGGCCACTTGTGGTCACTGCTTCCCACATCAGCCACCATGGGGCTTTTCCTGAGAAGGTCCCTGCCAGGGGTGTTGTCTTCTGAAACTACATAGTAATTGACCCATGGGTGCACTTCCTAGAGTTTTTGTGGGGCCCACACCAGGTACATGTGAAGGTCATGTACCTCATACATGCTGGTCGACTCTTTCCCAACTTGGCCTCCAGGCAGCCTGCTGAGGTTCTCAGGGCTCAGAACCTTTTATGAAAATGGCTCCTTCAGCTTGATTTTCAGCTCTTCTCCCCTGTATGACTCAGAGATCCACTTTCCCTCACAGGCTAGTATCCCAAACTACAGCATTCCTTTCTTTCCAAACTGTTTCCCCAGACTTCTTGATAGAAAACTTCTTTGCTCCTTTAGGACAAAAAAGCCCTCAAATACATTTATTTCTAGTAGCTTTGGCCACCAGGTAATCAGACAGCCATTCTAGGTCTCATTGGCACAGCTTTTATCCCTTGGTTAAGATAAAATGTCATGGTCTTTCCTAATTTTTATAGGCTGAGTGGTTTTTAAGTAACTTTGAAGTGAACACCAGGCTAGAGATTGGTTAACTCCAGTTTAGGAATTCTGGTCTTTTTTGGTATATACTAGTGTTTCCTAGTGTCAAAGATGTAAAGCTTATACCCAGAGGAGATGGAACCCTTCCCCTTCACACTCCCCCGGATCTGGATGGCCCTTCATACTCCCCATTTTCCCCTGGAGCACTGGCTCTCCTTTTGTTCTGGGAACTGGCTCAGGCCTGCAATGAGATGTGCAGTTTGTATGGGCCTGCTCTCACCTGGAGAGGAGCTGTGAGAAACCTCAGCAGTGTTCAACGTAGACACACACACTCCACTTTGCCTTCACTTCTGTGTATTTTGCCTTTCCCCTCTTGTTTTTTTTCTTCTGCCTCAGTCCTTGTTTCATTCTGTATCTCTATCCTCCCTTTTTTCCATCACTTGTCTGATTGGCTATGGTTTTGGTGAGGTGAGCTCTGGCCCCAGTCCTGCAAGGTGCAGATTGAAGAAGAGAGAATTAGGCACGTGTGCATTGTGCAAGGCTTTGTTTATGTTGAAGTAAAGCACTGGTGCCTGTTTTTCTTTCTGGGCAAATACTGTCTTTCAAATTGTTCCTTTGAAGATGAATGGTTATCACCTTTTGAACAGTGCTGTGTGTATGATTGTGTATGGTATGTGTATGTGTGTTCCCTTTGGAGGAGTGTTGTGTTGTAGGGAGATATGTTGACATCATTTTAAATATCATAGCTGAATAGCTATATCCTGAGCATTATACTGGGCACTTGACAGGTAGAACAACTCTGGGTGGATAAGTAACTTGGTCAGGGTTATACACATAGGAGGGGACAGGGATGATCCATGATTTGAAGCCAATCTTTATAACCTCAAGTGTTCACTTTTTAGCTCCTGACCTGTACTGCCATTTATAAATGGCTTAGTTGGCAGGAATTGGTAGAATGCCATTTTTTCTCATAAACTTTCACCCTACAGCATGGGTTGACAGTGCTTCTGTTGGATATATTTGGTGAATTAGGGGTTAGTGGACCAACTAATCTGCCATTAGTTGGAAATGCTATGTTAGCAGCATAGCTTTCTCTGAAAAAAGTTTATTCTCCATTAGGTGAAGGTTTAAGGGATCTGAATCCCAAGCTCAGAGCCCAAATGTTGGTGGCTGTGCCACTGTTCGTACTTCTTCCTTCTAGGGGAAATCTTTCACTGAAACAAAAATATACATCCACACCAAACCAATTGTGGTGCAATCAATTCTGACTCATTGTGACCCCATGTGTGTCACAGAAGAACTATACTCCATAGGGTTTTCAGTGACTGATTTTTTGAAAGTAGATTGCCAGGGCTTTATTCTGATGTGGCTCTGGATGAACTCAAACCTGTAATATTTTGGTTAGCAACCAAGCATGTTAACTGTGTGTACCACTCAGAGACTCTCTGCACACACATACCTTCAAATCATAGAATGTCTGGAAGCAAAGTTTCTGGACATGTTATATATTATATTAGTACTTGTATTTTTGTCTTGTGTTAATCTTTTTAACCCAGGGTAAGGTAATTCGAAAACCACAATTGATTAATTAGTGTGAAGGCATGTTAAAACATGGCACTGTCTATATGTTTTCCTACAGAGAATTCTAAAAGTCTTAGCTATTATTAACATTGAGTTTATTATCTATATTTAGGATAAATCTTGGAATGAGCTCTAAATATGTACTGCTTACATACTTATACACATGCGGGATGCTTATTTATTTCTGTACACAGTTCTGTGCCTAGGTGTGTGCCCATGGAATGCTAAAGTCCCTGTGCAGGGATGTGGTTCAGGATCTTGTGATTAGCTGTTGAAGGCCCAGTGTCCCAGTGTCACCTCCTTAATAACAATTTATTTTGAGTTATGTTGAGATGGGTGTGTGCAATAGTGACTCAGCATGGAATGGCTATAAATTTGGAAGACTAGCTTAGTGCATTCAGATAAGTAGTGATCTTCAGAGAAGTTGCTTGGAGGAGAAGTCTACATGCTGATTTCACTCATGCTGTCATTGTTCCAAACAGATTTGGAGCCCTGCTTTTGGCAGTAATTTCACTATTAGTATATGAGCCACATGGGAAAGTTGCACTTGTTCTTTGGTGCCCACTTTGTATTTCTGACCAGGAATAAAATTACCAAGGTTGAGCACTGTCTTATTCGTGACTCTTGGCTCTGAGTGGTTGTCAGCTGTTTCCAGATAATAAATGTGCTTTAAAACCAAAACCAAACCTACTGCTATTGAGTCAATTCCAACTTGTACTATAGTGACCCTATTGGACAGAGTAGAACTGCCCGATAAGGTTTCCAAGGCTGTAAATCTTTACAGAAGCATACTGTCTCGTCTTTCTCCTACCAAGTGGCTGGTGGGTTTGAACCAGTGACCTTTTCGTTAACAGCCCAGTGCTTTAACTACAGTTCCACCAGCGCTTCTTAAATGTGCCTTGGAGGATTAAAAAAAAATGATTTTGGCTTTGGGGGCCAAACCAGAAATATTTTGAGATACTGCCCCATGTGGCTTATCAAAGGTCAGCCAGGATGTGTATTTTGAAGGGTGGCACACACTATGGGTATATGAGTATCAGCATCTGAAAATAGCTCACCTGTGCCAGTTAAGTTCAGACTCTGGAGCCTTTCAGGCTTTCTGAGAGCTACCTTCATATCCCTTCTTAGTCTTGTCTCTACTTTTTATTCATTTGATACTGTATTGCCTGAGCACATGTTGAAGTTGATGTTTACATCTTTTCTTACAGGTCTTTTTTACTTTTTGGTTTATTGCTAATATGGAAAGGGAAAAATACATATTATTTCCAAGTCAGCAGGAGTACTTAACGTCCTTTTCCTGTATTTTTATTTTCCTATAATATATTTTAATCACCTTCCTTTATCTATTTCAAACCCATAATTGTAGCTTTGTCTGTTAGTGTCTCAGCATCTGCACTTTTGGAAAGACTTGTACGCTTAGCAGATGTGATGTAGAAACAGACTACAAAACCACAACATACAAACACTATAGGGATGTAAAAACTCCATGTTATTGGTTTCTTAGTCATTCTGTTCATTTGGTGACTTTTCTAAGCACACAAGCACAGCTTTCACCACAGAATTAAAACATATGAACAGAGTCCTAGTAGACATACTAAAGATGTTATTGCCTGTTCTATGGTCTTCCTTCAAGTAGCACTTAAACCAACCACATCCCAAGCTCAATTTTGAAAAGAAGCCAAGGTGTTGTTGTCACATCTGTACAGTATCATGAACAGTGCCCAACATAGATTTAGATGTGGTTAAATTAAGTGAATGTACTGCAAAATACTTTATTGGAGTTGACTTTTTTTACTTTCTTCTCTTTAATCTTGAGGCAGCCATGGAGAGGCAGAGAGTAGAAAGACACTGACTCTTAGGAAAGTCGTGTGTTGGTTTGTTGGTAAACATTGTTCAAAGAGCTGTCCGTCAACCAAAAGAGTCCTTCTCTGACTTAAGCTTTGTTTGTACTGAGCTTGTACAAGCTGGCACATTCCCTTGTCATAAGTGCACATTTAATGTTATTAAAAAGCAAATAAAGTATAATTGAGAATTCCCTCAAACTACCCATGGCATGAAAAATCTCTGGCTGCACTGTGTCTAGAAGTAGCTGTGGTGCAGCATGTTGGGGACTAATTCTAGGGCTCTGAGTGCTCAGAGGAAGAGGGAGCTGAAAGTTCTCATTAGGGAAGATATGGAGGGAATGGACTGTGATCTCAGTGTTTCTGGATATACTGAGTTCCCGTAGATCCTTAGATAAAGGCTAGGGTCTTGGAACCTCCTATTTATGTTTGACCTGAGTCCCTCTCATGAATTTAGTGACCAAAAATGTCATGGGATGGACAGGACTTACCCTGATGTGCCACCTGGGTTCCACATGGCAGGTGAGGGCTGGGAATATGGATTTTCTCTGGCAAACCCCAGCCATGTGGCTGTTAAGCCCATGATTATGACCTGTGGTTATTGTGTTCTAATCACCTGTCCAACACTGGACCATTACACTGTCTGCACCACCAGTTGTTTCTTTGAATATTGTTCTCCACTGTGGTGTAGTGAGTTGCATGGTATGGCTTTTCTACCCAGAGTCTTTGTAACTCCCACTGGATTACTAGATGGGACCATGCAAGTACGTGACAAGTTGGCTAGACAGCTGGTAGTAGTTATTTCCTATAATGAGACTGGCAGTTAACTTAGTGGTGGAATTTGCCATGAGCAACTGAGTAGCTGCTTTTAAACTCCTAATTGGTAAAGTTATTCACCTAGAGTGTTTCTGTTGGAGCAGTAAGAAGTAATCTGGGAAAGTTCGCTTGCTCTCAGGTGTGTAGAATTTTGATGTTGGGCTTGATTAGTTTTGCCCTCTGTCAGGCTTAAAATGAGCCCTCCTATAGGCAGAGAGAAGAGCTCTGGTGGCACAGTGCCTAAGGCATTTGACTGCTAACCAGAAGGTTGGCGGGTCAAACCCACCAGCCACTCCACGGAAGGATGACTGGGCAATCTATTTCTGTAAAGATGTAACTGCTTCAGAAACCCAAAGGGAGTCTCTATGAGTAAGAATGGACTTGATGGCAGTGAGTTTAGTTCTTTTAGAGGCAGAGAGGAATCTCACTGCCAGCTGAGAGAGATGCCCAGCTGAGAGACAGTGGCAGTGGAACCAAGAAGCATGGGACAGAGCAGCAGATTTACCTGGCCCACAGAGACAGAGGCCAGGCTGAGTGGCCAAAGGCCAGAGAAGTTTGTCTAAGGGCATAGCAGAGGGGCGATTGTCCTGATCGAGGAACTGTATCCTGAGCACATTCCTGAACTTGAATTGTAGCCTGTTCTTCCCTAATTAACTCCATAATCTGTGAGTTCTGTGTGGCCACTGCAGCGAATTATCAAACCCAGCAAAGAGGTGGTGGGTGCTGTGGAGGGGACAGTTGGTGTTGTGGCATGTCTGGCTTCATAGGAACAGGCCTTGGGCTGCTGATGGTTTTTCTGTCTTCCTCTTGTGCAGTTAGAGGAAGTCAAAAGATGCTGCCTCCTTCCCCCTTTGTTGTTGTTGTTATGTGCCGTCAAGTCGGACCTGACTCATAGCGACCCCTCATTGGGTTTCCGAGGCAGTATCACTACAGAAGTAGATTGCCCTGTCTTCCTTCCGAGGAGTGGCTGGTGGGTTTGAACTTCCAGCCTTCTGGTTAGCAGTCAAGTGCCTTAGCCACTAGCCTTACCCCTTTACTATCTACCAAACAAAGCCCCCTCTCCCTTATTTTACTTGATGAAGTTGAAAAGATTTGCCTATGATCTGTAATCTGAACTTCACTAAGCCATTATTCTCTATTCTTGTTAAATTGGAAGAGTTCCCATGCTTGGTGATCCCTTTTTGCTATTGAACACTGCCAAGTCTTTGAAAGAGCCTGTTGTCTGCACAGATTGGCACTTTCATAAACAAAGATGCGATTACCCGTCACAATTACAATGTGGGATCTCTTTCCCTGAATCAGACTAAATGAGATGGGGTTCAGGAAGTTGTGTAGGCCAGAGAGGGTGAGCAGATAAAGAAGAAACATCTGGTAAATGGTCCCTGTGTTTTTAGAATTCTGCAGTTTGCTAACTACCCCTCCTTGAGGACTGTCATGCCAAGCCTGGATTAGTGGTTGATATGTCATGTGTTTTAAATTAAAGGCAAAATGAATGGTGAGAGATGAAAAGTTTGCGTTATGCCAAGAGTGTGTCTTAAATTTTGCATATCGTAATATCACATTTATGGGAAATGTCAATAATACAAATTCCAAAGTACTGAGAGAGAGTGGGGATTTTTCACTACAAATCATAGACTTGGTGTGTATTTAGAGGGATGTTTGATACTGCTTTCAGGCAATGAGGAAAATAATTAAAGTATGAAAGTAAAAGGCAACTTTGTATTAGACAACCAAACTCTGACACCTTTTCCTAGACCGACTCTTACTGCTCTGTTTAAGTAACAAGCTTGAGCTTCATATCAGGCTTCATGCCATCGTTAATTCGGAATTGGTACAAATGTGCCCTCCTCTTCCAAAAAGGATTTGAGGCAGGGCTGTTATTTCCTCCTCTTGTCTGTCTTTCTCTCCATTTGCACCATCTTTCCATGACCAAAATATGCCAAACAGTGGATAGAGTGATAACCCCCCCTCCAAGATCACATGTTCTGGGCAGAGGCAGGCATGTAAGTAGATAAGAATACCATGGTATGGTGAGGGAGGAGTGTGCACCAGGGTGTTAGGGGACTAGAGGAAGGACACCTGATTTGCCTAATGGGGAGGGAGGATGCGGTAGAGACCCCCTGAGTCATACCTAAAGGGTGAGTGGGATTACCCAGATATGAGTGTATGTTTGCTGGTTGGTAGTTGGGGGCAGGGTGGTTTGGGCTTATGGGACAGTCTGAGCAAACACCCAAGGATGGGACGTGTTATGGTGTGGGGAGTGGGAAGGGAGTGCATTGGGCTATCCTATCAGTGGTGTAGAAGCACAGAGCCCAGGAGGGAGGGCATAGGCAAGGCCAGATCTGTGGGTGGGATACCCTTTTTGGGAGTTTAGGAAAGGGCATTGTAAAGAGTGTAAGTGAGGGCAGTGTGGTCAGCTGTGGTGTTGTCAGCTTACTGTGGGAGGTGTGTGGAGGTGGATGGGAATGGGATGGGCTCAGAGGCCTGTGGGCCCAGTAATAGTGTATTTCAATTTCCATTGTGAGGGGAGTTGTAGTTTGAGGCCTACTGGATGCTGAGACTTTGGAGAAATAGGGGTGTTGGAAGAGAGAGCACCTCCCCTCCTGCCTCCACTGGATCTCTCCCATCCCTGCAATGAATAGAAATATGACAGTGCCACTAAACAAAAGCAGGAGCAAGAAATACAAATGCCTGTCACAGCACCCGCCAAAAGTATACCCATCACAGCATCTCCCACGTAGTATGAGTGCTTCGGGTTGTCACTAGAGGCTTAAATTGCCTCTGCATCACACTTTCCTGAGGCAAACAAGAGACAGTGATTTACTGATGAACAACTACAAACTACATCCAGCCCATGACCAGTAGTGCCTAGGGCTCTAAACTTTAGACCATCACTTCTCTTAAGTATCCAGAGTGAGGAGCAGTGAACAAAAGCTGACTTTTGTTTCAGGCCAAAGGTATTTCTGTAACATTGCAGTCTAATCACTCACTCTGTTGGTGTGTATTTATGATGGTAGGTTAATGGGATGGTATAGTGTGTCATTTACTGCCGCCGCCACCCCCTCCTCCCGTCCTGTTCTTTTGGACAGTATGAAGATGTAAATAATACTTTGTCCTGCACAAGAACTGAGAAGGAGCCTTAAAACAAGTGCTCATTGGTGTTGGGGCTGCCTTGGAGAGTGGAATGTTGATTGTGTCCCACTATCAACCAGAAGAAGGAAGAGGGACTTTGTGGGGTCAGAGATCCCTGTCCTTCCTGCTGGGCGCCCTGCAGGTGCTGGTATGTATGATACATACATCTCATTGTTCTCACTTGGTTTTCCTGCTTTGGAAGACCATTGTGGTATAGTAAATTACTTTGTGTGGCTTTTCTATCCATAAGTCTTTGTAAACTCCAAGGTGGGATTTGCTATGAGCAACTGAGGAGCTCCTGATTGCTGAAGGTGTGCACCTGGAGTATTTCTGTTGGGAGTGGCACAAAACAATGTTCTGGGAGGTGCCCACTCTCAGGTGCTTAGAGTTCTGATGCTATAATTGGCTAGTTTGACCACCCTGCAGGCTCAAAAGGAGGCCTCCTAGAGGCAGAACTCTCTCTGACTGCTGGTTGAGGAAGACATGCTGCTGAAAGAGACACGGGCTCCTGAGACACGTGTTGCTGGGAGAGAGATGCAAGAGACACGCATTGCTGAGTGAGACACCGAGGGACCAGCACTGCTGGGAAAGAGACTGTGAGAGACTCTTGGCTGAGGGACGGTGGGCTGGGAGAGAGACTGAGCGTTCTTCCTGAACTTGAGTTGTAGCCTGGTGCTTCCCTAATAAACCCTGTAATCTGTGAGTTCTGTGTGGCCACTGCAGCGAATTATCGAACCCAGGAGAGAGGTGGTGGGTGCTTTGGGAGGAACGGTTGGTGAAAGGGCTGGAGGGAGGCAACATGTTTGGCCTTGCAGGAATAGGCCTTGGGTTACTGCTGGTAATCCTGTCTTCCTCCTGTGGGATTAGAGGAGGTCAGAACATGTGGCCTCCTTGCCGTTTTTGCAACCTTCTTCATAGTTGGGTTTAAAATTCATTATGAAAAGTATTTTTTTTTTTTAAGAATTGAATATATTTCAGCATCTTTCTGTGTACTTTAATATCCCTCAGTGATATGCTTACATTATAAATTCATCAATAATATTTTCTTCCACCTTGCGTATATGTCTGAGTGTGTGAACTCTTTCAAAGAGTGAATTATTGCGCTATAACTCATTCCTTATTACCTAAGTATTGCTTACATGGCATGTACTATATAGAGAGTCTTCATAGGCTAAGAGAGTAAGACAAAATCTCTTGCTTTCACCCTTAAGGCCAAACCTCTGTTGACTTCAATGCCCTCTGAGGGATAACTAACTCAGTAGCCTTTGTGATGGACAGTTTGTATGGAAAAACATTATAATGGTACTGTGGGCCTCAAGGAGCTCTGGTAGCATAGTGCCTAAGGCACTTGACTGATAACCACTCCTCAGAAGGAAGATTGGGCAATCTACTTCCGTAGTGATACTGCCTCGGAAACCCATGGAGGGGTCACTATGAGTCAGGTCTGACTCGACGGCACATAACAACAACAACATTGGCTGCAAATGTAATTCTGTTTCTTCTCTAGAGTTTTTCGTCTCCAGTTGGGAATGGTCTCTGGGTTCTTGTCTCTGTGCCTGTGTTTGCTGAGGATGGGAAATATACAGGCCTTGGAAAGGCCATTCTTTAAGAGCCCATTGTGGCCTGTGGGCAGCTTCTCCCAGATTGTCCGAGGCCATCTGTTGTAAATTATTGCCTCTGCTCTCCATATAAGCCCTTTGTCATAGATGCTCTCACCCACCCCACTCACTGTGTGCAGATATTTCTACAGGCAAAGTACTTGAATGTGTGTGCAAGATTGTAGAGAAAAGCAGTCATGTTTCTGTAGAATCTTTGTTTGCAAAGGTATTTAGAGGGGCAGGCCACCCACTAGTACTGTAATGCCATGTAGTGGTTCTCATCCCTGACATACCCTGCTGTCTTCTTCAGAGTTCTCCTGGTTCTCATTCCCGAAAAACCTGCAGCCTTCCACAGTGTTCTCTGTCCTTGTAACACCCTAGAGCCCATCATCTATATCACTACGATCTCTAGTTTGGTCTTGAATAGTCAGGCATAGGAACATTTGTTTTCAGGTTTGCTGCAGAGAGTAGCCACTTCTTACATGGAATGTGAAGGAGAAAGAGAATCAGAAAGAAAACTAGATGAAGACACTTACGTGAGACTATTTCATTTCCCTCCAGAAGGATCAGAGCCTGAGTAGCATTTTTCTATTGGGTCCTCACATGCTCCAGTGTTTTCTTCTCCTGGAGTGAATGCCTGTTCTCTCTGCTGGAACACTTCTACACGGCCTCTGTCTTCCCCAGTCTGAGTTAGGTGCCCCTTGACTCCTCTCAGAGCACCCTGCATGCCACTGTTGGGGGTTCTCCTGCCCAAGTACTTTTCAGTTGTCTGGATATTTGAGAGGCAGTGGAGAGGATTTTCCAGATTATCCATAATCCTTTCTTCCTAAAGCACCAGTGAGACTTGTTATCACACGCATTTTTTCTCAGTAGCCACATGCTGCTGTTAGTGGTGCATAAATAAATTGGTATATTTTGGGCACTGTTATAATTTTATGATGAGTTTGCTGTTCGTTTGTAGTCTGTTTCTAATCTGGCTCATTAGGAATTAGCAAACTTGTCTCATGCTCAAAATAGATATGTTGCCAGGATTGAAAGCCAAATTCTAACTGCAGATATACTGTGAAATTTTTCTATTTCTTAATGTTTTTCTTTCCTATTCTCCTCTCATCTGCTTTTGGGGGAGAAAACCCACAAATCGATCTGAGTTTTTTGGAGGAGCTGGATGCCCAGACACTGAAAAAGTTGCTAAACTCTGTTAGTCACTTTGGACCAAAACATTAGATTTGAAGGGAACCACAGTGTTCCTTCTTCCACCTCCCTCTTGACAGAGCAGGTGTTTCTCCTGCAGTATTCCTGGAAGATGGACATCCCTTTCCCACTGGAAGGCCAAGAGTGGGTAGGAGTCAGCCTCAGAATCACACCTTGGGCACTTGGGAAGGATCTGTAAGAGCTCATTTTTCTTTTTTGCCTTGAAGTCTTCTGTCTCTGCAGCTTCTAGTTAGCTGATAGAGACCATTGTGGAACACTAAGGTGGTAATACCCCTTGTACATGACAATCTCAAATATTTAAAGACTACTCTTACACCACCTTCTACTACCACACAGATCTTCCTTCTTTCAGCTAAGCATTTCTAATTTCTTCACATTTTTGGGTTTTGAGAAATTCTTTTAACCATCATACTCTCCTACCCCAGTCAACCTCTTACTTATTGTAGCTTTTTAGATGGAGCTTGTATTCCCTTTGTATGTTATCTGACAGTCCATTATAATTAATGTCAACCCAGAGTATAGGATGACTATGACTTTCCTTGTTAAGTAAATTAAGTGGCTTCAGAAAAGCACTTACCACAGAGTCTGGCAGTTAGAAAGCACTCATTAAATGCTTGTTTTCTGGATGCTACTGTGCATTAGTAAGGATTCACTTGCTCTGAGTCTGACTGTCATGGGTTGGGAAACTTGTGTTTATCCTCCACTATACCTCCAGTGGAGCTTCTAGACTGACACAGACTAGGAAGAAAGACTTGGCAATCTACTTCCAGAAATTAGCTAATCAAAACCCTATGCATAACAATGGAATGTTCTCCAATATAATACTGGAAGATGAGTCCCCCTAGGTTAGAAGGCACTCAGAATATACAGTGGCCACAATAAGGAACTAATAATCATGAAGATAGTGCAAGACTGGGCAGTGTTTTGTTCTGTTGTACATGGGGTCACCATTAGTTGGGGGCTGGCTTCACTACAATAAACAATAAAAATATACCACCATTATTCCTCCTGTTGGGTGGAGATACCTTAAGGAATGCCAGCTTGATAAAGCAGTAGTTTGAGGGTTTGCTGAGGAGGCAGCAAACATGAATTGCGTTGCCTTTGGAGCATGATGGGACCTCGGGTAATCATCTGTCTCCCCTGGTGGTAGATGGACAGGCAGCCCTGGGGCTTCTTCTGGGCTGTGCCCTCCAGGGAAGGCCTCTGCTGGCTGTGTCTGCAATTACAAGCAGATGAGGAAGGTTCAGCAACAATCCCTTATGTATTTGAAGGTTGAGCTTGGATAATAGTGACTGTTGTTGTTGTTATGTGCTGTCAAGTCGGACCCAACTCATAAATAATGACTAAAACCTCTTTTATGAGTTTGTGGGACACAAACTTAAGTAACAAACCACATCAAGATAGAATCTGGAGTGGGGGAGGAGGTGAGACTTGAAGGATGAGGGTACATCATTTGGGAAGAGAGTGAGATAAGATGAGATTGCAGAGGGACTAGATCCACACTCTTCAGTGACTTACTGCTCTCTGTTGCTTATGGGAGTGGATTGTGGAGGATGAGTCCTGTGGAGATAAAAAGGTAAATCTGACAAACTCAGAATTCAGCTGAGGCGCCTCTGCTTTCATTTCTGTGAATTGTCAAGTGTGCGAGCCAGGGAAGCCATCAGTCTGCTCTCTTTGTGGAAGTCCAGTGTTGGGTTGAGCTTGTAATGGTCTCGATGCATACTTTGTCTTGCCCCTTGTAGGGATAGTGGGGTAGGAGGCAGGAGGGTCCTCAGCTGCCTGGAGGCTTGGGTTTGAGTTTACATTCTGAGTCTACCATTTATTGCTCCAGGTAACATCTTTTTGATTCTCAGTTTTCTCCTCTGTAAAGATGATAAAAAGACTTATTCTGGAGCTTTATCAGTAGGATTATTTGAGCTGAGGTGAAGCCCTAGCAGTATTTCTCGGGCTGGTTTCATGGTTTCAATAAACGCTACTTCCTTTCTTGTCTTTTAGGAGTTAATAGGAGTTAATAACTGAGTAGAGAAAATTTAACTTTCACTCCTTTGGTAGTGTATCAGGTAACTATAACTGAACCTGTACACATTTGTAAATGCTGTATCAGAAATGTACCTAATCAATTTGCTTCTTGTCTTGTTGCCCAAGATCTTCTTCAGCAAGTGTGTATAGCAGCCCACTAACGACACTGTCATTGAGCTTCAGGAGAGGGTGAGGCCCTTACCTTTTTGAGGTTATTTTCTTGAATTGTACTCCTTTCACATTTAGCCAAGTATTTCAGAATAGGCTTTTGTCTGTCCCATATAGTCAGTCCCGAGTTCTTTCCTGCTGGGATTCGTAGTATACTGCCATGGGCTCTCTCACCTCCTCTGCTGACCCGTGGCTGCTCCACACCCAGCGTCTCCTTGTTCAGAATGCACCTATCTGTAAAGGGGGAGATATTTTCTTCAAATCATGGACTCTAGAGTTTCACCTCTAAAACACACTCCTTTTGGAAAACAGAATGTGAGAGTACTGTCAGAAATAACGGAGCAGTGTTCTCCTTTGATTCTGTTCTTAGAATCTCCCAGACACTGCTTGTTTGTAGCCTCACAGGACTTGGAGAGAATTGACTGGGGAGGGGTTGCTGGTGTTACCCTCTTACAGGGAACCAAAGTGTCATTTAACTGGGCCATTTATAAGAACATACCAAATGACCCTCAGACCAAAGAACTGTCTGCCTACTTTTCTTTGCTCCCCCTCTTCTTTCTTTGCTTCCTTCCTTATTGGTGTTCTTCCTCAGTGCATTCAGGAAGTGAGGAAAGATACACACCAAAGGATTTTGGGTGAGAGCATTTAAAAATAGTGGGTTGTTTCAAATCAAGAGACAAAAAAGAGAGAGAGAAAGATTTAAAAGGCGGATCCTGCAGGGAGCTCCTGTTGCACATCCTATTTCACTGGGGAGTGGAGCTCTCGGGCGTGTAGGCCTTTCCCAAATTTTTCCTGGGTGGAACCAAATGGTATTGCTCATGTGAGCATGAATGGGTTCCAGGAGTACAAATGTGTGTGGAGAGAAATCAGATGGTTTGTGTCTTGGTGCTCTGTTCTGCACAGAATTTTGTTCTGCACTGAGTGGATCTTAGTGGGGAGCCAAGTCCATCTCCCAGGTGTCCCCAGGATGCTGTTGCTCCTGAGAGGCCAGGAGGTAGTGCAGGGGAGGAGCAGGTCCCTTGCTTCCAGGCCTTCCTGACACTGCCTTTGAGGATGCTGGTGGTACTCTCACAGAGGGAGAGAGTTATTTTCTCTTCCGAGGTTGAAGGGCGGATGTAAATAACTCCATTGCTGTCAGAAGGCCATCGCTCTCTACTTAATTTTCCTGGTTCCCCAGCTCCTTCTCATCTGGAACATCAGGCAACATCTCTGTTGTCCCAGGATTTCTGGGTATATCCAGCTCTGAATTGCAACCTGGTTAACTGCAAACACTGAAGAGAAGGAAATAGGACTTGGCTTAGGATTGATGTTGTATATGGTTTGGCTTTCTTTTCATTCCTTAATAAAAATGGAAACAGACTGAACATTCTCCTTTGACTTATGTAGACTTTGTGTTGAAAATAAGGATTTCCATCAAGTCTTTAAATAATATGATTATTGTTCCCTAGCTTGTTAGTTTTGATTTGTTTTATAAGTAGCTATACCTCATTAGGGAGCTCTAGTAACATAGTGCCTAAGGCACTTGACTGCTAACCAGAAGGCTGTCAGTTCAAACCCACCAGCCACTCCTCGGAAGGAAGATGGGGCAATCTACTTCCGTAGTGATACTGCCTTGGAAACCCAAGGAGGGGTCACTATGAGTTGGGTCCGACTTAAGGGCACATAACAACAACAGTACCTCATTAGGGGAGCTCTCGTGCTGTAGTGCCTAAGGCGTTTGACTGTTAACCAGAAGGTTGGCGGTTCAAACCCACCAGCCAGTCCTCAGAAGGTTGCTGTTGTCAGGTGCCGTCGAGTTGTCTCCAACTCATAGCGACCCTATGCACAGCAGAACAAAACCTGCCTGGTCCCATGCAAGCTCCGTGATCTTTGCTATACTTGAGCCCATCACCGCAGCTGCTGTGCCAATCCATCTTGTTCAGGGCTTTCTCCTGTTTTGTCGACCTTCCACCTTACCAAGCATGACATCCTTCTGCAGGGAATGGTCCCTTCTGACAGCATGACCAAAGTAGGTGAGATGAAGTCTGGCCATTCTCTCTCTTCCAAGGAGCACTATGACTGTACTTCCTCCAGGACAGATTTGTTAGCTCTTTTAATAGTCCATGGTACTTTAAGCATTCTTCGCCAGCACCACAGCTCAAAAGCATCAACTCTTCTTCAGTCTTCCTTATTCATTGTCTAGCTCTTGTATGCATATGAGACAATTGAAAATACCATAGCTTGTGTCAGGTGCACCTTAATCCTCAAGGAGACATCTTTGCTCCTCAGCACTTGAAAGAGGTCCTTTGAAGCTGATTTGCCCAGTGCTATACATTATCTCGTGTCCTGACTGCTGCTTCCATTGGTGTCAGTTTTAGAACCAAGCAATGTGAAGTCTTTGACAATTTAAATCTTTTCTCCATTTATCATGGTGCTGATTATTGGTTCAGTTGTGAGGATTTTTGTTTTCTTTATATTGAGATGTACTCCATACTGCAGACTATAGTCTTCAATCTTCATCAGTAAGTGCTTCAAGTCATCCTCACTTTCAGCAGGCAAACTTGTGTTGTCAGTGTATCACAGGTTGTTAATGATTCTTCCTCCAATCCTGATGCCATGTTCTTCATATAATCCAGCTTCTTGTATTATTTGCTCAGCATACAGATTGAGTAAGTATGGTGAAAGGATACAACCCTGATGTATGCCCTTCTTGATTTTAAACCATGCAGTGTTCCCTTTTTCTGTTTGAATGACCGACTCCTAGTCTATGTACAGGTTCCTCATGAGTACAATTAAGTGTTCCGGAATTCTCATTCTTCATAATGTTATCCACAGTTTGTTATGATCCACCAAATGCTTTTGCATAGTCAAGAAAACACAGGTAAACATCTTTCTGGTATTCTTTGCTTTGAGCCAAGATCCATCTGACATCAGCAATGTTATCCCTTGTTCCACGTCCTCTTCTGAATCCAGCTTGCACCTCTGGAGTTCTCTGTCAGCATATTGCTGCAACCATTTTTGAATTATCTGCAGTAAGATTTTATTTGTGTGCGATGTTAATGATGTTGTTTGATAATTTCCACATTCTGTGGGATCACCTTTCATTGGAATGGGTACAGATATGGATCTCTTCCAGTCAGTTAGCCAGATAACTGTCTTCCAAATCTCTCGGCATAACCACGTGAGTGCCTCTAGCAGGATATCTCTTTGTTGAAGCATCTTAGTGGGTATTCCGTCAATTCCTGGTGCCTTGTTCTTCACCAGTTGCTTCAGTACAGCTTCGACTTCTTCCTTCAATACCATTGATTCTTGATCATATGGCAGCCCCTGAAATGGATGAACATTGACCAGTTCTTTTTGGTACAGACTCTGTGTATTCCTTCCATCTTCTTTTGATGCTTCCTGCATCATTCAGTATTTTGCCCATAGAATCTTTCAATCTTGCAACTCAAGGCTTAAATTTTTTCCTCAGCTCTTTCAGCTTGAAAAATGCTGAGTGTGTTCTTCCCTTTTGGTTTTCTAACTTCAGGTCTTTGCACATTTCATTATGGTAATTGGCTTTGTCTGCTTGAGCTGCTCTTTGAAAACTTCTGTTCAGCTCTTTTATCTTGTCATTTCTTCCGTTTGCTTTGGCTACTCTCTGCTCAAGGGCAAGTTTCAGAGTCTCTTCTGACATCCATTTTGGTCTTTTCTTCTTTTCTCGTCTTTTTATGACTTCTTGCTTTCTTCATGGATGATGTTCTTGATTTTATCCCATAATTCTTCTGGTTTTCAGTCATTGGTGTTCAGTGCATCAAATCTGTTCTTTAGATGGTCTCTACATTCAGGAGATATATATATATTCAAGATCATATTTTGGCTCTTGTGGACTTGTTTTAATTGTCTTCAACTTCAACTTGCACTTGCATATGAGCAGTTGATGGTCTGTTGCACAATCAGCTCCTGGCCTTCTTTTGGCTGAAGATAACTGAGCTTTTCCATCGCCTCTTGCCACAGATGTAGTCAGTCTGATTCCTGTGTACTCCATCTGGCAAAGTCCTCCTGTGTAGCCACTGTTTGTATTGTTGAAAAAAGGTATTTGCAATGAATAAGTCGTTGTTCTTGCAAAATTCTATCATGCGATCTCCAGCATTATTTCTGTCCCAAGGCCAAATTTTCCAAGTACTGGTAATTCTTCTTTGTTTCCAACTTTTCATTCCAGTCACCAGTGATAATTAACACATGTTGATTTCATCTTGGGTCAATTTCAGACTGAAGAAGTTGATAAAAATCTTCAATTTCTTCGTCTTTGTCTTTGGTGTTGGTTCATAAATTTGAATTATTATGGTATTACCTGGTGTTCCTTGTAGGTGTATGGATATTATCCTCTCACTGACAGCATTGTACTTCAGGACAGATCTTGAAACGTCCTTTGTGATGTTGAATGCCACGCCATTCCTCTTCAAATTGTCATTCTTGGCGTAGGAGATCATATGGTTGTCTGATTCAAAATGGCCCAAACCAGTCCATTTCAGCTTACTGATGCCTAGGATATCAATCTTTATATGTTCCATTTCATTTTTTTTTTTTTTT
>NW_006921637.1:13257750-13289038 GCF_000298275.1 Orycteropus afer afer | reverse complement strand
GCTGCGATGATGGGCTCGAGTATAGCAGGGATTGTGGGGCTGGTGCGGGATCGGGCAGTGTTTCGTTCTGCTGTGCATGGGGTCGCTATGAGTCGGAAACTACTCGACGGCACTTAACAACAACAACAACAACAACATACACAGCAGGCTTGGCTTTCAGTGCCAGCTTCCTTTTCTGCCCCATGAAGGGGTAAAATTTATTTCTGCATCAGAGTGCTGGCCCTGGGGTGGAGGAGAACATTTTTAATCTACACCCTAGATGGAGTGTAAGCAGGTGTGAAAAGTCCATTAGCATCAAGGAAAACTGGGACAAACACATTTTAAAATTAAAATAGAGTAGAAAGAGCCACGTGAGCCCAAGATTTCCTTTCCCTCAGCGCGGAGAAACTTGAGTAAGAGGATTTTCATTTTTGTCTGTTTTCCTGTGTCTGTGAGGAGTACATGGAGTGTTCAAAGCTGCTGAATCTCTGCCTGTTAATTACTATAGATATAGTATAGGTTGAGTTCTCTCCTTTCTTTTGAATGAGACTTTCCCCTTCCCCAGCTTCTACAGAAAATAGAAAAAGAAAATGCCTTGGGCCCTTTGGATAGATTTTCTGCAGCAGCTTTTTAGCTCTTGCTTAGAGTGATATGTGGAATTGATTTGCTGAACATATTTTGACCCAGTGAAGGAGAGGGCCCTATGAGCAGCGGCTCTCTACCCAGTCAGCAGGGTGACACTGACTTCAGATTCAAGTTCTTGTTGTTATTTTTCATTCCTGCTAAGCTGGAAACTCTCTAAGCCAATCATTCAGCCCAGACCCAGTACTTTTGTAGTTGACAACAACTAGAAATATGAGGAAATGGCTACCAAGGAAAAGAGCAGTGTAGCAGTAAGATTTTTTTTAAAGATAAAATTTTAGAAAAAAATAAACATATTGAACCTATTAATTTGTGAATACATCGACCTGGGAATAAAAATGGAATTAAATGATACCATTAAAGGAAATTCATTCTTGTTAATATCTATGAAGATTTCTGGAGACTCCTTTGCTCTTGGTCATGATGAAGTAGTCTGTTTGGAATTAGATTCTTTAAGCTCAAGGAAGCCTTTAATTATGCTATGGGCTGGTTATTCAGGCTGTCAATTCATAGGATCACAGACTTGTGTAGTGTTGGATAGGACAGGACAGATAATTGATCTAGCCTTCTTTTAGACATTGTGCACACAGGGAGCTATGACCTGCACAGGGTTATGCTGGCTGTTCTGAAGGCAGAATAGATCCAGCTTCCCACAGTGGGCTTCTGTCATTTCTCTAGGCCTCCTGTCCTGTTCCCAATACTTTTCTGCTTTTTAAAGAATTTGCTCAGTCTCTACTAGAGATGAAGGGATGCAGAAGCAGTTGGACTGACTTTTATTGGCAGTCCCATTGAAGGTGGGGTCAGGGGTGGGGGTTGAGAGAGCCAAAATACAAAGCAGCCTTGTCCTACTGGTGGCAGTTTGTCCTGCAATCCCAGTGCTTTATATTTGGGGACAGCCAAGAGTTGTCTGAGCAAGAGTCACTACCAGGTGGTTTGTAAATAAATGGTAGTGTTGCCTGGGGGTTTAGTCAAGAATATGTGTATAATTTCCTCCCTGATCCTGTCTAGTTCTGTTACTGGGGTGATTCCAGGCTTTTTTGATTGACTCATTGTAACCAGTTGTTAAAGCAGCACCCAGGTAGGATTCAATCTGTGTCTACCCATAGGGATGGGAAGCACAGTGGTATGTGACTTCCTGTTAGGAGCTGTAGTGGCTAACCAGGCAGTACACCACAAACACTCCTTTGTAGCATTGTAACTGGGAGTAATGTCAATGGTGCTTATGAAAATTTACTATTGCTTTAGCTTGGATTTCCTAGGCTGAAATGCCTCCACAGGTGAAGGCTTTTTTTGCCAGTGTATTATTGTTTCCTCTTTTCCCCTTCTACACCGATTCTATCTGTGTCAGTATCTAGATATCATCTTGTTTACACACCACCTCCACATCCCCTCCATACCCTTTTCCTCAGTGAAAGGCTTTCTTGTAGCTCAGTGGTAAATAAATTGTCTAAGTCATTTAGTATAGCACAAAATAAGGTAACTCTCAGTAGAATATTCTTTTATACAACCCAGTTACAAGTATTTAAATTTATTCAGAGTATTATTTCCTTTCCATACCAAGTGATAGTATTAAATAAGAAACATAAGACTTTTGCTTTCTTAGGACCCCTAGTGGCACAGTGGTTAAAGTGCTTGGCTGCTAACTGAAACGTCAATGGTTCCAACCCACCAGTTGAGAAGGGTGTGGTAATCTGCTTCTGTAAAGATTTATAGCCTTGGAAACCCTATGGGGAAGTGTCCTATAGGGTCTCTGTGAGTTGGAATTGACTTGATGGCAGTGGGTGTGGTTGATTTTCGTCTGCTTTCTTGTATTCTTTGTGGTTCTGAAAGAGATATATCCTTATTTTTCTGCCTTTATTTCATCATTGAAAAATTCTAGCATTACTTGCAGAGGTGTGTGTTTTGGAATAAGCCACAAACTAAGTAAGAATATGTAGATATGTAGATGTTGTTGTTAGGCACTGTTGAGTTGGCTCTCACTTACAATAACTCTACTTGCAATAGAACGAAACACTGCCTGGTCCTGGGCCATCCTCACAATCCTTGCTATGCTTGAGCCTATCATTGCAATCACTATGTCAATCCATCTCCTTGAGGATTGTCCCCTTCTTTGCTGAGCTTCTACTTTATCAAGCATGATATCCTTGAATGGTCCCTTCTAACAGCATGATCTAAGTAGATGAGATGAAATATGGCCATTCTCGCTTCTAGGGAACATTCGGCTGTACTTCTTTCAGGACAGATATGTTCCTTCTTCTGGTGGTCTGTGGTATTTTCAGTATTCTTCGCCTGCACCACAATTCAAAGGTATCAACTCTTCTTTGGTCTTCTTTATTCATTTGTCCAGCTTTCACATGCTTATGAGGTGATTGAAAATACCATGGCTTGGATCAGGTGCTTCTTAGTCTTCAAAGTGACATGTTTACTTCTTAACACTTTAAAGATGTCTTATGCAGCAGCTTTACCCAGTGCAATATGACATCTGATTTCCTGACTTGCTGCTTCCATGGACGTTGACTGTGGATATAAGTAAAATGAAACCCCTAATAACTTCAGTCTTTTCTCTGTTTATCGTGATATTGCTTGTTGTTCAGTTATGAGGATTTTCATTTTCTTTATGTTGAGATGTCATCAAACCCACCAGCCACTCCTCGGAAGGAAGGTTGGGCAATCTACTTCCGTAGTGATACTGCCTCAGAAACCCATGGAGGGGTCGCTATGAGTTGGGTCTGACTTGACAGTACGTAACAACAACAACAGAGATGTCATTTATACTGAAGACTATGGTCTTTCATCTTCATCAGTAAGTACTTCAAGTCATCTTCACTTTCAGCAAGCAAGGCTGTGGCATCTGCATATAGCAGATAGTTCGTGATTCTTTCTCCAATCCTGATGCTGCACTCTTCTTCACATAGCCCAGATATGTAAATAGAAATGCTTTAAAAACATGGTAGGTGCCATATCTTTTCAAGTGGGGTGTGAATAATTGTGAACTAGAGTGCCTCGCAGTGGGATAGTAGGAACTGATGTGAAAATGTTGGCAATGTTTATTGACAATACATCCCAGAGTCTTAACATATCACATCTGGAAGAAGAGGGTTTGCAACTCATTTAAAGTGTCTCATAGGTGAGTAGCATAGGCTCTGGGTGCAGACAGCTTGTGTTCATTACGTTTAGATCCTGGCTGTCAGATCCTGGCTGTGATCTTTATTTTGTGTGTGTTTTTTGTTTGGTTTTGTTTTTATAATTGTGGTAAAATATACACAAAAGAAATTTGTCATCTTAATTATTTTCAAGTGTGCAATCCCATGGCATTAATCACACTCAGGTTAGTTGTAACCATCACCACTATTTGTTTCCAAAACATTTTACTCATGCCAAAGGAAACTATAATCATTAAACAGTAACTTCCCGTACCTCCTCCTCCCTGCTCCTTGTAACCATTTATCTTATTTTCTGTCTCTATGTATTTGTCAGGAGCTCTGGTAGCGCTGTGCCTAAGACACTTGACTGCTAACCAGAAGGCTGGTGGTTCAAACCCACCAGCCACTCCTCAGACGGAAGATGGGGCAATCTACTTCCATAGTGATACCGCCTTGACTGGAGGGCACATAACAACAACATGCATTTGTCTGTTCCTGATGTTTCATACAGGTGGGCTTATATAGAACATCCTTTTGGTCTGACTTATTAATACAGTATTTTCAAGGTTCATACATATTGCAGCATGTGCCAGACTTCATTTCTCTTTATAGCTGAGTAACATTCCATTGTATGGAATATGGTATTCCACTTTGTGTATCTGTTCCTCTGTTGATGAGCACTTGAGCTGTTTCCACCTTTTATCTATTGTGAATAATACCACAGTGAACATTTATGTACAAGTATCTATTTGAACCTCTGCTTTCAAGTCTTTGGGGTATATACCCAGGATTAGAACTCCTGGGTTGTATGATAATTCTGTATTTAACTTTTTTGAGGAACTGCCAAACTGTTTTTCACAGCACCTGCATCATTTTATGATCTCACCAGCAATGGATGACAGTTCTAATATTCCTACATTATCACCATATTTTTTTGGTCATAGCCATCTATAGAGGGTAAAGTGGTTTCTCATTGTGGTTTTTATTTGCATTTTCTTAGTGATGGATGATGTTGAACATTTTATCATGTGATTGTTGGCAATTTGTATATCTGCTTTGGAGAAATGTGTAGTCAAGTCGTTTGCACATTTTTTAATTGGACTTTACTTTGCTCTTTGACCTTGGGATGTTAAGAGAATTAAATGAGTTAATGCATGTAAAGGACTCAGAATATAGAAAATGCTTAATTAACCTTGCTACCATTTGTGTCAATTCTTTTAAGTTTGTGGATGAGGAAGGTGAGATCTAGAGAGGCTAACTGACAAGGAATACAGTGCTCCTCCCTTCCTCTCCTTCAACTCAGCTTATTCCTCACAGCCATCCACTAGGTGTCTGACTGCAGCTTACAGTTAGAAAGAATCACTAGTCACCTGGAGGCCTTGCCTAAGCAGGGTTGTTGTTGTTATGTGCCATGGAGTCGGACCTGACTCATAGCGACCCCTCCTTGGGTTTCCGAGTCAGTATCACTACAGAAGTAGATTGCCCCATCTTCCTTCTAAGGAGTGGCTGGTGGGTTTGAACTGCCAGCCTTCTGGTTAGCAGTCAAGTGGCTTAGGCACTATGCTACCAGAGCTCCCTAAGCAGGGTTAATAGAGATACAAATGTAGATGTAAATAGTATAATGCAGTAAGTCTTCTCTTGTGTTAGATTCTAGGGTGGGAACAGACTCTTTCTGAGAAGTGATTTCATAGGGCTTGTGAAGATTCCCCGTCCTCCATCCCCACCCCCCTGTAAATTAGTTATTTGGAACTTGGAAAAATTGTTATACTTAATATTTATGTTAGTTAGCTAATCAGTTGGTCCAGAAAAGGCTTCACATTGCCTAATAAGTGGCTGACTATGTTTTGGGATGAGGAGTTCTTGGAGATGGGAGGATGGAGTGGGGAAGAAGAAAAAGGCAGAAGAGGAAAAGTATATGAGTGAAGAAAATTCAGACAGTGGCAGAAGTTTTGGGTAGGAGAGAGACTTCCTTGGCCACTCTACCAGAGAACTTCCAGGGCACTTCTCTGCATACCATCTGTATTTTATACAGTTGCAGTCACGGTGTCTTTGGAAAGTCCGGGCTTTTCATCAAGTGGCACTAATCCAAGCATTAGTTTGGTATTGAGAGAGGCTGTGTGATATGGTGGTTAAGACTATGGATTCTGTAGCCTGGAGGCCTGGGTTTAAATTCCAACTTTGTTGTTTGATTAACTCTTGACCTTTTTGGGTTCTTTTCTTGCCGATCAGCCCATTCTTGTCTCTCTGCCTTATCTGGATGCCTGGATAAGCTAGTTTTCATGAAATTTTCTGGATACTCAATCATAAATCCTTCTAACATTCATTTAAAAAGCCAACCAGTATCTTCTAAGTGGGGATTGGCTTGTACACCTGGATAAGGTGCTGTTCCCCCACCTAAGTCATAGCTGCCAGTGGGCTACAATTTTCTCAAAACCTATTTCGTTGCTGACAGCTACTATACAAGGCAGCAGCCTGCAAGCAGGGACAGCCACTGGCCCGAGTGCTGTTTAGAGGCAGTAGGCTAGAGAGCTGCCTCTGTACCAGTAGCTGACAGAGAGAATAGCTCTTGCATAGCTTGCCTCTGGTACTCTGGAGCCCAAATCCAGAGGCAGACCCCCATAGCCAGTACTTAGCAGTGGGCTCTGGGAACTAGGGTGCTGGAGCTCTGCCTGCTGCTGTCACTAATGAGCATTATGACCTTGTCAGGGTCCCCACTCTGTGTCTTTCAGTTGCTGCATCTGAAAAATCAGAATAGACAATCTGACAGGTCCTCTGGAACAAGTAGTTAGTTTTATCTTGGTTAGAGATATGAGAGAGGTGCTTTGTTCCATTTGTTGCAGTTAGCAAAAATGAAATCTAAAAAGAGGGTCATTAGCAAAAGCAGAAGAGGCTGGGGGTGGGGTTGTACGTGCACCTTCAAGTCAAGCTAGTCTTCTATCCTTCAGGAGCCGTGGAAGTTCTGGAGGAGCTCTGCACCATGAAGGCCCAATAGATGGTTCTGTGAACCGTGCTCTGCATCTAAAGGGATGTGACAGATGCAGGAAGGGACCAAGGAAAAAGAGCTTGTCAGCGGAGCCAGGAACTCTACCTGCTTTTTCTTGGCTTTACGCAGCCTCTCGTTTTTCACATAGAAAATTATTAGCTCCACACCCTTATTAAGTATGTAGTCCTTTCCAGATCTCTGTTACTGCTCCAGTAATCTAAATGGTATTGTGCTTTTCTTTATCTGTGACACATGTTGGTGACATTGATTAGATGGCCAGATTCTCCCAGCTAAGACAGCTGCTCATTGATGTTTCTTTCAGGCAGCATTTACTGTTGCTGTACTCAACAATAAAAAGCTTGTTTTGTTTCTCCTGTCATTTGGACATTTGTCAGATACCAAAAAGAGTTTTGTTTTTAATGGCTTTAATTACTAACCTTAAATCTTAATCAGTTTTAAAATAGCACCTTTTCAAGTGGAGATGGTACATTTTAAAGCATTCACAAAGATCCCTCTTAAATCTCCTAAAATCTGTTCAATTGCAAAGCAGTGGTGCTTTAGCTGTATAACCAACTGAAGTGTATGGAGCCATATTTGGGTCAGCATTTTGACCTATATCAGGATATAGAGCAAATCAAGAAATTAGGTGTTGCTCTGCTGCCTTTTGGGCCACATTTCAAATAGAGGTGAATTCTGTTATGTGGCTCATTGTTACCAAAAAGTAAAATGACCATGTAATCTACTGTCCAAACCAGGGTGTTTTTGAGAATGGAAGGGGATGCACTAGTAATTACATGGGACAGTAGCTGTAAACCAGGTATGTCCCAAGCTAAATGAGACTATTGGGTCAACCTGTCTAGAACCGCATACCCAGTACACCCCAAAGCACCAAATTATAAAAAGTTGCAATAGCAGTTTGACTTAAATTGAAGGTTGGTTTCTATTCCTTGCCACCAGAGTTATGATTGTAATAAACATGTAGACTTTTAAACCCATTGTTGTCGAGTCGATTCTGACTCATACTGACCCTGTAGGGCAGAGTAGAACTGCCTCATAGGGTTTCTAAGGCTCTTGCAACCGTGGGTCCCTTGTGTATCTGTTATTTGCAGTCAGTCCCACATTTCCCTTATATTTTGCTTTTGCAGAACTCTGGTGGTGGGTGTGGGAACACTGCTGCCCATCTGAGTCACTTGGGGAGCTTCCCTGTCCTCACTGTCTGAGAATGGCCTTAGGTGTTTACATGTTTAACTTAGCAGCCAGCATGGACATCCACTGCCCTCTGGACAGTTCTTGTGGAGGGCCTTGGCTATGTCAGTGTTGGTGAATGGCTGAATGGGTGAAGGAGTATCTTCTGCCCCACTCTGGGCAGGGTGCTTGTGGTGTGAGAAGAAAGGCTCCCAGGGCCTCTGTCACAGGTAGGAAATGCCACAGAGTGTCTGCTGCCTCGTGTTGGCAGTGGTTGAGATCTAGACTTGGAAATACCACGTTTGATGCAAGCTCTTTGTATATAACTTAATTACAGAGAAAACAGGTTAGCACGTCTCTGTTTCTTGCCCACTTGTCCAGCTCCCCTGGGAAGTGTGTATTTTAAAGACACTCACAGCATGTGTTTTCATTATCCTGAGATTAATTGAGAGGAGAGAAAATGGTCTGCTCCATGTTCAGGCAGCTTTGTGTAGTCATGGATACCCTTCTGGAGCTACTGTGGGCTTTGTGTGTGTGTGTGTGTGTGTGTGTGTGTGTGGGTTCTTGTGTAGGTTCTTTTCTCTCCTTCACTCATTATTGATCTGTAGATGCTCATGTTTTTTGGCTTGGCTAAAAATAAGCACTCTTTTTTCTTCCTCCTCCTTGGCTAAGAATTAAAAACAAAGTCTTAATACTTCTGTAGTTTGGAATTCAATGTGAGAAACTGATGAGCTGAAAGACAGACTGGACACTTTCTTCCCTTTTCATGCAACTTGTTAGGGAGAAGTCTAGGAGGAGCTCCCATCATCTCTCCAGCCCTAGATATCCCTCTTCCAATAGACTTTATTAATAATCAAATTGTATTTCTTATTCTTACTTGGGAAAAAAAAGTTCTATTTATGTGTTGGTTGGAGACCATTGCTGCTCTCCCTTCCCAGTTGGGAAGTAGGTTAGAACAGCTTGTTCAGGAAGCAGCCATTCACTCATTTACTCATCCATTATTCAGCCAGTTTTGACTGAACATACAGCACACATTGGATCCTGGGGGTTCCTGAGGATGTGAGGTGAGTAAGGTACAAAACCTGCTGTCAGGGGGCTGATAAGCTTTGGAGAAGGAATGACAGGAAAACAAAACAATGCAGTGTGACCAGGACTAAGCAGGAAGGACTGGTCCATCATGCTCAGGGTAGCGGGCAGGTAGGAAAGAGTCATAGTGGGGTAGAGCAGAAAGAGTGCTTTGGTGGGTTTGGAAGATAGTATACCTTTCAGTGTTGCCTTGTGTTGTATGTATGGGGTAGTTACAGTTGGAAATGTGACTGGTGAGCAGATAGAAATGAGACTCATGCAGGGCCCTGTGTATTGGCCTAGAGATCTTGGATAATTCAGACATGATCTGATTACTCTGTGGGATGTTCCCGTGGTAGCAGTGTGCAGAGGGGCTTGTAGGGAGAAGCCAGGCTGGAGCCAGGTGGGCCTCGTGGAGGTTCTTGCTGGAGTCCAGGTGAGAGGGAGGAAAGAAGCATATGAGGTAGTCAGTAGAACTGGGTGGCTCATAAGATGTTGGGGATCAGGGGTGGACAGTGAGAGAAGAGAGGGTAGGTGAGGGAGTCTTTGACTTAGGAATTGTGGGGGATAGGCAGGAGGTGGGAGAGATTGTAGTCAACAATGTTAAAAATGTTGGTTTCAGATTTTACACCATCCTCCATTTGGAGGAATTGCTTTTATATTCTTTCTAGGGTGTTGCCACTAGACTAAAAAATATGGCAATTAAAATCAACACCCAAAAAAGGCCTTTTCCCTTGGTATTTCCTTGTTTAAATTCACTGTGAAATATGTTTTCATTTCACTAAAAACATTCATTGTGTTGAAAACTTTTCACAGAAAACCACATGAGTGAAGTTGTAGTTTTGCCTCTGCATTCACTTTATCTGTCCCTCACTCTTGGTAGGAATTACTGGAGACAGAGGCAAGCTACCCAATAAGTGAGGTAAGCATGGGCTTACTTACTAACCTATAGTAAGCAGTTCCACATGTTTTTCACCACACAGATAGTACAACTCTGGTTGGAGAGCTGGTTGCCCAGGGACTGCTGTGGTCAGAGCATGTGGCCACCTTTCTCCCTTATAGGACAACAAGGCCTTTTCTGTCTGTGCCCAGCTCACCCACTGAATCGCCTTTCCTGGTCTGGTTCTTTCATTTCTTTATTCCTTTTCTTCTTCTTTTTAAATCTCAGACTAGAGCCTCTCTTGTTTCATGTTGGCAACTGAGCTTGTCTGAATCTGTGAATGTTTGCTGGCTGGTGACCCTGTGTTTGCTCCTTTGGAGGGGTTGAGGCAGAGGGATCAGTGTTGCAGGTGGCTTCCTTCCTCCTGAAGTCCTCCTAGCGCCTGCTGCCATTCTCTCTTTCATGATGAGCTTCTTTCTGTCTCATGGTGACTATGCCTCACATGGAACCAAGGAATGAGCTGCAACTTTGCCCAGGGGGTATGTGGTGCACAGCTTAGAAGTCATGCAGCATTAATGGAGAAGTAAAATTTTTCTGTATTTCGAGGTGTAAATGTGCACTGGAAGAGGGTCAGAACCACATCTCACACTTTCAAGGGCAAAAACTCTGTTCTACATATCACTCTGTTTCTGGGTACTTCCTCACTGTGACTCCCCTGGAAGCTTTTGATAGAAATGAATGCAGGTACAGGTCCTTTAGATAGCTGGGCATGTGATCATGCTTCTGGGGCCTATGCAGCTCCTGTCCAGCAGATACACCTCCTGAATGAATAATTTCTTTCATAAGGATCAACACAAAGCTGGTTCCTATGAGGTAGAGGTAAAAGATGTCCCAAATGTCTAACTTTTCCACACTGTTTTACCACTCCATCATCTCTAACACCAACTACTCCTCTTCCCCTCAGTACTTTCATTCCTGTCTTTGGGTTCCATGATTCGCTGCAACATTTCATGGAACTTATGAACCATCAAAGAAATGGCTTATGTGGTTGTGGAGGCTGGCCAAGTCCTGAATCCACAGGTCAGATGTCAGTCTGGAGACTTCTCTTGATTCACATGTTTGCAGGGGCTGATTAATCCAAATTAGCAGGTCAGATGACAGGTTGCTGGCTCATAAGACTGCAGAAGCTGGTTAATCAGGTCGGATGATAGGCTTTTAGCTCAAGAGCTGGAGGTCAGATGATGATGAGCCAGATGCAAGATCCAGAGCAAGAGAACTTTTCCAGTACATGCATATATGTGTGTGTAGTATATATACACACACACACAGCTCTGGTAGCATAGTACCTAAGGCATTTGACTGCTAACCAAAAAGCTGGTGGTTCAAACCCACCAGCCACTTCTCAGAAGGAAGTTTGGGTAATCTACTTTTGTAGTGATACTGCTTCGGAAACCCAAGGATAGATCACTGTGAATCGGATCCGCCTCCATGGCAGTGAGTTTGGTTTTTTGGATTTATTTATATGTGTGTGTATGTGTGTGTGTAGTATGCAGACCATACCTTCAAGGAAAACACATCTTACTTGAGCAAGGGGGGATGCAGGGGTGTGACTTGAATAAAGGTGGTAAAGATAGTGACTGGAGTAAAGGTGGTAACCCTGTAGTAAGGCAGCAATTCAAGATACATCCCGCCCTAATCCTGCCTCATTAATGTAACAGACAACTCACTCTCAAATGGGACCTTAACCACAAGTATGTTGTTGTTGTTGTTATGTGCCGTCAAGTCGGACCTGACTCATAGCGACCCCTCCTTGGGTTTCCGAGGCAGTATCACTACGGAAGTAGATTGCCCCATCTTCCTTCCGAGGAGTGACTGGTGGGTTTGAACCGCCAGCCTTCTGGTTAGCAGCCAAGTGCCTTAGCCGCTATGCTACCAGAGCTCCCAACCACAAGTATAGAGGCTAGGATTTATAACATATCACAAAATGGAGAATAACTACATCAGACTACTAAATAGAAGATGACTATATCATAACTTAACTGCCTAATTGCAGCAATACATAACTGCCAAACCACTGAAAACATGACCCAGCCAAGATGCCCCATAACCTTAACCATCACAGGTTCTATATACTTTATTTGCATAGTCCTGCACAATCATCATGAAGGAGTCACAAAGACTATGACTAGAAAGGCCATTTAAATAATTCACTTTACTGTACTTCCCCCCACCAAAAAAAAAACAAAACAACTCTTTTTATAAACTCTAAAGTTTTAAAACACAGTGATGCTGACCCATTTAAGCAGATGAGCGAATGGACTATGGATGAAAGACTGCCAACTAGGAAAACCAAGTAAAAATAGGAAACTAAATATTTACAGAATGTACACTAAGAGAGAGTGGTATAGTAGTGATTTGTTTTTCTCCCAGAGGTAAAATAGGGAAACTGGATACCTAACAGTTGCCTTTTTTAACATGGAGTATTTCAACGTGCTCGTTTTTTGACTGTGGCTGTCTTATAGCTGCTATAATTATTAAATGTGCTAGTCAGTGGTAACATGTCATTCAGGTCCCTTGGGGCAGAAACATCCTTGTTTAACATAGGTCTTCCCTTCCCACTCCTGGGTGCTGGGATGGCCAGGAGCCTTATCTCTGGAGAAAGAAAACCTCACTCCCCTGGAAGGCATTTCCGAGGTTGTCTAGCTTTTAAGAGGGTTCTTCCTTGTCTGGTTCTTGATTACTTAATTTCAATAGCTGTTGCTGCTGTTGCTTATTGGCTGTTGAGATCATTCTGTGGCTTAGACTTTGTCTCTTCTAGGAGGGGGATAGTTGGGTACAGGAGCATCGGGGAGGAGGATTGGCAATGGGTTGCCACCTAATTGCTGGCTTCTCAGGTTTTATTTTCCAGGCTGCTGACTGTGTCTTCAGGTTCAGTGGTTTGAGCAATATGTATTCTTGGATCTGGTGCTGGGGAAAGGGAAGTTTCTAAACTAAACACATGCCCTCTCCATATAGTGATCCTGGGGTGGGCCAGTGTAGGGACTGGAGTATGCCAGACCCTTGGGTGTGTTGGAGCAGACCAAAAGGTTGAGGACCTTTGTATTGAGATGGCAAAAATTTTACTTGATTGCTGTGTGTGTGTGCATGTATGTGTATGTGAGTGTGCATGGGTGTGTATGTGTATGTATTTGTGTATGTGTGCATGACTGTGTGATACCCACCAAGTGCTGGGTCTGTCACTCCAAGTGACCTAAGCCAATAAAAACACACCAAGATGAAGAACAAAGGACATGACTTTTATTAAGTTCATGCGTGAACTGAGACAGTGAGAATTCTTTCAAATTATGTCTGCTTCAGAATCGTGTACATATATTTTCATATAATTACAGGTTAAGCATTCACAGTATAGTATACAAAGATGGTGGCTTTTAGCCTGTCTCATTATAATGTTAAATCCCTGCCCAGGGGAGTGATTTTTAGTATGCTAATATTCATTTGTAAAGCATTAGGCTGCTAACCAGGTCAGGGATTGGAACCCTACTGGCCACTCTGCAGGAGAAAGATGAGTCAGTTTGCTTTCAAAAGATTTACAGCCCTATGAGGCAATTCAACACTCCTAGAGTATTGCTATGAGTCGGGCCGACTCACTCACGGCACATAACAACAACAACAACAACAAAGAGTATTGCTATGAGTCGGAAGTGACTCAGTAGCAGTGGGTTTGGTTTTGGTTTAAATGTTCCTTGTTACCTAGATTGAAGCTGTCCTTGAGCTTTTGTGGGTCAGCAGACTTCCTATTTGTTATTTTTCAAAAGCTCCATTTTACTACTCTTATCTCACTGGGGGAAGCTCTGGTGGCATAGTGCCTAAGGCATGTGACTGCTAACCAGAAGCCTTGCGGTTCAAACCTACCAGCTACTCCTTGGAAGGAAAATGGGGCAATCTACAATGATACTGCTTCGGAAACCCAAGGAGGGGTTGCTATGAGTTGGATCCAACTCGAAGGTAGTGAGTTTATGTCACTGGGAAGAATATTGTAGAACTCCTTCAAAGAATACTGTGCATTCTTTCAAGGAAGCACTATGCGCATCAAATGGTTTTGGGTGTGTGTGTGTGCCTGTGTGCGTGCGTGTGACACAATGGGCAGCCGACACAATGGGCAGCCGAGTATTTTTTTTTGAGGTGGATAGATGTTTATTTATTTATTGGTTTTACTTTGAAAAATCTCAGCCATGTAAATATAAACCAAACAGATGTATTAAATAATGATGTATCCAGAGCAGGAAATTACAACCAACTGCTCTTCACTTTTGGAAAAGCATGGTGTGATGGAACACCTATGAAACCTATTTCTTCTAGTATTTCATGTCATATTAGAATTTCCCATCTGTGAGATTTGCTATGTGATCACTAGGTAAAATCAATGAATTATGTTTGCAGTGCTTCCTTGGTGACCATCAATCAAGTCAGTCGATCTTGACACATAAGGAAACCTCAAATGCTTTCCCATCCTTGATTTAATCATTAGAATCCCTTCATGTCAAGGTGGGACACCTTACTTAATTATGCTATAATACTGAGTGAAGGCTGCCCCAGGATGAGAGTGGGTGAGTGGACAGGAGGTTGCTGAGTGAACCTCCAAGAAGATTGGCTCTCACTCCTGAGTGTGAAGACCGTGAATAGCCTAATACTGTCCATAGCTTTGGCTTTGGAGCAAGTGAGCCAAGACTGACACAATGCCCCGTGCCTCATCTTTGTTTGTTTCACCAAGAAAGCCTGAGACAAATCCCCTGGAAGCAGCTTAACAGGCTTGGAATAAAAGACAATAGTATTTCATACATCTCCCAGGTGTCATGTTCTGTCTTTTTTTTTTTTTTTTTCTCCCAGAAACTTATATTTGAATAAACTAACAAATACTTTTGAAATCGCTGAATCTGTTTCTAAAATATACTTTAAGAGAACATATACAAACAACGAATCTGTTTCTAAAAGCTACTTTAAGGGAACATATATAAACAACTGTGGGAAACTTGGTTTGGCCTTTGTCTCTGGTTTCCTGAAAATAACCTTTGGAATTGTCAGCCATCCAGTTGCTTTATTTGTAAATGTAATAGGAACCCCAAAAACTACACCTGGCAAATAACTTTAAAAAGAGAGGGAGCACATGGAACAATTACGTATATTCATTGATTTGATCAATGGCACCAATCGTGACCCTCACTGAGGCCCTAATAACTATTATAGAAGAGCCTGGAACTTGGAGCTTCCTTGGAGATTCAGGACTGATGATGCATGGGGAAGGATCGTATGTTGTGGGAACATGAAGCTCTGTGGGGAGACCTCTTTCTGACCTCATCTTTTTTGTTTGTATCCTTTCTCTACTGAATTAATGACAGCTCCTTTTCAGGAGTTGGTGAGTTGTGTTAACAAATTATCAGATCTAGAGGAGTGGTGGGGCTGAAGTGTGGAGGATGGGGTCATGTGGACTTCCTAAATTGTGGCTGGTATCCTGAGAGGGTGGAGGAAAACCACACAGGGCCAGCTGGTCTGAAGTGAGGACTCTCTAGTTTACGACTGACCGGTAACCACTAACCAGTCCCGGGTGAGTGAAAGGGCTGTGTGGAGCAGCTGATGTCTGTACTGACTAGGGAAGGAAGCTGAAATTTCCCTGGACTGATTTGTTACCCCAAATTGGTGTCAGTAGAAGTGAAATCCAGTGGAATAACTCCTGACTCAGGGAAGCATGAGGTTTGAGAAGATAAAGGATAAATAGTCAAGAATTCTGTATGTATGTGTATGTGAATTGTATGCTGGGTTTGTATATAAAATTTATTTCTTTTAAAAGATTGACTTTTATAACTTTGTCAACGTAATGATTATAGAGTAATTGATGATCTCTCTGCTCCTTCATCCTTTGGGAAAGTCTCAGTAGAACGTCACTGTTGTACCTTTTGCTCTGACGACTGTTACCATTCAAACACAGTGTTGAAGATTTAGATCCAGACTTGGGGATAAAGGCGAAGGTCTGATTGTCCATCTAAGTAAATCCAGGAAACTAAGCTGCAGAGGTGGTGGAAAGTCTGTGTATTTTGACAGGACAGCAGAGTCTCCCTTAACAAAGCAGTAGGACCCTGACCAGCTGTCCTCCCCACTATTGCCCAGCAAGGAAAAGTTTTCCCCGATGGTCAGCCTCTCCTGCACTCAGAATGACTTTCGCCTGGAAGAATCTTTTCCTGCTTGGAACTGCTGCCATACAGGGCTAAGGAAAGGCAGCAGAGTGCCTAGAGTTCATTCATGTCCTCAGCATGCTATGAATAAAAAGAAGGCCCCAGAGAGTTCTGACCCATTGTGTCCCTTTTAATTCTTTGATCCAGGCTTGGACACATAGCCAGTAATTACATCCAATACCAGGATGGAACCTTAAACCTGACCCCCTAAAGACAAGGGCAATGCTTTTAAAATTACAACTCATGATCCATTAAGTAGATCATGAAATTGATTTAGAAGGATAGCCTTCAGTATTTAAAAGAAAAATTGAAGAGAAGAAAAAATATTAGAGCCTATCACGTATTTTTCATGGACTTCTCAGAAGTTTTTGGTGGTGCCCTCTGATAATTATAGAGAATTGCAGAAGTTCCATTGGTACAGTTATAAGAAAGGATCTTTGCTGGGATGTTCTCATCTGGTGCTGTGAATTCTTTTAAAAGGCTGCTGCTGTAGTGTGATGGAGGCATTGTATGTACAGAACATGTTGGCTGTCAAGACTTCTATGAGGTCCTGAAGATGCTTATGTAGAATACCAGTATTGAATCCACCAAAAAGATCATCTGTAGGCTGCTTTTCTCCATAAATAGATGTAGGTTCTTAAAAACTTGTTTTTAAACAGGGGCCTTGTGTATAGCATCTGATTGAGTCCTTCCCAAGGAAGTCTCAACTTCCCAGAGTTGAGACCATCCAACTCTGGACATAGATTGATGTGTTCCACACGAAGTGAGAAGCAACCCACAGTGTCTGCTATTTCTCTTTCCTCCTTCTCATTGTTTACTCTCAGAGCAAGTTTGTCAGTGAAGTCCAGGGTGACAACTTTTTGCCGGACTTTCATCTCTTTGGACTTGGCAGTCTTCTCAATACTGATTTCGTATCTTTTCTACACATTTTCTTCAGTTGCTGAGCAGTCTCATATTTTTTTCAGTCTTTCTCACCCTTGATTCTTGAACTGCAGTTCAACATGATGTACTTAATGGAACCTTGAATGTTCCCTGTCCAGGAGATCAGCCAAGTAATCTTGTTCTCATGTCAGACCTCTTTCCACTTGTGTCATGGAGGAGGAAAATGAACCTTGGCATCTTTGCTACAGTTGATGATTATATCCTTAGGCATGATCTGTCTCTTCAGCATTCCCATCTGGGATGGTTGCCACAGCCACAAAAAAGTCCAGGAGTCTCCATCTGAAAGTTGGCAGTTCTCCCTCTGTTTATCCATAATATAGAAGCCATATTCTTTCAGAAGATTAAGGTGCACCTGACCCAAGCCATGGTATTTTTAATCACCTGATATGCGAAAGCTAGACAATGAATAAGGAAGACTCTGGTAGTGTAGTGCCTAAGGCATTTGACTGCAAATCAAAAGGCTAGCGGTTCAAACCCACCATCCACTCTCGGAAGGAAGACTGGGCAATCTACTTCTTTAGTGATACTGCCTCGGAAACACTAGGAGGGGTCACTGTGAGTTGGATCCAACTTGACGGCAGTGAGTGAGCAGAAGACTTGATGCTTTTGAGTTGTGGTGTTGGCAAAGAATACTGAAAATACCGTGGACTTCCAGAAGAATGAACAAGTCTGTCTTGGAAGAAGTACAGCAGAGTGCTCCTTAGAAACAGGAATGGCTCAACTTTGTCTTATGTACTTTGGTCATGTTATCTATTAGAAGGAATCAGTCCCTGGAGAAGGATATCATGCTTGGTAAAGTAGAGGGGCAGTGAAAAAGGGGAAAACTCTCAAGGAAATGGATTGAGGCAGTGGCTGTGATGATGGGCTCAAGCATGGTAAGGATTGTGAGGATGACACAGGACTAAGTACTGTTTTGTTCTGATATACATAGGGTCGCTATGAGTTGGACCAGACTTGATGGCACCTAACAGTAACAATGTCACATATTTTAAGAGTAGGCATTGTTTTACCTAACTTGTTGCATATATGTATGGATGTGTGCATTTTTGTTTATTTATATATGTGTATGTGTGTGAATTGTATGCTGGGTCTGTACATTGAATTTATTTCTGACTGAAGATTTTGGCAAGATAGTTTGAAAGCTACTGGTCTGGTGCGTAGTCAGCAGGGAATAAAAGGAGAGGCTAATAGGAACTAATAATACATACCCATCTTCAGCCTCTTTCTTGCTTATTCCAGAAATTACTCATTCTGAAACCTGTTTGGGAATGTGTCACTCACATTCCCAGCTCTCTGCAGTGCCTTACTTGTGACCCCTAGGTGTACTAATAGGGGCCATTTGTCAACCTTCCTTTACCTTTTTAAGTTTGGCTTCCTACCCTGCTCTGGTGTCAGGAAATCTACTCCAACTTTCTGTGCCATAAGATTTTTTGTCCACTGTGAGTAAAACTTAATACTTGGCAACCTGACTAAAATGCGTTCAGTTCTTCTTAATCCATTTAAATGAAATAAAATTAAGTGAAGTAATGAAAAGAAGTATGCCTAGTACTATACCAGGCATTAATCACAAGAGAATTTCTGTAGCCATATTTGACAAACAGGCTTAAATAGTGGCTCATTCTTTAATATTTTAAAAGCCTTTCTTTTCTTTAAATCAAAATTACCACATTTAGGTATATTAGGGAAGGAGAGAAGACAACCAGCCACAACATTTTCTATGTAAAAATAAGGATTGCATTGACTTTGATGTTAATTCAACCAGTCTTCTTGAAACAATAATTTATAGAGGACTTCCAGTTTGTCCAAAGATGCCTTCTAAATGCACCAATCAGTTGTCTCCAAAGTACCTTTCCCAGGCTCCCATCCCTGTTTTTTTTTTTTAAATAATTTCCCCCCAAAAGTCTCTGTTATGGCTGGTTGTCTTCTCTCCTTCCCTAATATACCTAAATGTGGTAATTTTGATTTAAAGAAAAGAAAGGCTTTTAAAATATTAAAGAATGAACTCAGACTCTCACTGTGGCCCTGTTCTGCTCTGCAGAGAGAGATTCCAGCCATTGTCTGCTCCCAGCCTCCCTGGCATGCTGACAGCAGGCGGGTCTGGGGTCTGGGGCCTCAGTCGGCTGGCCCTCATCATTCATGTTCTTTCCTTTTCCTGAGCCTGGTGGAATTGATATGTTATTAAAAGCTCCCGGTTCCCAGTCTCTCTTGCAAACTTTCATGCAAATTTATCATGTGGGTCTGTCTGCCTGGGTGTCTGTCTTACAATGTCTCAGAAGTGGTTTCTTTTTTCATCCATTATTTGGCGAGAATAATAAGTCTCTCAGATTAGCTTTTGGAGACTTGAAGCTTTTTGAAAAGAGCTTGCATAATCAGACTGTCGAACAGTTACACGAAGAGTTTGTCCTTGTTTTGCAGCAGGTGTATATATTTGTATGTTTTAAACATTTCATCCTTCAGTCCTATTAGAAATCAAGTGACCTCATTCTATGCTTGGAATCAAGATGTGGGCATTTATTTGCATCTAGGAGCACTACTGAGTGACACAGGCTCCCATTCTTAGTCGAGAAGGACTGGGCCCTTTAGTTCGCTGACCTTCATGCCTGTTTTCTGAGGGTTGGTGCTCAGCCAGTGCCATTGGCCTTTGTAAGAAACAATCTGAGCAAATAGCCCCAGGTCTGCGGGAAAGCCAGGGAGGAGGGTAGGGCTGAGGGAGAAATCCCTGGGCCTTTTCTTTGCATGCTGGGCCCCTCTGAGAAATCCCTGGGACAGAGGTAGCTATGCCTGGTAAGTATATAAATAAATTGACCTGGTAAAGTTGATAACATGTGGTTTTAGGCTTTGGCATTCAAAGTCCAAGGACCCATACAGTCTTCTTCTTGTGGTTGGTATGTACTGTCGAGTCAGACCCAACTCATAGTGACTCCTCCTTGGGTTTCCGAGGCATTATCACTATGGAAGTAGATTGCCCAACCTTCCTTCTAAGGAGTGGCTGGTGGGTTTGAACCTCCAGCCTTCTGATTAGCAGTCAAGTGACTTAGGCAATGCTCTTCCAGTGCTCCTGGCAGTCTTGTTAGATGTCATCAAGACAGTTCCAACTCATAGAGACCCCATGTACAACAGAATGAAATACTACCCAGTCCTCCAAGTCCTTAGAGGACTTAATTAAGACTTTGTGTGATTCTGCAGGTTATTTTCCAGGTGTCGCCTTGGCCTGGGGCTTTGCTTTCCAAACATCAGGGCTGTGCCAAGTGGGTCTGGCATCAGTTTGGGTGTGCAACCTGTGGCTATTCTCTAATGGTTTTCTGCAGCATTAATCCCCCAGGTGAGGGAGCCCTGGTGGTACAGTGGTTAAAGTGTTTGGCAGCTAACTGCAAGGTTGGTGGTTTGAACCTGCCTGCTGCTCCTTGGAGAAAGATGTGGCAGTCTGCTTCCATAAAGATTACAGCCTTGAAAACCCTATGGAAGAGTTCTCTGTTCTTTAGAGTTGCTCTGAGCTGGAATATACCCAATGGCAGTGGGTTTGGTTTGCTTAATTACTCAAGTGCTGAGGTTCCCTTCTGTGTAAGAGCTTCTCTTCTTCCCATATCTGTAGGGCAAAAATCAAAAGTCATTTGCTATTCTCCTGGGTCTGCCTCTCTCTCTTTCTGCCTTATTGGCTCTAGTCTTCTGTTAAGATCCTCTCAGGTCTCTACGGTGGGCCTTGCCTACTGCCTCTGACCTCCAGGGAGATTGGCCTCTCACACCTCCCTAATCACAGCCTTCCTAATCACAGCTAGTCTCTACTCTCAACCAGTAGGTTAGCTGGCTTATATGAGAATGATAATTCCAATATCATTATTTCTTAGCAGCCAGGAGCTCTTTAGAACTGCCTTTAATTCAGTGGCTCAAGATAAAGAAATCTTAGTTTACTGTGGGATCTTCAAGAGCAAATTAAGCTCCAAAAGAATAGAAAGAGAACCTACAGACTGGGAAAAAATATTTGGCAATGATACATCTGACAAGGGACTTATCTCTAGAATTTATAGAAAACTCCAACACTTCAACAACAAAAAGACAATCCATTTAAAAAATGGGCAGGAGACATGAATAGACAGTTCACCAAAGAGGATATTCAGGTGGCCAAGAAACATATGAAGAAATGTTCTAGATCACAGGCCATTGGAAAGATGTAAATCAAAACAACCATGAGATACCGTTGTGCCCCAACACTAATAGCAAAGTTCAACAAGACAGAAAATAACAAATACTGGTGAGGATGTGGAGAGATTGGGACTCTCAAACACTGCTGGTGGGCCTGTAAAATGGTATAACCACTGTGGAAAGCAGTATGGGGATTCCTTAAAAAGTTGGAATTAGAAATACCATTTGACCCAGCCATTCCATTACTAGCTGTATATCCTAAAGAAGTGAGAGCCAGGACAAGAACAGGTATATGCATACCCATGTTCATTGCAGCACTATTTACAATAGCCAAAAGTTGGAAGCAACCTAGAGGTGCCCATCAACAGAAAAGTGGATAACCAAACTATGGTACATATATGCTTGTGGCTTCCAGCCAGATAATAGACAGACACATGGGCTGAACATTTATATCACGTAGATAACGCTCTTTGGAGAGATCAGTCATGGGAGAACAGAAGAGCAGTGTATGCACAGGGAGACAGGCTGGGGTAGGAATGCATGGGAGGGAAGGACACAGGGAAGAGGTAACAACTAGGAGGAAGTTGGAAGAGAGCTGTTACATTGTGGGGAATTGCAGTCAATGTTATGAGACAAAATGTGCATGAACTGTACGGAAAATGAACTTGCTCAGTAAACTTACACCCAAATTACAGGAAAATAAATAAATAGATAGATAGATAGATAGATAAAAAGAAGAGCAAATTAAGGGGTAGTATGTGTTGGGGATTGGTCATAAGGCCTCCTTCCTCAAAAGTTAGGATGGGGAGATGGTTGATAAGTTTGTGGTGAGCAAAATCTCCTCCCTGGGGCTGGTAGGGACAGAACAGGACTCTTCAAACACAGTCCCATGGGAGGATCCAGGTTTTGTGGGGTCTGAAGTTTCTCTAATTTAGGGACCATTTTTAAGAGAATAAGTGATTATAAACCCAAAATTGGATTCACAAGTGAACAGCACAGGTAAAGAAATCCTCAGAAGATGGGAATCACCTAGCCTGTCTGTAACAGAGAGAATATTAAGGAAGAGAGATTTAGATTTGGGAGGGTCACATGGTGAGAGAGTCTTGAGGGTTAAACTAAGGAATTAAAGTCCAGAAACTTTATTCATGAGTTTTGAGCAGAGGATGAAGGTATTACTTTAAAAGGGCTAATTCTGTAGTGATTTGTGAGGGGATGTGGGAAAGGAACATTGAGTCAGGTCAGAAAACCCTGGACTCAGTGATAAGAAGTAGGGCTAGTTGGCTCTGTGGGAATGAGAGGGAGAGTTTGAGAGAGATGGTGCTGTACTGGGTGATAGTGTGGTGAGGATGCTGGGGCAAGGGAGTAGTATAGAGAGAAGCATAAAACAAAGACCTGAATACTGACTCTTGGTGAGAAAAATAAAATTTTGGAAAACAAGGATGCAGAGCATTGGTTGCATCTTACTGATTATTGGTCTTCAAGTATGGGTGCTTTCTTTCAGTTACCTGGCTGTGGTCTGGCATGCCACTTTAGGACCCATTTCTGGTCTTAGCGCTGGTTTACATTGCCATTCTAGGAAAGTCACCTTGTCCTGATGAGAGGTTAGTTAGCTTGCTAGCCTTCTTTTTGTTTTTCTTTCGTCTTTTATATTTGTTTCTTGAAACTGTAGTTCTTTCTTTATAATGTCACCAGTTATTTTCAGCATACTTTCTAGAAACTTGATATTTTATTATCATTTTTCATGAATCAATTTATAGTAAGTTTTTTTTGGGGACTTTATCTAGACCCTTACACTCCCTGGGTGCTACAAATAGTTGATGCACTTTGCTGCTAACAGGAGGGTTAGTGTTCTGGCCCACTCAGAGATACCTTGGAAGAAGGGTCTGGTGATCTACTTCTGATAAATCAGCCATTAGAAATCCTGTGGAGTGCAGTTATACTCTAATACACATGGTGTCGTCTTGAGTAAGAATTGACTCAATGGCAGTTAACTATGCCCCTTAACCTGCCAAATTTTCTGCAACTAGATGCTGTAACTTTCTAATCACCCTACTGGGGCAGAATATGACATGTATGTTGTAGTTTTATAAAGCACTGTGGCGCTTTGGGATCATGACATGGAGGTTAGTGATCACTGTTTTTTTAATAGCACTGTTTTTTTAATCTCTTCCACTGATTTCAAAACTGTCTACACATTCTAGTTTATTTCAGTCAGTGCCTGATAGGTGGAAGACAAAGAAGAACTGTTAGAGACAGGTACTCTGGACTTAAGCAAAGATTCTAGTTTGGGATGCAAGAAACATGAATTAATTTGAGGACATTTTGGTTCTCTAATTAGAGATAAATGAAATAATTGAGAATTGACCAAGTGCAATAAAAACAAGGTCAAAGTTGGCTGTATTGTGTTATGATTTAGAGAAAATATCAAACAGGAGGTAAAATTTGAGCCAGGACCTAGAAGAATGTGATTACCTGGAGGAAAGACATCCTAGGAGAGTTCATACTGAAGATCATGAATTTTAAAGTTATTTGACCTTGATTCAAGTCCCAACTCATTTTCTTCATTTAAAAGTAGAGAAAATACTGAGACTTCTTGCACTCAGTTTAAATGCACGTTAATTGAGATATATGTGAGCCACTGTTGCCTAGTATGTAATAAGCACAATGATAGCAAATAAGAAAACAGCATGATATCACTATATAACTATTAAAATGGCTTTGGAAAAACAAAACAAAAAAGAAATGGTAACACCAAGTGCTGGTGAAGATGTGGAGCAACTGGAACTCTTACACACTGCTTGTGGGAATGTAAAATGGTACAACCACTTTGGAAAACAGTTTGCAGTTTTTTATAAAATTAAACCCATATTCAGTCCAGCAGTCAGTCCCACTCTTAGATATTTATCCAAGTGAATTGGGGATTTATGGGTACCCAGAATAGTGGTTTTATTTGTATTTGCAAAAAACTAGAAACAATGGTTCCTCAGGCAGGAAGTGGGTAAATATACTGTGGTACATCCATACAATGGAGTATCCAAAAACCAAACCAAACTCACTGCTGTTGAGTTGATTTGATTCATAGTGACCACTCCTTGGGTTTCTGAGGCAGTATCTCTATGGAAGTAGATTGCCCAATCTTCCTTCTGAGGGGTGGCTGATGGGTTTGAACCCTCAGCCTTCTGGTTGGCAGTCAGATGCCTTAAGCACTATGCTGCCAGAGCTCCCACAACGGAGTATAGTAGTATGTAATAGAATACTGCTCACCAATAAAAAGACAACAACTGCAACATGAATGAAACTCAAATGCATTATGCCAAGTGAAAACAGCCAGAATTAAAAGGTAACATACTTTATAACTCCATTTGTACGACATTCAGGAAAAGGCAAAACTACAGAGACAAAAAAAACAGAGCAGGGGTTGCTAGATGCTGTGGAGAAGGGTTGACTACACAGGTGTTCTGTGGAATTTTTTTGGGTGGTAAAACTATATATTTACTGTAGTGGTGGTTATATGACTATTTATACTTGTCAAAACTCATACAGCTACACTAAACCGTGAATTTTACGATATGTAAATTTTGCCTTAATTTAAAAATGAGAGAAAAAAAATCATGAGCAAAGTTGAGGAAGTGATGATCACAGTATATGAGGAGAACCAGGATGGAATGGACTGTATTGAACAACTCTCACTGCCATTGAGTCGAATCCCACTCATAGTGACCCCTCCTTGGGTTTCCAAGGCAGTATCACTATGGAAATAGATTGCCCAGTCTTCCTTTTGAGTGGCTTGTGGATTTGAACCTCTAACCTCCTGGTTAGCAGTCAGATGCCTTAGGCACTATGCCATGAGTGCTCCCGTCTGCATTGAACAGTAAGAAATAAGGTTGAATGGCAGCATAGAGTTAGATTGTTGAGGGGCTCAAGTGGGTCATTTGCCTTTGGTATGTTTGTAGGATTTAACCATGGAGGCTTAGAAGGTTACACAGGCTGCTCTCTCTTATAAGTGGAGAAACTAAGGCATGAGGTAACTGACTTTTGTTTTGGGAAAGGTGACAAAAAATAGAAAAAGAAGCTAGATCTCCTGAGATACTCTGCCAAACTTACACATGGCACCAGTGGTTTGCAAAATATTTTTAGCCTTGGATCTCACTCTTCACATGAAATTCAACTTGGAACTCCAGTATTCCACAAGAACACAAGGGTTCTGATTGGAGCTTTCAGGCCTTGACCCACTTATTCTAAGGATTTCTATCCTTTCTCCTTCCATTCCTATTAGGTCAGATTGAGAATCAGTAGCTTCTTGGGCCCATTCTTTTCATTTCCTTAGGAACTCTTGCTTTGCTGTCCCTGTTACAGCTAAAGGTTTTATGCCATCAGCCCCCATGTTAGTAGGAAAAATTCTGTTTGAGAGGCTTTGTTCACTGACATGTAAAAGTTGTAATAACTGACAAAAAAGAGAACTGAATCTGAGAGATTGTGCTTCTGTAAAAGCCTCTACCACTTGATTTTCGACAGCCTGAAGAGCAGTTTATTTATTCTTATATCAAATGTTTGAAGTCAATGAAGGAGCAGGATCTAAGTATCTGCAGAGGTTGCTGACACTGCTTTTAATGAGACAAAGAGTAGTAGTTGAACCAGAGCATACTAAAATGAACATTCTTTAACCTGTAATCTGTAAACATTTCTCTGAATTCACCCAGACCTGGGAAAGGGCACCTTCCACCTGCACAGTTGTTTGCAGCCCTTGGAAATCAATGTGGTATACCCACCCCTCACTTATTGACATGTTAAGTGTCTTGGGCCAGTATCCTGAATCTCTTCTTGCTCACTGGTCAAACTGTTGGTACTACTATCTTCATCACCTACTAGTCCTCCTTCTGTCCTCTAACCCTATCATTACAACAAAAATGATGATGTTGTTGTTAGTTGCTATCAAGCTGATCCTGACTTGTGGTGACCATATATATATACCACCAACCACTCCTCGGAAGGAAGATGGGACAATCTACTTCCATAGTGATATTACCATGGAAACACAAGAAGGAGTCACTATGAGTCAGGTCTGACACAATGGCACATATACAACAACAACAATATATATATATACATATATGTGTGTGTGTGTATGTATGTATGTATGTATCTATCTATCTATCTCTATGAAGTACTACATTCTGTCCTGTGCCATATTCATGATTATTTCTTGAGTCTATTGTTGTGACTGTAATGTCAATCGATCTCATTGAGAGTTTCTTTTGTTTTTGTTGACCCTCTGCTTTACCAAGCATGATGTCCTTTTCTAGTGATTGTTATTTCCTGATAATGTATCCAAAGTAAGCGAGTCAAAGTTTCGGCTCTAAGGAGCATTCTGCTTGTATTTCTTCTAATACCGATTTGTTCATTTTTCTGACAGTCTACAATATTACCAGTTTATATTAGTATTAATAACAACACATAATGTTATGTAGTATGTAGTGAGTGTCAGACACTGTACCAAGGGCATCACAGAAATCCTGTGTGCTAACCATTAATCACTGCCCCCATTCTATAGATGAGAAAACTGAAGCTTAGCAAGGTTATATAACTTGCCTAAATCACATGCTTTGCCTTGTACTCACCCTGCTCTTGACACTTGTGACTTTCTTGAGGGCATTGCCTGATCTTGTCTCTGCATCTCCACCCAGCAAAGTACCTGCCATATAGTAAACATTCAAAACAATTATGTTACACAAATAAATTATATTTTTTATCTCGGAGATAGCTACTAAAGCTTTTTCAAAAACTTTTTCAGTCCTGCTGATACCTAGGCTCTCCCACATGCATTTTTATATTTACAGAACAGAGTACTCAGAGTGGGGGCCATTGGCTCAAATTGGGATGACACTGGCTTTCACTCTATGCAGAGTCCTTTTCACTGACTTGTCCTTTGAAGCAATACCCTCAAGGTTTTTATAGGAAACAGCCATATAAAATCTGTTTCCTGTTTGTTTTAAAACTGTTGTTGAGGATTTCCTGTATTATTTTATCTTACATCATGTCTTAGTTATCTGTTGCTGCCTAGCACACAACTCCAAAAGTGGGCTAAAACAATGATTTGTTATTTCTCACAGCTCTGTCTGTTGGCTGGGTAGTTCTGCTAGCCCAGGGCTAACTTATGCAGTTGCAGTTAGGTGATAGATGGATTGACATGCTGGTCCCAGACGGTCTTACTCACATGTCCAGCAGTTATTGTTGGCTGTTGTCTGGAGTGCCTCAGTTTTCCGTGGCCTCTTATGTTCCAGTAGGAGCTGTGGTGGCATAGTGCCCAAGGCACTTGACTGCTAACCAGAAAGCTGGTGGTTCAAACCTACCAGCCACTCTTCAGAAGAAAGGTTGGGCAATCTACTTCTATGGTGATACTGCCTCGGAAACCCAAGGAGGGGTCGCTATGAGTCGGAGATGACTTGAGACCACATAACAACAACAATGACTTACGTTCTGGTAGCCTGGACGAACTTCCTTAGAGCTTGAGACTCTAAGGATAGTATTCCAATAAGGCAAGTTGCAATGGTCAAGTGCTTATTGAGCCTCTACTTGCATCATGCTTGCAAATGTCCAGTTGGTCAAAGCAAATCACATTACTAAGCCCAGAGTTCATGAGGGAGAGGAAACTTTGATTGTACCTTGCCGTCGGAGGAGTGGCAAAGAAATGTGGCCATTCTTAATCCACCACAATCCATTACTCCGAAGTCATTACTCTCATGACAAATTTTAGGATTTAGTGCCAGAAATTCAGCCACTCTTAAGGTACTTACTTGGGCTTCATTTGGATAATGAAAATGTGATTAATTAGAATGTAGGCTTTGAAGTCAGACATGAGTTCAGATTCTGACTTGACCATTTACTGCTTTGCAGGTTACTTACCTCCATTTCTTCATCTGTAAAATCAATGTGATGGTACTTTCCTTTATAAAGTTGTGTAGTTAAAATGAGGTTGTACATAAAGTCTCTGGCTCATGATTGATTCTCATTCCATCTTAATTATTCTTCCTGTTAACACTTTTTGGAAACTCTGGTGGCATAGTGCATAAGGTGTTTGACTGTTAAAGAGAAGGCTGGCGGTTAAACCCACTAGCCACTCCTTGGAAAGAAGACTGGGCAATCTACTTCCGTAGTGATACTGCCTTGGAAACACAAGGAGGGGTTGCTATGAGTTGGAATGGACTTGACAGCTGTGAGTAGTAGTAGTAATAGTAGTTACCCTTTTTGCTTTTGTCTCTAGGAAGTGGAGAGTAAAAAGTGAAGTCAATCACAGTGTTTTGCTTCCTCTTTTCTTTAGTCTTCATATTCTATTTCTTTCGTATTTCCATTTAAGTTTTTATTGTAAACTGCCTACGTCATTTTTGGAATAAAATGGAGTACAAACCTTTGGTAGCACTCACTAATAAAACTCCTTAAAATTTAAAAAAAAAAAAAAATCCTGACACTCCCAGTTAATTACTTTTACTGGCAAGGTTCAGGATTATAGTGCTATTGAAAAAGCTTAGGTAGACATGACTGGAGGTGAATTTTCATGTTCAGCTTGATTTGACTCGTGATATATGCTGTTTTTCTCAATCACAGAAGACAGATCATCTTTCTAGTGAGTTCCTTCCAGCACTTCATCCAGTCCTACACATCCCTAAAAAGCCATGTTCCTCAAGGTGTTACAGTGAGGTTCCTGTATTTAAACATCTACTGGGTTTCAAGAATTGCGTAGTGATCTTTTTCAGCATCTAGCATTTTAGTTGATGCAGCTGGTAATTAGAGAGGACAATAATTTATAAAGTTCTGGAGCCAGGGTTTGAATCTAGATCTTTCTCCTTTCAGAGCTGTTGGACACATGCATCTTTGGCTTATAAAGAGTGCTATAAACAAGTTCTTTGGGATTCAGCTTTTTTTTTTTTTTTTTTATAAACTATACCAAAAGTGATTGTTAAATTCTCAACCATTAATGTGCAGTAGAGGTGAGATCCAAGCACCACTTGGAACAAGTGATGTGGAATTAGTACATCATGTTGGTTATTGGTCTTTCCCATAGTACAGACTCCAGGAGCCTGAGGTACAGTAGCAAGAAGATTCCTGACTAGTCCCAGCTCTGCTATTTATTAATAACTGTAGGATCTTGGGTAACTCATGTAATTTCTTTGCCTTAGTTTTCTCAGCTATAAAAAGGAGCACCTTATCTCTTGTAAGGTGGTTGTACGGTATCAGGGCTCACTGTTTACTGAGAATGTACTATGTGTCAGACACTGTAGCATTATCATACATAATTTTTAAATTTAATTCTTACAATATCACTACATGCCCTTGATCTCAACTTTTCAAGAGAACATGGTTTCTGTTTCTAGTGAGGTCCAGTCCAAAGCAGGGATATAAATTTGTCTGCAAAGTCTGAGCTCTTTGCACATAAAGAGCTTTTTTCCCAGATCTCTCAAATGAGGTGAAGTGTGTGGGGAGATGAAGTATGTGGGGAGGTAAAACAGCCTTTGAAAACAAATATTAATAGATGATTATAATTTTCTAAGTTGTATATGAGAAGATAAGGGGAAAGATGGGAGATTTCCAGTTACTGGGGTCTAGGCTCTGCCAATCACTTTACATGACTTAGCTTATTGGATCTAGTCATCTTGATGAGCATGGCACTGGGTCAGGCAGCATTTCCCAGAAGAAGCATGGTGTGGTAGGTAGTCTTCTCTTTTTTGAGTCTCAATTTTCTCATCTTTAAATGAGGTACATGACACATCTCAAGGGTGTTATGAAGGATAGTGAGACAGCATATACACAGCTACTTGTAATACCTGTCATAGAGGACATTCTCAGGAAACATCAGCTTTTTGGAGTTGGCACTATTATTATCCTTATCCTCCCTGCTCCCCAATGTTTTTATACTGGGAGATAGGACACTGAAACCAGTGGTGGGGTTGCCCTATAGAGGGATGTGTTTTGGGTTCTCTCTTTGTGCATGTAGTTGGCTGTAAATGTTCTTGAGCATCCATTGTACTCTTATTTTAAAAGTTCAGTTCCAAATGTGGCAACAAACATACAGGGTCACTGGCCTTTTGCTGACCAGTTTCCAGGAGAAAATACTCATTAGGAAAAGTGGTGCACACAGAAGACACAAGTCTGGCAACTGGCTTGTCTGAGCTAAACCTGGCAGTGTCAAACTTACTCCCTGAGTCTCTTCTCTGTCGAGGACACAATAGAATTTTCTGGGCTCTTTCTCTAATTCCTGATGAAGGGATGACTCCTTGGGTCTGGAGTGGTACCTGGGCAGATGCCAGGTTCACACACATAAAGAAGCAAGTCCTGGGCCACCTGAGGGCTCTTTTCCATGTCTTTGGGCAATGCTCCTAGCATAAAGCTATAGCCCTCCAGTTCCAATTTAAACAGTCTTTTATCCCATTATTATTCATGAAGGTAATTTTAAAACAGAAAGTTTGAAAAGTAGAGACAGCACTCAATTCTTTACTCTAACACAACCATTTATACTTTAGTGCATTTCATTCCAAGCTAATCCATATGTATACACATTTTTAAATAGTTGCTTCATTGTATACATAAAATTGTCTCCTGAGTTTTCATTTAACATAAGTATTTTGCATATTGCTATGTGATCTTTATAATTATAATTTTTAATGGTTGCATACTATTCTTTTGAGGCATTATAACATAATTTGATTAACCTCTTATTGGTGGATATTTTAAAGTTCTATTTTTTTTCTCTTATAAATAATGTTACAACATTCATACATAAAATTTGGTCCTAATTTTAGATTAATTTATTAGGAAAAATATCCAGTAGGAAAAATTTCCAGACGTGACATTTCTCAGCCTAACCCTTACACATGTCTTTCTAGTTCTTGATACATGGTACCAAATTACTTTCCAATTGGGTTACATTAATTTACACTGTATCCTTTTGATTTAAATAAGATAATGGAACATCTGCAGGCTAGGTTGAAATGCCAGGTATTGGAATTAGGTGGAAAGGGTCCCAGCTGTTGAGGCAGAAAATGGAAGTGTAAATAAGTGCCAGAGGCAAGGCCCTGATTGGTGCTGACCATCCTGTCCCAGAGGCAGA
>NW_006921637.1:13247339-13257650 GCF_000298275.1 Orycteropus afer afer | reverse complement strand
AGAACGGCAGCCTTTTGACATAGTCAGCAGCCCAGGAACATGCTGGCAGACATAGCCAAGTTGGGTAGGCTTTCCCCACTCTTGGGTGAGGGTCTCTGTGGAGAGTCCTGCTCCATAGCAGGCACAGTAGGGGATAGATAAGAAAGTCCCACTTGGCTTCCAGGTTCTGATCTAAATACTACCAGTTACCAGTTGCCATTGAGTCAGTTCGGACTCACAATGACCCTGTATGTGTCACAGTAGAACTGTGCTTCATAGGATTTTCAATAACTTGTTTTTTTGGAACTAGATCACCAGGCCTTTCTTCCAAGGAGCCTCTGGGTGGGCTTGAACCTCCAAAGTTTTGGTTACCAGCTGAATGCACTAACTATTTGCACTACTCAGGAACTGCCTAGTGCCTAAGGCATTTGACTGCTAACCAGAAGGCTGGCGGTTCAAACCCACCAGCCACTCCTTGGAAGGAAGGTTGGGCAATCTACTTTAGTAGTGATACCACCTTGGACAGCCAAGGAGAGGTCGTTATGAGTAGGATCCAACTCAACGGCAGTGAGTTTGATTTTTTTTTTTTTTTTTTTGTTTAGGAAGTCCTCTGATCTAAATAATCTTCTGAAAAATAGAGCTGACTATGCCAACCCTGTTTGGATTAAGTTGAAGTGGAGTCTAATTTCTGACACTACTGTACCAACCACCTTCCCCTGTGTGTTTTATGTGTCTTTCTTCTCTGATGCTAATCTGTAAGATGGGCTACTAAAGAATAAGAAATGTCTGTTTGCACAAATATGTTGTGAAAAAAGGATTTTAGTTAATAAAGACTTTATTAGAAAAATAGATTTAGGACAATGAGGCAAGTCCTTTTGGGGTATTTGGGTAACCACTAAACCTTAAATAAAGAGAATGTTAATGAGAACATATACATTTTAAATTAATAAAAATAGATGTACAGTTTCCCTTTACTGCTGCTCATTTGTTAGAAACTTTTCAGAAAGTTCCTCTCTATGTTATCACCAAGATGGTTACAAGCTTATTTCCCTTGGTGTGGATGGTGTAGATTTTGTGAGGTGATTTTATGTGGTGTTTTTAGTCTTCTAGTCGAACATTCTCTACCTTTCCAGAAACCCATTTTGGGTGATCATTATTTAACCTGTTGAAAGTAGGGCATCAGGTGCTCATCATATGCTTTTAGCCTCAGCCTTCAGGTGGCACAGCCTTGGCCTTGCCAAGGACACAGATATGCCTGGCCCCCTCTCTTCCGTTAGTAGATTCTGGAATATGCTTGTTTGTGTCTGCTTCCCTTCTCTCTCCCAAAGTAGTTTCCTTCTCAGACTTCCCTATTTTCAGTGTCCTGTGCTCTGGTGGCATAGTGCCTAAGGCATTTGACTGCTAACCGGAAGGCTGGCGGTTCAAACCCACCAGCCACTCCTCAGAGGGGAAGGTTGGGCAATCTACTTCTGTAGTGATACCGGCTCAGAAACCCAAGGAGGAGTTGCTATGTGTTGGATCCTACTTGACAGCAGTGAGTTTGGTTTTTTTAGAATGACTTGTATTGAAGTAAGGGGGAAAGAAGCAATTGCAATATCTGTTTAGTCCCTAACCCTGTCCCACTCAGAACCCTTGGCATATCATTCTGAGACTTATCTTTCTCTTGGAGATACTCTTCAAAACAAGACTCCAGGGAGAATCTTCACCTTTTCTTTCCCGTTCCCAGTTGTGATTCAAGTGGTTATAGAACTGAGCAATTAAAGAATTAATTGCTTTATGGAGCAATTGTTTTATGGACTCTAAGCCCCCAATTCATTGGTAGAATTCTCACCCTCCATGTGGGAGACCAGGCTTCATTCCAAGCCAGTGCAGCCACCACCCATTTGTCAGTGGAGGGAGATTGTGCATTGCTGTGATGCTTGTTTTGGTTATCCAGTGCTGTTCCAACACAAAATACCACAAATGGATGGTTTTTACAAACAGGGATTTATTCTGTTACAGTTTGTTGTTGTTGTTATGTGCCCTTGTGTCGGACCCGACTCATAGCGACCCTGCCTTGGGTTTCCTAGGCAGTACCACTATGGAAGTAGATTGTTCCATCTTCCTTCTGAGGAGTGGCTGGTGGGTTTGAACTGCCAGCCTTCTGGTTAGCAGTCAGGTGCCTTAGGCACTATGCTACCAGAGCTCCCCTGTTACAGTTTTGGAGGCTAGAAATCTGAGTTCAAAGTGCTACTCAGCTGCTCACTGAAGATTTCACCGTGGAACTGATTACCAGTCTCATCATGGGAAATGACTACATCCAGCTGCCAAGCCACTTAAAAGCAGACCCAGCCAAGTTGACACATAAAGTTAACTACCACAATGCTGAACAGGTTTTACAGAGCTTCCAGACTAAGACAGACTAGGAAGAAAGGTCTGGTCATCTACTTTGAAAAATCAGCCTGTGAAAACCCTATGGATCACAATGGCCGTGGTCCATCCAGGCCCCCATGAGTTAGAGGCCAACTCAATAGCAGCTAACGACAGTAACAAAGGAGGGATTTGATCAAAGAACACAGTGTAGGATGGCAGCACCTGCTGGAGGAGGGCTAGCTTTGCAGTGTGATTCTTTGAAACCAGATAACCTGTAAACCAAAAAACCAAACTCACTGCCATCAAGTCAGATCTGACTCAGCGACCTCTCCTTGAATTTCCAATGCAGTATCTCACTATGGAAGTAAATCGCCCAGTCTTCCTTCTGAGGAGTGGCTGGTGGGTTTGAACCTCCAGCCTTCTGGTTAGCAGTCAAATGCTTTAGGCACTATACCACCAGAGCTCCCAGATAACCTGTGGGAGGAGGTAAAAGGGAAGCAACCTTGCAGATGATCTTTGTTGAAATCAGGGTGCCCAGCAGCGAGGACTCCTGGTGGGGACTGGGAATGAGGACCTGGGGTGATTGGGTATAGGGCTTCTAAGTGAGGAGACATCATGGCAGCTCCCAGGGGCACAGAGGGGCTGTGTGGACATGGATGTTCTTGTTCCACTGGCTAACTACTACTCTAGTGCGAGTCAGCGTCAACCCCTGGACGTTGGCCTCAGTGTTGCCTGCTTGCTTAACGTATTTCCTACCATATTTTCTCTTATATATTGGAATTTTTTTTTATTTTTAAACAACTGATTTTATGTAAGTCACAGGAATGTTACAGCCAGGCCCAAGAGCTGACCTTAACCAGGAAGGAGGAAATGTGTGTATTAATATCCTGCTTTGTGCACCCCTGATTGTGGGCTGCTTTCTGTTCTGTTATCACAGTGAGCATGGAAGTTTAGGGTGGATTGGCTGCTTTTGAGGGGAGAATTGTGCAGTGAAATAGATTATCTCTGAGCATTGTGTTCCCTCAGGTGCTAAGAGCTGTGCTCATCATTATCTTTGTAAAATTGGTTGAAAGATCAACATTTATCAAGAGATAATGCACCTTAGGTCCTTAGAAGGGAGAGGGAGTGAAGAGGGCTCAAAATTGTCATTAAATATTGACATTATTGACACATGTTGACCCAGTAGTGTTTAGTGTAATTATTTTACATTTCTATAAATAAGATCTATGTACACATTTAATTTTTTTAAAACTTTACTTTTTAGAGCAGGTTTAGATTTATAGAAAGCAGTGAAGATAGTACAGAGAATCCTCATATACCTGCTACCCAGTTTCCCTATTATCAACATCTTACATTAATATGATACATTTGTTGCAGCTCATGAACCAATACCAATACATTATTATTAATTAACTACTTACTTTATTCATATTGCCTTAGTTTTCCCCAATGTCTTTTCCTGCTCCAGGATCCCATCCATGATCTCATGTTGTGTTTTAATTGCCATATCTCCTTAGGCTGTTCTCCTCTTGGCTGTGACAGTTTCCTGGACGTTCTTTGTTTTTTGATAACCTTGACAGTTCTAGGTAGTCTTGGTCAGGTATTTCCTTGAATGCCCCTCCATGGAGGTTTGTTTTATATTTTTCTTGTGATTAGACTGAGGCTGTTGGTTTTGGGGAAGGCGACCACAGAGAGGAAGTATGCACTTATTTTTTAACCAGGTAATGAGTGAACTAATTATGAAGAGGAAAGGAGAAAGTTTATTAGGCTGGGTTGTATAACTGAAAGAAGGATTAAGGATGGGCCCTCAAATCCTAAGGTAGCTACTTTAGTGTTCTCACAGATGAGACTTAATGTCCTACCTTGTATGATGCCTTACAGCTCAGTGGAGCCCAGTCAGTTACATTGTTTCAGGGGATAGGATAGTAGTTTTTTTTTAATTTCCACGTGCTGTTGTTGTTAGATGTTGTTGAATTGGCTCAACTCATAGCAACCTTTATTCTGTACAACAGAATAAAGTCTACCTGGTCCTGCTCCATCCTCACTTTTGTTGCTATGTTTGAGCCCATTGTTGCAACAACCACTGTATCAATCCACCATTTTGAGGGTCTTCTTCCTTTTTGTTGATGCCCTACTTTACCAAGCATAATATCCTTCTCCAGGAACTGGTCCTTCCTGATGACATGTCCATGAGATGAATTCTTGGCATCTTTCTTCCAAGGAGCATTCTATTCTGGCTATACTTCTTCCAGATCGATTTCCATGTGAACATATTGGGAAGCTGAGTCCCATAGAAGTAACTTGAGTTGCTCACAGTTGTGGAGATAGACCAGGACTCCAAACCTTTCCTAGTTGAAATTCAGAAGCCTAGAGCTCTGATAGCATAGTGCCTAAGGCACTTGACTGCTAACCAGAAGGCTCGTGGTTCAAACCCACCAGCCACTTCTCAGAAGGAGGGTTGGGCAATGTACTTCAGTAGTGATATTGCCTTGGAAACCAAGGAGGGGTCACTGTGAGTCATATCCGACTCGACAGCACATAATAACAACAACAAAGATACTAGATTCAGCAGACTGGTGCCAGTGATGGCCATTGAATTTGAACTGGGACACAGAGATACAAGCAGAAATATTTTGACTAACCATGATATGGAATGAGTGTGAAGGATAATGCTCCAAGCACTCTATGTGTTAGAAACGTTGAAACATTAACATTGACAGTGATGTTATTACAACTCGTGACTTCAGTACAAGTGATCATTACAGCTCCCAGATGTTGAGCAACCCCATGCTATTTCTTTCCAGCCTGCTGTTCTCTGAGGCCACACAGTAAAACAAATGAGGTGATGATCTTTACTGTAATATATTTTTAAATTTTCATTTGTGAGTAAATGAAGCAGACTGTGGCCTTGGACCCACGATAGAAATTTGCCCTTCAACCCCATTTTAACAATATTAGTTTCATGAGCCCAGTTGGAGTAATAAATATAATGCTGTAAGTACATTAATGAAAGCAGTGATACTCAACCCTGCTTGTATGCTAGAGCTGTCTGGGGAGCTTCTAGAAATAACCATGACTGGGCCCTATCTCTGGAGATTCAGATTAAGTTACCCTTTCTATCTTGTTCCCTCATTCACTGCTCTACCCAGGTCTTGAGTCTTAAACCCATCATATTTTCATTCTTGAGTAAAGCTTTTGAAAACCATAGGAGGAGTTGCCAGTTGGAAGCTTCCACTCACTCAGCTCTATTCTATTACCTCTCCCTAAGTGGTGGGACTGTATGTTACACTTCTGCCCTGCTGTGCATGCTACAAATGTCTTGAGTGCTTAAGAAATATTTGAGTGAATGAATAAACCATACTTTTGGCCTTTAAGGTCTGTTATATTTCCCTCTCTATTCTAATGACGATTAGGAGGAATGATACCACTCATTGTCCTAAACTAAGCTATTGTTTTTAATGGAAAATTTTATTCAGAAGCAGAAACCAAATGCTTTTTATAAATGCATAGCAATCAGTGTTTGGTGTTAAGCAAAGTTTTCCTGTGGTTCAGAGTGAGCTGACTAGCCTAGCTAAAGATGCTTCCTTAGGGAGTCTAAAGGAGCACTGGGTGACACAATGACTAAGGCATCTGACTGCTAACCAGAAGGTTGGTGGTTCAAATCTACCAGCCACTCTGCAGAAGGAAGAACTGGGCCGTCTACTTCTGTAAAGATTTACTGCCTTGGAAACCCAGTTGGGGTCTCTGTGAGTTGGACTTGATTCATTGCCCCTGGGTTTGATTTTTTTGGCAGGCAGTCTAGCACTCTTGGGACTCTTTCCTAGTGAGTTAAGATTGCATTTGTCAGTTTTGAATGGGTCACTTACCCTATTTAGAAAGTAAAAGTTTACTTAGTGACATAATACTTCAACAGGTATCTTCATCCTGGCTTAAGAAGAGCTAGGGATTATTTCTCTCCTCTATTCTAATAGGACACTTTGATGAAAAAGAAACAGTAAATAGGATTTCTGGTTCTTCCATGGATCATGTTATAATGAGAATGGGATATATATTTAGCTTTGAAGACAATCCAACAAAAGCCCTATTAACAATTTGACTTTTGAGTTTTAGTGATTTTACCGTGTCTAAGGAATGGCCTGTAGAAATACAGATTATTAGGTCCTTGGAGCTCTAGTGGCATAGTGCCTAAGGCACTTGACTGCTAACCAGAAGGCTTGTGGTTCAAACCCACCAGCCACTCCTCGGAAGGAAGATGGGGCAATCTACTTCCTTAGTGATACTGCCTCAGAAACCCAAGGAGGGGTCACTATGAGTCGGGTCCTACTCGACAGCACATAACAACAACAATAGTATATCTGGCAACTTGGCTGTTTTCCAGCATTTGAATGTTGCTATACTGATTGGTTGTGGCAGTGGTAATTGCTGAGCAGTTATTAAATAACAGTGAAAATTAGACAATTGATGGGAAGGAATCAAGTAATCATTCAGATGGTATTTTTGGTAACTGAATCTGCCTCTGAGCATATGGGCTAGTCAGCTGAAATAATTTAGCAGTGACAAAATTTATTTCAGTCAAAAGATTAAAAACCATCGATTTTCTTTTTTCTTCCACAGTAAAGTTTTATATCCTTACAAGTCATGTAAATTATGAAGTAGGCTTTGATGGTTTAGCCATATGTATGTATATATTCTTTGTCCTTATCTAGTTTTATACATGTAAGCATGTTTATTTTGGTGGTGCTTCAGAATTCAAATATGTTACCATAGATGGTAATACCATCTGTATTTGACTATGGAAAAGAAGACAATGTAAGATGAAACAACATTTTTGCTGTACAACTTGCCCCTTTTGTGACACACATCTTGGGCGGGACCATCACTTCACAGCTCCCGCACATGAATAGCTATTTGAGTTCAGCAGTGTTCTGTCTACTTTTGGAATACTTTGGCTCTCTGCTACTAGCAAGTCTGATGACATTGGTAAGTGTGTTGTTGTTGTTGTAAGGTGCTATCGAGTTAGCTCTGACTCATAGCAACCCTGTATACAACACAACGAAACACTGGCCAGTCCTGTGCCAGCCTCACAATCCTTGCTATACCTGAGCTGATCGTTGCACCCACTGTGTTAGTCCATCTCACTGAGAGCCTTCCCCTTTTCCCCTGATGCTCCACTTTAACAAGCCTGATACCGTCCTCCAACGAATGGTCCCTTCTGACAGCATGACCAAAATAGGTGAGACAAAGTCTGGCCATTCTCGCTTCCAAGGAGCATTGTGGCTGCACTTCGTCCAGGACAGATATGTTCATTCTTCTGGCAGTCCATGGTACTTCCCAGTGTTCTTTGCCAACACTACAACTCAAAAGCATCAACTCTTCTTTGGTCTTCCTTACTCATTGTCCAGCTTTCACATACATATGAGGTAATTGAAAATAACATGTCTTGGATTAGGTGCACCTTAGTCTTCAAAGAGACATCTTTGCTCTTCAGCACTTTAAAGAAGTATTTAGCAGCAAATTTTCCCATTGCAGTATGTCATCTGATGTCTTGATTGCTGCTTCCATAGGTGTTGATTGCAAATCCAAGTAATATGAAATCTTTGACAACTTCAGTCTTTTCTCCATTTATTATAAAGCTACCTATTGGTCCAGTTGTGAAAATTTTCATTTTCTCTTTGATCAGGTGTAATCCATTCTGCAGACTGTAGTCTTTAATCTTGATTTATCAGTGAGTGCATCAAATCATCTTCACTTTCAGGAAGGAAGGTTGCATTATCTGCATATTGCAGGTTGTTAATGAGTCTTCTTCCAGTCCTGATGCCATGTTCTTCTTCATATAGTCCAGCTTCTGGGATTATTTGCTCAGCATACAGATTGAATAAGTATGGCAAAAGGATACAACCCGGAAACACTCCCTTCCTGATTTTAAACCATGCAGTATCCCCTTGTTCTGTTTGAACAACAGCCTCCTGGTTTATGTACAAGTTCCTCGTGAGCACAATTAAGTGCTCCGTAATTCCCATTCTTCTCAATGTTATCCATAATTTGTTATGATCCACACAGTTGAATGCTTTTGCATAGTTAATAAAACACAAGAAAACGTCTTTCTGGTATTCTTTGCTTTCAGCCAGGATCCATCTAGCATTAGCAGTGATTTCCCTTGTTCCACATCCTCTTCTGAATGTAACTTGCATTTCTGGAAGTTCCCTGTCATTATACTACTGCAGCCATTTTTGAATTATCTTCAACAAGACTTTACTTGTATGTGATATTAATGATATTGTTAGATATTTTCCACATTCTGTTGGATCACCTTTCTTTGGAATGGGTACAAATATGGATCTCTTCCAGTCAGTTGGCCAGGTAGCTGCCATATTTCTTGCCATAGATGAGTAAGTGCCTCCAGTGTGGCATCCATTTGTTGAAACATCTCAATGGGTATTCTGTTGATTCCTGGAGCCTTATTTTTTTGCCAATTCCTTCAGTGTAGCTTCAACTTCTTTCTTCCATACCATTGGTTTTTGATCATATGCCACCTCTTGAAATAGATGAACATTAGCCAATTCTTTTTGGTACAGTGACTCTGTGTATTCCATTCATCTTCTTTTGATGTTTCCTGCATCATTCAATATTCTGCCCATAGAATCCTTCAGTGTTGCAACTCGAGGCTTGAATTTTTCCTTCAGCTTGAGAAATGCTGAACGTGTTCTTCCCTTTTGGTTTTTTAACTCCGGGTCTTTACACATTTCATTATAAGAATTGACTTTGTCTTTTCAAACTGCTCTTTGAAATCTTCTATTCAGCTCTTTAATCTCATCATTTCTTCTTTTTACTTTAGCTACTCTTTGTTCAAGAGCAACTTTCAGAGTTTCTTCTGACATCCATTTTGGTCTTTTCTTCCTTTCCCATCTTTTTAATCACCTTTTTCTTTCTTCATGGATGATGTTCTTGATGTCATCCCATAATTTATCTGGTTTTTGGTCATTGGTGTTCAGTGCATGAAATCTATTCTTTAGATGGTTTCTAAATTCAGATGGGTTATAATCAAGGTTGTGCTTTGGCTCTTGTGGACTTGTTTTGTCTTCAGCTTCATGTTGAGCTTGCATATGAGTAGTTGATGGTCTGTTCCACAGTTAGCTTCTGGCCTTGTTTTGACTAAAGATATCAAGTGTCTCTATTGCCTCTTTCCGCAGATGCAGTTCATCTGATTCCTGTGTATTCCATCTGGTGAAGTCTGCTTGTATAGCCACTGTTTATATTGTTGAAAAAAGGTACTTACAGTGGTTGTTAGTCTTGCAAAATTCTGTCATGAGATCTCCAATGTCATTTCTGTTACCACAGCCATATTTTCTAGCCACTTGTTGATTCTTCTTTGTTTCCAACTTTTGCATTTGAATCATCAGTAATAATCAACACATCTTGATTGCGTATTTGGTCAATTTCAGACTGTAGAAGTTGGTAAAAATCTTCAATTTCCTTATCTTTGGCTTTGTTGATTGGTGTGTAAATTTGAATAACAGTAGTACTGGTAAGTGTAGTAGTTGTAAAATCTGCCTACAAGTTCTTCAACAGTTCTCTTAAAAGGTAGGATCTGATTCCCCTTACCTTGAGTGTGCACCATACTGGTTGGCTGATGAGTAACAAATTGAATGTGGTAGAGTGACAATGTGTGACTTCTGAGACTAGATCCTAAAAGGCATTGTGGCTTTCTCCTTGTTATCTTTCTTGGATCGCTCACTGTGAGGGAGATCAGGTGCCATGTTGTGAGGATACTCAAGAAACCTATGGACAGGTCCATGTGGTGAAGAACTAAGCCTCCTGCCAATGGCCATATGACAGCTATTTGGAAGCAGAACCTCAGCCCAAAGCGAGTTCTGATGATTTCAGCCCTAGTCAGCATCTTAACTGCAAAGGACATGAGAGGCCATGGGCCTTAGGTTGGGTTCTCTAGAGAAGCAAAACCAGTGAAGGTTATGTGTGTGT
>NW_006921637.1:13221737-13246559 GCF_000298275.1 Orycteropus afer afer | reverse complement strand
CTTGCAGTAATAGGCCTTGGGTTACTGCTGGTAATCCTGCCTTCCCCTTGTAGGGTTAGAGGAGGTCAGAACATGTGGCCTCCTTGCCGTTTTTGCAGTAGGTAAGATGGAAGTCTGCTGGCTCACATTGTGCAGAGGCTAATGGATCCCAAGGTTGCAGCCAGTATGGCAGACTGCTGACTCAAGTCCAAAAAAACCAGATGTCAGAAGATAACAAGCCAGATGCAGGATCCAGATTGAGCAAAAAGCTAGAGAGCTTTGCCACAACGTCCATATATATCAGAAGAAGGCCATACCCCTGAGGAAACTCCCTGCTCATAGCAGATCTCGTCATGGAGGTGATTACTTTATATTAGATTTCATCATAGGGGATGACTACATCATGGGGGATAACTATATCATAACTGCCAAACCACTGAGAATCATGCCTAGCCAAGTTGCCACACAACCTTAACTAACACAGACCAGAACCATCTAGTTATGCTGCTCCTTGATTCCTGGTCCTCAGAAGCTATGTGAGAGAATAAATGTTTATTATTTCAAGCCACTAAGTTTTGGAGTAATTTGCTTGACCACAGTTGATATTTATACAAGAAATCATTTAGCCTTTCTGCATCTGTTTCTTCATCTGGGAAATGAAGGGCTGGAATGAATAATACCCTTAACAATTTGATGGCAATCTACAGTGCTTAAGAGGCTAATCTTCCAGCCAGCCGTACCTCTTCTATTCCTTGCCACGGTAGCTTTCCCATCCATATCCCAGACTGAGTTAGCAGCTTTCAGGGCCCACTTTCTTCTTAGCACGAGCCTCTCGCCTCCAGGATAATTGATACCTTATCTCTGACAAAAGTCAAGCTACTTTTTATTTTTGTTCTTATCTTATCACAGAAACAGCTCATATTGGGAATAGGGGAATATTCTATTAAATAAATATATATTCACAATTAATTTTTTTATTGTGGTAATATATATATAACAAAATATTTTGAGCATTTTAAGTGGCATTGATAACATCCACAGTATGATACAACCATCACCAATATCTATTTCCAAAACTTTTTCATCACCCTGAACAGAAATTCTGTACCCATTAAGCAGTAACTACTCGTTTGCCCCTATGCTAGTCCCTGGTAACTTCTTTTTTCTTTCTTTGTGAAGGTGTATTGGTAGTGCAGGTGATTTGCAGTTAACTGCTAACATAAAGAAAGGTTGGCTGCTGTAACACATCTAGTGGTTCCACAGAAGAAAGACCTGGCGAACTGTTTCTGTAAAGATTGCAGCCAAGAAAACCCTGTGGAGTGAACAAGCTAAACAATTATGTATGTCTAAATGGAGAGTGTATCCAAGATCATATACAGGGTTGGCAGACAATGGGCCTCTCGAAGAGTATGAAGGGATGGACACTGGGAGGAGGTAACTATGGGGAGGAAGTGGGAGGGGAGCTGCTGCATTGTAAATTTTGGTCAATGACATGAGACAAAGTATATGTGAACTGCTGTATGAAAAGTGAATTTACTCTGTAAATCTTCACCCAAATCCTAATAATAAAAAAAAAAGAAAACCCTGTGAAGTAGTTCTGCTCTGTAACACATGAGGTTGCCATCAGTTGAGGGCCAACTTCACAGCTGCTACCATCACCAACATGAATTTGCTTATGAAGGTTGGGCAATCCTACTTCCGTAGTGATACTGCCTCGGAAACCCAAGGAGGGGTCGCTATGAATCGGGGCCGACTCGGCAAACAACAACAACAACAACAGCAACAGTATTATAAATGTAATCATGCAGTAGTTTTACTTTTGTGTCTGGCTTATTTCACTCAGCATAATGTTTCCAGCATCTCATCCATGTTGTAGCACAAATCAGAACTTCATTTTCTACTTAGAGCTGAATAATATTCTGTTTTATGTACATACCACAGTTTGTTCATCTGTCTTTCTGTTGATGAACGTTTGGATTATTTCCACCTTTTGGCTATTGTGAATAATGCTGAAATGAACATTGGCATACAAGTTATGTTTGAGTCACTGTTTGCTATTCTTTTGATACATATCTAGGAATGACATTGCTGGGTCATATGATCATTTCATGTTTACCTTTTTAAGGAACTGCCAAACTGTTTTCCACAGGGGCTGCACCATTTTACATTCCAAACAACAATGAATAAATGTTCCAGTTTCTCTTTATCCTCAATAACACATTATTTTCATTTTTTAAGATAGTAGTCATCCTAGTAAGTGTGAGGTGGTATCCCATGGTTTTGATTTGCATTTCGTTTTTTGACTAATGACATTGAGCATCTTTTCATGCACTTAAATATGTTTGTGAAGGAGCTCTGGTGGCATAATGCCTAAGGCATTTGACTGCTAACCAGAAGCTTGGCGGTTCAAATCCACCAGCCACTCCTCAGAAGGAAGACTGGGCAGTCTACTTGCGTAAAGATTTATTGCCTCAGAAACCCAAAGGGGGTCACTGTGAGTCAGAATCAACTCAATGGCAGTGAGTTGGTTTTGGTTTTTGGAATATATTTGTTTATATTCTTTGGAGAAATGTCTATGTAAGTCCTTTGACCGTTTATTAAATTGGCTTTTCTCTTTGTTGTTGAGTTCCTTATGAATGCTGGATATTAAATCCTTATCAGATTTATAGTTTTGCCAAATTTTCTTCCCAATCTATAGGTTATCTCTTCACTTTGTTAATAAAGCCTTTAAATGTACAAAAGTGTTTAATTTTGATGAAATCCAATTTCTATCCTGTCTTTTATTGCTCATGCTCTTGGTGCCATATCTGAGAATTCACTGTCAAAAACTAGGTCCCAAAATAGTACCCCTATGGTTTCTTCTAGGAATTTTATTTCTTATATTTTGGTCATTGATTCATTTTGAATTAATATCTGTATATGATCTGATGTAATGGTCCAGCTTCATTCTTTTGCATATGAAAATCCAGTTGTTCCAGCACCATTTGTTGATGAAACTATTCTTTCCTCATTGAATGATTTTGATACCCTTGTCAAAAGTTAATTGGCCTTAACTTGGAAAGGGATCAGTATAGGAGATCCTGGATAGAGAGGAGGAAAAATGTGGAACAAAACTTAAAATAGTAAAAAAAGACTAGGCTTTTTTTTCTGATACAGAATGGTGAAAGCCACAACTGTGGCCCCTAGTCATCCTTTGGGCCTGGAGTTGAACTCACTACTGTCGCTTCCATCCAGACAATGTTGTTGTTGTTGTTGTTTGCCGTTGAGTCGGCCCCGACTCATAGCGACCCCTCCTTGGGTTTCCGAGGCAGTATCACTACGGAAGTAGGATTGCCCAACCTTCTTTCCGAGGAGTGGCTGGTGGGTTTGAACCACCAGCCTTCTGGTGAGCAGTCAAGTGCCTTAGGCACTATGCTAAGCATATAAAGTGAACATTTACACCAGCTAGGTACACTCCTGAGAATAATCAACTATGGGAGATCAGAAGGGCTGTATTTGCACAGGAAGATAGCTCAGAGGGCGGGAATGCATAGGAAAGAAGGACACAAGGAAAAGGTAACCACAGAGAGGAAGTGGGAAACATTATAGGGATCACAATGTCATGAAACAAAATGTTTATGAATTGTTGTATGGAAAATGAATTTGCTTTGTAAACGTTCACCCAAATCCAATAAAAAAGAAAAAAAAAAAAAAAGTTAATTAATTGACCATAGATGTATGGGTTTATTTCTGGGCTTTCAGTTCTGTTCCATTGACTTACATCCCTGCCCTTACTCCAATGCCACATTGTTAGGACTACTTTAGCTTTGTAGTCATTTGAAAAGTTGGAAAGAGTGAGTCTTCCTACTATGGTCTTCTCTTTCAAGATTGTTTTGGCCAGGGCCCGTTACAATTCCATTTATGTAAAAAAAATCTATTAGAATTTTGATAGGGATTGTATTATATCAGTAGATAACTTTGAGACAATTTTTATAACTAGTCAGTACACCTACTTACCGGTTTAGTTGTTTCTGAAAACTTTCAATTTATTCAAATGTTATTGCTTTCTTATCTATGTAGAAAATATCTTATCTACTTAGGGTGAATTTTTGCTGCTGCTTCCTCTAATTAAAGTAAATGAATAGATACCACTTAGCTGCTTAGTTCTACATGATCTCACTGATGGGCTTGTTTAATTCCATTTGTGCTTTAGGTAAGGAGCCCTGGTGGCACAGTGGTTAAATCACTCAGCTGTTAGCCAAAAGGTTGACGGTTTGCACCTACTGCCTCTGTTGAAGAAAGATGTGTAAAGATTTACAGGTTTGGAAACCTTATAGGGAAGTTCTATTCTGACCTATAGGGTTGCTGTGAGTTGGAATAGAGTTGCTGGCAGTGAGTTTTGGGTTGGGTGCCTCAGGTAATAGACTGCTTCTTTTATATTCATTCATAAGAATGGTGTAGGGAGGATGCTTATTTTAAGCTTTTAGACAAACTAACCAAATTTGAATTTCTAATGATAATAACAACCAGCTTGGGTAAGTTAGGAAGTAGGAGAGCAGTAGAATTAGGGTCTTCATTATCTGGTCCAAATGCCAGTTTGAAAGGGAGAGAAAATCTCAGGACCACAGGTAAGACTTCTTTGGTCTTTACAGAGATTTGGATATACCCACTACTGTGGTCCCAATGTTAACAGCCAAACAGGAGAAGGGGACGCATCTTCCCACTTACGTGTTTCTTACTTGGTAGGCAGGAAATCCTAGACCTCTAGTTAAATTTCCCTACCAGAATTCAGTTTTGAGCCAGACCCATTGAGTTCTTCCTTGTTTATGATTTTATAAAGTGCTGTCTCCTCCTTGGAAGGAAGGTTGGGCCATCTACTTCTGTAGTAATACCGCCTTGGAAACCCAAGGAGGGGTCACTATGAGTCGGGGCCGACTTGACAGCACATGACAACAACAACATGTTAAAAGAAGCTCTGGTGGTACAGTGGTTAAAGCATTCAGCTGCTAACCAAAAAGTCGGTGGTTCGAACGCACTGGCCATGCTGTGGGAGAAAGATAAGGCATTCTGTTTCTGTAAAGATTTATAGCCTTGGAAACCCTATGGGGGCAGTTCTACCCTGTCCTATAGTGCCACTATGAATCTGAATCAAATTGGTGGCAATGGGTTTATGTTTTCTTTTGGTCTGTTTTTGGGTTGCTTATTATACATTCAGTGCCAACATCCCTCCTTTGAGGGCATGAGAAACAAAGCACAAATGGATCTGCATCCTGGGAAATAAAAGCAAGCTTACCCGATCATGGTCTCTGAATTCTCTGCAGCTTTCCACCCAGCATTGAACCACATTACCCTTAGCTGTTTATACTTGTCAGTAAAGAGAGGACCTGCCTGTCACTGTGTCATTTTTCTCTTAGCAGGGAGAAAACAAACAGATCAATTTGCGGCAAAGCCTGGACACCAGTGGATGATGGGCATGAGAGCCTTCTTCATAAATTTGCATTCAGTACATTTTCCTGTTTAAACTCAGCCACCACTCATGTAAATAACTCTTGTAATGTATGTAAATATATGGGATTGTTGTAGCCAAAAGCTCCCACTGCAAAGTGCTTGAAATCAGTAAAATCAATCCAAATAAGTAGGGCAAGGATTTTTTTCAACTGCATTCATTATTAAGCAACTACCATATGATCCCCAGCACTGTAGGGAAACAAAAGAAATAGGGCACAGTCCTCTGCCCTCAGAGAGACTGAAATCCTTTTGGATAGCAAAGATTTATGCAATAAGGAGCAAGTATAGAAAGACCAAAAACCAATAAAGTGCTAACTGAATGTATCTGCTGCATAGGTATGATAGCACCTGTAGGCAGACACCATGTAGGCCAGTTTCCTAATTGTGTAGAAGGCAGGACCTAGAGAAGTGATGTGACTTCCTTGGACTCTTTCTCACCTTTTATTGTCAAGACCTTGACTAGAGACCTGAGCCTGCTGGCTCCTGGCTCGCAGCACTTGCCAATGTGTCATGTGGTCTTTCCTCTTTGTTCCACTTGTCAGGCTCTCCCTGGCGCCTCTTTTCACTCCATTCACACTCCCTGGGTGTCTTTCTCCATTTTACGGTAGCTTTAATTACTTGTAGTTTTCCAGACTTGTATATCCATCCACTTGTATCTTCATCTGATTTTCCAGTTACCTGCTTTTGGTGCCTTGCAATAACCTTAACATTTCCAAAACAAACTCATCTTCATTTCCTAGCACCACTCCTATCCCACCGAATCAGCTTTCTCATCTTTCTTATCTATGAATGTCACTTCTGTCTATTAAACATTCAGATCAGAATCCTGGACATCCTCTCTGATTCCTTCTTCCTTCTTACTCTTGCCACTGAGTCACCACCAGACCCTTCGCTTCTCAACAGCTAGACTTGTTCCCTCTCCATCTGTAGAACCATAACTTATTCTAACTTACTGTTTTCCCTTCCTGCATTGTCATAGTGGCCGTCTGGCCTCTTTTTTTTGTTCCCCCTCCAATTCATTTTATACATCACAGCCAAAGTGATGTTCCTAAAATATAAGTCTCAAGTCTCAAAATATCTTGTCACTTCTATGGTTTCCAATTTTCTGTCTTCCCTTAGCTTTCACCCCTACCCCACCAAGCCCAGTCATTTCTCCTTGCCTGGTAAATTCCTGCCTCCTGCAGTTCTCCACTAAAGTGTCACATATTCTCTTAGCCTTTCCAACCACTCCTACTTGATGTCCTATCTGAGTCAAAGCCCCTTGTACTTGTGCTGGCATCTGGTGTAGAGCACTTGACTGTAATTGCTTTTTGTCTGTGTGAGAATGTGTCCATCAATGAAGACAGAGTTACCTGCTCCCCATTCTATTTCTAGTGACTGAATTTCTCAATATCAGGCCTTTAGGAAGACCCCAGATGGGGACTGGGCCATGAGAGTAGTCAGTGGAATGTAGAATGAACGTGGACCCTTGGCTCAGCAGTGAACTATCTTTTCAGGAACTGGCTTTTCAGGAACTAATCACTCAACTTTATTCTTAGATGGAATGGGTAATATGTTTACTTTAATATTGGTGTTACTAATTGAATTATGTCCCCCCAGAATGGGATGTGTTGCAAGCCCTAACCTCTGTGCCTGTAGTTATCATCTCATTTGGGCATGGATTGTCTTTGTTATGTTAATGAGGCAGGATTAGTATAGGTATATCCTGAGTCGATCTCTTTTGAGATATAGGAAAAAATGAAACAAGTGACCAGAAGACAGATGGGGTAAAATTGTTGCCAAAACACATGGAGATAGCCAGTGAACCAGGAAACAAAAGCTGAAGAGACAAGGACCTTCCTCAGAGCCAGCAGAGAGAGAAAGCCTTCCCCTCAAGCAGGCACCCTGAATTTGGACTTCTAGCCTCCTAAACTGTGAGAAAATGAATTTGTTTGTTAAAGCCACCCACTTGTGGTATTTCTGTTATAGCACCACTAGGTACCTAAGACAATTGGCTGTATAGTTGGGGAAGTAGAGGCACTATTTTATCTAGAACCAGTATAGCCAAATGATAATGACTGTGGACCCTGAACCTAGACAATTCATTCCATCTTCATTATTTACTAGTTTTATGCTACTTAAACTGTTGATGCTTCAGTTTTCTCATCTGTAAAATGGAACAAGTAACAGCATCTTATTGAGGTATAAGGGAGATTAAATGAATTAATCTGTGCATCGCCTACAATAGGGCCTGGCACATAGTTAGTGCTATGTGAGTTAGGTGGCAGTGGCTGCTCTTCCTCCTCCTCATTGTACTCTTAGAGCAGGTACGTAGCATGGTAATTTGCGTTTTTGAGAGTCCAGAACAACACAGTCCTTTGTGAATGATCTCCTAGAAATGTATTTTTGGGTTTCTATGACATTTTGAAAATAACGGTTTTTGTTACTTGGTTTAAATTAAGCCCTAGGGCTATCATCCTCATCCTGACTTATGAAGGGCCAGTTTTTTTTAGCTTCTTTACCAGCAGTGTGACCTGGACAAATTAATTAACCTCTCTGATTTTTGTGTTCTCATTGTAAGACAGGAATTCTAACATGTCAGGGTTGTTGTAGATGTGAGAAATTATTGATGTGCAGTGCCTCCTGGCAGTATTTCAGATTCATGGTACTTTGCTATGCACTTATAACTAGGGTGTACTTCGTTATGCTCTAGTTATAAGGGCATGTCCATTTTAGTTTTATGGTGAGCATGGTTGATTGGGAGTCCAGAGCAAAGGGAGGCTGAAGCATGTTAGCTATAGGTTAATTGATCTTGTTTGTGGGCAAAAGAAAATGTTTATTTTCTGAGAAAATATTGATGGTTTACCTGAAATTTGTGGTTTGGTGAACTCTAAAGATAATAATGTAATTTTTAAATGTAGAAAATAGGCCAAGAGTTACTGGCCCCACCTGGTCAGATTTTCTTTTGATTTTATTCATGTACAAGGTTAAATTGTTTGATCCATTACCCAGTGGTATGTACAGGCCTAATGCTTGTGGAAATGTTCTAGGGAAAAAAATGATAAACCACAAAATACTATAAGCAAACTACAAAATAATATTTTAAAATGTTAATAATGTTTAATAATGAAAAGTTTATAAAATATGACTCTGATAACATCATTACTGTTGCATTTAGTGTTGACACATATTTTATTACATTGTAAGGCAGTTGTGCTCATGCAGAACCTGTACATAGACCAGAAGGCAGTCATTGAAACAGAACAAATCAGAAAAGTTGTGCATCATGGTTGTATCCTTTCACCATATTTATTCAGTCTGTTTGCTGAGCAAATTATGTGAGAAGTTGGACTGTGTGAAGAAGAACACCATATTAGGATTGGAAGAAGACTCATTAGCAACCTGAGATATGCAGACAACATAACCTTGCTTGCTGAAGAGTACTTGAAACACTTACTGATAAAGATCAAAAGCAGCAACTTTAAATATGGATGACAGCTTAACATAAAGAAAACAAAAATCCTCACAACTGGGCCAGTAAGTAAACATCATGATAAATGGAGAAAAGATTGAAGTTGTCAGAGATTTCATTTTACTTGGATCTACAATGGATGCCTATGGGAAGCAACAATCAAGGAATCAAACAGTGTGTTGCATTGGGCAAATTTGCTATAAAAGACTTTTTTAAAGGGTTAAAGAACAAAGATATAATTTTGATTACTAAAGTACACCTGACCTAAGGCATGGTATTTTCAGTCACTTCATATGCATGTGAAAGCTGGACGGTAAATAAGGAAGACCAAAGAAGAATTGATCCATTTGAACTATGGTGTTGCTGAAGAATGTTGAATTAGTGGCATGACTGTGGACTGCCAGAAAAGTGAATAAATCTGTCTTGGGAGAAGTATAGCCAGAATGCTCTTTAGAAGTAAGGATGGTGAGACTTCAGACATCTTATCAGGAGGAACCAGTCTCTGGAGAAAGGTATTATGCTTGGTAAAGTAGAGGGTCAGAGAAAAAGAGGAAGATCCTCAAAGAGATTGATTGACACAGTGGCTACAGCAGTGGACTTAAGCATAGCAATGATTGTGAGGATGGTGCAGGTCTGGGCAGTGTTTCATTCTGTTGTACATAAGGTCACTATGAGTTGGAAGCAACTCAGCAGCACCTAATAAAGAGCAACAACAAGGCAGTTAGTAGGTTAGCTTTTCTTACTCTTGTGTGTTTACCAACTTACTGTAGAGAAATCATTGCCAGTAATTGAAGTAAGTAGATTAAAAGTTCATTTGTAACCAAGTAATCACCAAAATCAAAATTAAAATATCTTTCAATTTTTTTACAACAAAAATATTTAAATTGACATATGAACACATTTTAATATGTTTTTCATAGTATTGTACTTGGCACATTTGCAGTCTTTAAAATAGCCTTGTGACAGGTATGTGAGGCCTGGACCACCAGGCTAGAGTGATTCTTCTCACAATGATTTCTTTCTGTTCCTTTTGCAGTGATCATGTACACAGGTGCCCCTGTCTGTCATTTCCATGACAACCCTGATGTGATAAGCCCAGTTGTAGAGCTTCCATGCAGAAATGCCAGAAGGAAAGGCTGGCCTCTTGGGGGGTTGGGGCTTAAGCAAGGGCTCTGTTTAGTTACTGTACCTTTTGAATGAAAATGTAGACTATTGGCAGAGCAGGTTGCATTTGGAAAAAATGTATCACTTAGCCTAGGCTCTGAGGATGATACTTGTTTAAAAAAAATCTCACTTTATATTTGAAAGAATAATAATGTTTGTAGTGGTAAACTTGCACAGCTGGCAGCCTATGCTGGTCTGAAGCATAGTTGGGTCTACTTGAAGGGTAGACGTGCTGCAGCTTGTCTTAATGGCATCTGCAGATGAATATGGCTAGTTGATAGTGCTTGGCTCAGAGAAGTTTGCATGGGGAAATTACTAGCCATGGGATACTTATGACTTGGGTTATGTGTGCAGCCCCCTCAGAAACCTTTCTTTTTTTATTCACAGATGTCAAATCTCAAGTGCTTGAAAACTATATTTAGCTCTCTGGTTGTGGAATTGTTATTTAGTTTGATTTAATGTTGATAAATTATTATCTAGGAGTAAATTGTTTGCCTAAATAAGGTAAATAAATTCTGTCAAAGCATGTACCTTATGCTGGTTTCATATTAAGTCCTTAATTTGTAGCTCTGTTCTACTGGCAGTCAGCATTACAGAAAACCCGATAAGAAGTTTGGCTGATCTAAGGCATCTAAGATGTTAGGAGAGCTACCTCCTTTTAGCAGTTTTAATTTAACCATATCATATTACGATTTTTAATTCACTTTCTCTCTTTCAGTTTCCCACCTTTACAAATCCTCATAGTCCTGGGACTCTTTGTCGTATTGTCTTCCCACAGATACAACATGCAGATGTAAAGATCATTCCCATGCTGTTCTTCCCTTGGATTCTTAACTACTTGACAGGTTCTGGTGCAGGTGTCCTTGAGACCAGAGCCATTTCTTCCTTATCCTGAATCCCCGGGGTGTCCTTCAGTACCTGGCACTATCACTCACTGTGTATTGAACAGAAGAATGAAAGTGTGTTTGAAGAACCAATCAATTCATTTGGTGTCTTTGTTCCCCCTAGGAGGACTGGAATGAAATTGATCCTATTAAAAAGAAAGACCTTCATCACAGCAATGGGGAAGATAAAGCACAAAGCGTGGAGACCCTGCCTCCAGGTATTACAGCACACTGATAGTTACTGGACCAGTTCACTGTGGGAGTTGAGGGCTGGCGGTTGGGAACTGACCTTGTTTTTATGAATGTGGCAATTGGAGCAAGTGGTCTGTGGGGTATGTGAGTTGGATTCCTAGGTGGGCTGGAGCCCTTGCCCTTGAGCAGTGCTTACCTGACTTTGGATTTGACCCCAAATAATGAAATAAATTTAGAAATTTTTGGAAGAGAAAATACAATAAAACAGAAAATACAGGATGAAGGAGTCTTGGTGGCACAGTGGTTGAATTGCTCAGCTGCCAACTAAAAGGTTTGCAGTTAGAAACTACCAGCTGTTCCACGGAAGAACAAAAACCTGGTGATCTGCTTCTGTAAAGATTATAGCCTAGGAAACCCTATGAGGCAGTTCTACTCTGTCCTGTAGGGCCCCTCTGAATCGGAATAGAATCAGTGGCACACAATAACATGTATTGGTCTATGAAATTTTCACTTTGGTGGTCAGAAAGTATTTGTATATTGCAGTAGGTCATGGAATGTTTCTTTCTATGGTTTGGCAAGCATTTTCACAGGAGGACAGGCTCCTCCATTGTTTCTACCTCCTATCATCCCAGTCCGAGGAGCTCTGGTAGCATAGTGGCTAAGGCACTTGACTGCTAACCAGAAGGCTGGCGGTTCAAACCCACCAGCCACTCCTCGGAAGGAAGGTTGGGCAATCCTACTTCCGTAGTGATACTGCCTCGGAAACCCAAGGAGGGGTCGCTATGAGTCGGGGCCGACTCGATGGCAAACAACAACAACAACATCATCCCAGTCCTAACAGTGTTGTGTTGTAGCTTCAGAGTCAGTTTGTGAGTGTATGTGTATTAGATCTGCCTCCTTCACTCTTTGCTTCACTCCTAGATAAGTCATGAAGCCCTGAGCCATAGTTTCTACATATATGAAATAGGTATTACAAATATAGTGGTATATCAGAATAGAATAGGTAGCTATTAAATGCTTTATTATAATAGTAGTAAACTAGAATATAAGTTGGTGTGGATTGAGAGACTTCCTGTAGAATGTCTTCTATTAAAAACCCAAGTGCTTAAATGGGATTTTAAGATGTATATATAGAGAGAGAGGAGGGAAAAAGGAGGAAACTGGCTTCAGGGAGTATACTGAAAATAATTGTTAAGAGTTGTATTCTACTTAAAATGAATTCTGTATGTCTGTTGACCCTGGCTTTGATATACTTAACTGTTGTACAATTGGTTTTCTTATCTCCAAAGAGATAAGATAGTAGTTATTTCCCTCTTTTTTGAGTTATTACTAATAACTTTTGATAAATGCATAGTCATTTATTATTTTATTTGTTTAACATATTATTGTGGTTTGGGTGAAAGTTTACCAAGCAAATTAGTTTCCCATTCAACAATTTATACACATTTTGTTTCTTGACATTAGTTGCAATCCTCTGAATATAACTCTTCTCACTTCCTCCTTGGGTTCCCCATTTCCATTTGCCTTTCTTTCCTTCCCCTTCCTGCCTTCTGAACTTTATTTTTGGGAAACATGCTTCCTTTTTGGTCTTATATTGTTAATTGTTGTGAGGAGCAGGTTTCTTTCAGGTATGATTGTTCACTTTGTAGGTCTGTCTGTTATTTGGCTGAAAGGTGATCCCTGAGAGTAGGTTCAGTTCCAGGTTTGGAGGGTGTATAAGGACCACAGTGTCAGAGGTTACTCTAGTCTCTAATGGACCAGGAAGTCTGTTTTTTTATTTTGTTTTGTTTTTATGATTTTGAATTTTGTTCAGCATTTTTCTTCTACTCTGTCCAGGGTAGGATTCTATTGTGATCCCTATCAGTGCAGTCAGTAGTGGTAGCCATGTACCCTCTAGTTCTCCAGGTCACAGGCTTCTGGAGTCTGTGATTCATGTGGTCCATTAGTCGTTTGGATTGTTTCCCTAAGTATTTCTTTACTTTTCTTTGCTCTGAATGGGAGGAGACTAATAGTTGTATCTTAGGATATAGAACATTGTCTTTTATGTTAGGCCAATTGATTTAGATGTCCCCTGAGACTGTGATGCTAGACCCTCAAGCCCAGAAACTCAGTCCCTCAAGGTGTTTGGTTATGGCTAAGAAGTTTGCATAAGTTTGCCCCTTGTATGCTCTGTTATATACATGGACATATTTGTAGCACATACAAATGTGTGTATAGAAATATCCTCTGCCAAGTACATATATATGCTCGTGAGTATACTCCCATATGCCATACCACATTGGAGGATTATTTATGTAACAGTATTTATTGTTTTATCTTTTACTCTTATGTACTTCCCTTGGTCATGTTATGCTGACCACATTATTGTATGTTGCTTTTTCCTTCACCCAAGTTACTACATATCTACTATCTAGTTAGTATAATAGTTTTATTTTGCCAAAGGGCTTTCTCTTTTTTTAAAATCATATTTCTTATTAAACCAGCATACACATGATTTTTTTTCCTTTAGACGTTATTCTGTCATTTCTTTATTTTTTTAAATTTCCCCCAAGCATGATGGAGATGGCTAGAATTCTGTGCTCTGCAGGGAACCACTGGCAGTGCAGTTTTCCCTTGTGTGAATGAGTGAGTTATTTGGGAAGCTCATTGACTCAGTGTTATATGTGTTGTAGACAGATAGATAGGGGGACATGGCACTAAGCTGAGTATACGAGCCTCATGTCTCTCTGCATGGCCAACAGAATTCAATGACATATAGAGGAGGAGCACAGCTTTCAGTTTGGAGCCAGATCTAAGACATCAGTAATACCACAGGGCGATGACTTCTGACTTTTCTGACCCTCTATGAGCAAAAGTATTTTGAGCATAGATCATGCCTCCAACAAATGTATTAAAATATTCACTTATAAATTATATTCATATTGCCATACTAATATGTTGGTACATTCTAAAACATAATTAAGATATAGAGGATGAGTAAAAATCCTTAGAAATGCCTTCTGTTTTCCTTCTGTACCCCAATAAATTATCTCATATGCCTCACTTTGGAGACTGCTGTTCTTGGAGGCTCCCATTGACACGGAAGACCAGATTATTGTTACAACTCTCTCTCTGGTCCCAGCCCCCTCTACTTCTGGGCAGAATCTGGAATTTCAATGAAGAATGCAACCAAAATGGCAGTCCCAGCTGAGACTCATAGAGCCTAGAATCCTTGCCTTGGTTTTATCAGCCTGGCTTCTGTTGGAATCTAAGCCTTCCATTTTCACTAGTAAATTAATGGGTCTTGAGGAGCACATCAGCTTTTTCCCAAGCTACAGACAAGTTTTGCACTGAGCCAGAGCCTAGCTTAGAAAGGGCTTCGTGAGGAGTGTGTAGCAATGAAACTACAAATTGGACAACGCTAATCTGCTGTGTTTGGGTTATGTTCTTTACCAGGTTCTTTAGTTGAAACCAAATATGTTAAGAAAGTCTCCAAAGTTGGGGTGCAAGAGATGTTCTTTATCAGTGTTCATTTTTATTGAGTCCCACCTGTGATGGGAGAGACCAGGCTGAATTCCTTTTGACTTAACTTCACTCCTTTAATCCTGGCCACAAGCTCTTTTTCTCAAAGCTCTGGTGCAGTGGTCCCTTAATGAATTCTGTATTTTCCTTCTTACTGATATGCTTCATCTGAAGTCGTTTGTCAGAGTTCCCAGCAAGTTGGCTAGAAAAAGGAAGGAGCAAGTGGTTTTCATTCCTACCAGGGCTGGATTTCCAGCTCATGGCTGCAGTCAATGTCTCCAGTGAAGGCTGTGGTGATCCTTCAGGAGCGATCCTTCTCGGGCTCCGGGGATCCCACTGGTTTTTGGGGAATAATTTGGTCAAGATCCTTAAGTTGGACATGTTCCTTTAGGGCCACTGCTTTTCTAGAGTTTAGGAGTTGCTGCAGAATCCTTATACTGTACAGCCTCCTGTTTCTTTCCCATTCTTGAAATACCATGAGCATTAGGGACACGAGTGCTTTCATTGGGAAGCAACAGCCGGTGTAGGAACAGGCCTGGGAGATGGATCCAGGATACTTGTCTCAGGCCTGCCCTGTCTTTGTTGCTGTTGTTACCACTCTTCTCTTCCCATATCTTTTTAGTCTCTCTTTGCAGATTAAGTTTGCCAAGCTCATAGTCTTTGAAATGTGGTGAGAATATACCTGCTTGCTCTGCCACCCTTATGCCAGATTTCAAATCTCAGTTCTGCCCTTAACATTTCATGGCCTAGCATCTGCCTAGTCATCATGCCTTGCATGTGGAACTGCTGAATTATTTCTTCAGTGTTGATTTTCGCCAAATAGAGATTTTATTTCTCAACTTTTTGATTTTTAAAATTGCTGATGGAGATGAATCTCATTTTTTTCCTTGGTGTGGAAATAGCTCTTTGGATTGAAAATAAATTTCTCCTACTAATTCTCTCATGAAAAAAGAATAGAAGGCCAGAGGGACTGGGACAGAGCAAGGAGTCAGCCCCAGGGATCCAGGTGAGGAGAGGGTACCCAGGCCACACCCCACAAGCGGCAAGGCATGAAAGCAGGGGAAAGGAGAGGAAAAGGCCAGACAGGGACAGAGCAAGGAGTCACCCACAGGGATCCAGGTGAGGAGAGGGAACCTAGGCCACTCCCCACAAGTGGCAAAGTGGGAAAGCGGGAGAAAGGAGAGAAAAAAGGTCAGGGGAACTGGGATAGAGCGAGGAGTCAGCCGCAGGTATCCGCCGCAGGTATCCAGGTGAGGGGAGGGAACCCAGGCCATGTCCCAAAGTGGCAAGGTGGGAAAGTGGGAGAAAGGAGAGTAAAAGGCCACGGGGACCGGGAAAGAGCGAGGAGTCAGCCACAGGGATCCAGGTGAGGGGGTGGTTGGAGAGGTTTCAAACAGCTAAGGGAGAGAAACTTGTCTGTCAGTTTGTCCTACTGTGGTGACCTGTTGCTGTGAATCTTGAGGCTGTGCCACTGGTGTATCAAACCCAGAGGGGTGCACATGGTGCACAGGTATCAGCCCGGCTTGCACACTGAGACAGACTAGGAAGAAGGAAGAGGCCATCCACTTCTCAAAGAATTGGCCAGGGAAAACCGTATGAATAGCAGAGAAACACTGTCTGATACATAACTGAGCAACTTTATGAATAGTCCAGAAACATTGTCCAATACAGAGGAGGAGGGTGAGTCACTTAGGTTAGAAGGCTCTCAAAATAGGACTGGGAAAGAACTGCATTATCAGAGTAAAACCAGCTTTACTCATATGGACAAGGTAAAACTTTTGAGACCTTCATTTGCTGACGTGGCACCATTCAAAGAGGAGAAACAGATGCAAACATCCATTATTAATAGGAACATGGAATGTACAAAGTATGAATCTAGGAAAATTAGAAGTTGTCAAAAATGAAATGGAACACATAAAGATTAATATCCTAGGCATTAGTGAGCTGAAATGGACTGGTTTTGACCATTTTGAATCAGGCAACCATGTGATCTGCTATGCCGGGAATGACAGTTTGAAGAGGAATGACATGGCAATCATCATCACAAAGGATATTTAAAGATCTCTCCTGAAGTACAGTGCTGTCAGTGATAGGATAATATCCATATGCCTGCAAGGAAGACCCATTAATATGACTATTATTCAAATTTATGCACCAGCCAACAAAGCCAAAGATGAGGAAATTGAAAATTTTTATCAACTTCTGCAGTCTGAAATTGACCGAACATACAATCAGGTTGTGTTAATTATCACTGGTGACTGGAATGCAAAAGTTGGAAATAAAGAAGAATCACCGGTAGTTGGAAAATTTGGCCTTGGTGACAGAAATAATGCTGGAACTCGCGTGGTAGGTAGAATTTTGAAAGACCAACAACTTATTCATTGCAAACACCTTTTTTCAACAACACAAACGGTGGCTCTACACATGGACTTCACCAGATGGAACACACAGGAATGAGATTGACTACATCTGTAGCAAGAGGCGATGGAAAAGTTCAATATCTTCAGCCAAAGCCAAGCCAGGAGCCGATTGTGGAATAGGCCATCAACTGCTCATATGCAAGTTCAACTTGAAGTTAAAGACAATTAAAGCAAGTCCAGGAGAGCCAAAATATGATCTTGAATATATCCTTCCTGAATTTAGAGACCATCTAAAGAATAGATTTGATGCATTGAACATCAATGACTGAAAACCAGAATTGTGGGATGACAAGACTATCATCCATGAAGAAAGCAAGAGGTCACTAAAAAGATGAGAAAAGAAGATCAAAATGGATGACAGAAGAGACTCTGAAACTTGCCCTTGAGTGGAGAGCAGCCAAAGGAAATGGAACAAATGACAAGATAAAAGAGTTGAAGATTTCAAAGAGTAGCTTGAGAAGACAAAGCCGATTACTGTAACGAAATGTGCAAAATCTGGAGTTAGAAAACCAAAAGGGAAGAACACGCTCAGCATTTCTCAAGCTGAAAGAATTCAGGAAAAAATTTGAGCCTCAAGTTGCAATATTGAAAGATTCTATGGGCAAAATATTGAATGATGCAGGAAACATCATGAACGATGGAAGGAATACAAAGAGTCATTGTACCAAAAAGAACTGGTCAATCTTCATCCATTTCAGGAGGTGACATATGATCTAGAACCAATGGTATTGAAGGAGGAAGCCGAAGCTGCAATGAAGGAATTGGTGAAGAACAAGGCTCCGGGAATTGGTGAAATACCCATTGAGGTATTTCAACAAACGGATGCCACGCTGGAGACACTCACTCAGTTATGCCAAGAGATTTGGAAGACAGCTACCTGGCTAACTGACTGGAAGAGATCCATATTTGTACCCATTCCAAGGAAAGGTGATCCCACAGAATGTGGAAATTATCTGACAATAGCATTAATATCACATGCAAGTAAGATCTTACTGAAGATAATTCAAAAATGGTTGCAGCAGTATATTGACAGAGAGCTTCCAGAGGTGCAAGCTGGATTCAGAAGAGGACGTGGAGCAAGGGATATCATAGCTTCTGTCAGATGGATCTTGGCTCAAGGCAAAGAATACCAGAAAGATGCTTACTTGTGTTTTATTGACTATGCAAAGGCATTTGATTGTGTGGATCATGACAAATTATGGATAACATTGAGAAGAATGGGGATTCCCGAACATTTGATTGTACTCTTGAGAAACCTGTACATTGACCAGGAGGCTGTCATTCATACAGAACAAGAGAACACTACATGGTTTAAAATCAAGATGCGAGTGTGTCGGGGTTGTATCCTTTCCCCACACTTATTCAATCTATATACTGAGGAAATAATCCGAGAAGCTGGACTGTATGAAGAAAAACCTGGCATCGGGATTGGAGAAAGAATAATTAACAGCCTGAGATACAGTGACAATACAACTTTGCTTGCTGAAAGTGAGGATGACTTGGGGCACTTTGTGATGAAGATTGAAGAATACAGTCTGCAGTATGGATTACAACTCAATATGAAGAAAACAAAAATCCTCACAACTGGACCAATAAGCAGCATCACAATAAATGGAGAGAAGACTGAGGTTGTGAAAGAATTCACATTGCTTGGTTCTATAATCAACACCAATGGAAGCAGCAGTCAGGACATTACAAGACATGTAGCACTGAGCAGGTTGGCCGTGAAGTAACTGTTTGAAGTGCTGAGGAGCAAGGATGTCTCCTTGAGGACTAAGGTGTGCCTGACACAAGCAATGATTATTTCCATTTGCCTCATATGCATGTGAGGGCTGGACAATAAATAAGGAAGACCAAAGAAGAGTTGATGCTTTTAAGTTGTGGTGCTGGCGAAGAATACTGAAAGTACCATGGACTGCTAAAAGAACTAACAGATCTGTCCTGGAGAAAGTGGAGCCGAAATGCTCCTTGGAAGCGAGAATGGCCAGACTTTATCTTACCTACTTTGGTCTTATTGTCAGAAGGGACCATTCCCTGGAGAAGGATTTCATGCTTGGTAAGGTGGAGGGTTGACAAAAGAGGGGAAGGCCTTCAACAAGATGGATTGACACAGTGGCTGCTACAGTGGGCTCAAGAATAGCAAGGATCATGGAGCTGGTGCGAGATAGGGTGGTGTTTCATTCTGCTGTGCATGGGGTCGCTATGAGTCGGAAACGACTCAACGGGACCTAACAACAATTCTCTCACAAGTAATCCTCTGCTCTGCATCTCTGAGTCTGCCCAGGGAGGCCAGCTGGCAGGCAGCAGTGATGTAGAAGGACCAGGAAGGAAGAGAGTAGGAGAAGGAAGAAGGTCAAGGTCAGTCTTTGAGGAGGGGCTGCTTGTAGAGGTTCTTTTTAGGGAGCTTACTTGTCCTGTGGGTTCTGGCCTTTTAAGATAGAATTCCCTTTGCTTTGATGAAACTTCAGTATTATTCTTCTCTGACAGTCACTGATAGCCTCTTTTGACAGGGTAAAGCTTTAAGAGAGATGGAGGGAGAGGGTTGAGAAAGAAGAGTCTTCCTCCAGTTTTCAGATTCCCTGTGAAACCCCTCCCCTTCTTTGCTGAATCTTTACTCCAACATCTCCCCCAAAGGCCGTTACTTCATTATCAGAGACAGTTTCTTTCTCAGAACAGAAATTGCTATGTTCACGTAAAGAGAAATGAAATGGAAATAGTGAAGTATTTAATAGAACGTAAATCAAGGGTGTGAATTACCACTGATTCTAATGGAAACAGTGTAGCTTTTCTGTTTCTGCCTGCTGGAACAAAGGTGAGATAAGCAACTTGTGTGATTTTTCGGCATTGCAATAGTCTAGGAGAAATCTTACCTTGACCTTTTCTTCTTTTAAAGGATTTAATGGGCTCAGTCAACAGTGCACATTTTAATAGGCTGATGATGTAACAGGAGAGGTGGGTAGAGCTATTCCAGCCCCTGCAGGTGCTCTGCAGCCCAGTGTGAGGGCATTCAGAGCTGCCTCCAAGCTGGTGAAGGTGACAGCTGGTGTTAGGATTCTTAAATCCTTGAGGGGCTCAGTCCTCCCACCTCAGCCAAGCCCAAAGTGCCCAGAAAAGTATACTTCTGTGAAATTCTCTAAGTCCTTTGAAGTTCTTGGGAGTTCTGGGACTATCCTGCACTGAATGAAGATCTAGAATTTTCCCAGCTGGGGCACCTCAGTGAACCATATGCCTGTGAGATGCATTATCTGGGCTAGAACTGATGTGACCAAAGTGGGGAAGCTAAGTCCAGTGGGGCCCTGAGACTCAGGTGTGAGTCCCGTGGCTTTCACAGTTATGAGGAGAATAAGGAGCTTTATCCATGGGGAAGCATCTTTTAAAAAGCAAGCAATCTGAAGGTCAGATAAGCAGACATAAGGAACTTATAATCACACATGATATTTACCATCCAGAAATAGCTATCATTACTAAATTATCCTGTGCTCCTCTAGACTTGTTTCTGGGCAGGCTCTCATCCATGTATGCTCACACACCTGACTGAGATGAGCTGGCCCCTCCTCTGCATCCTCTAATTTCTGAAAGAACTCCTGGGTCCTGTTTTCTCCTGGGTCTTTTGGCCTCTGTGTCCACATGTCCTGAGTTTATTCCACACAAAAGTTCAGTCTTTTTGTAAATTTTTAGTTAAGTATCCAAGTAGCCCTTGAGATTAGAAACATTACTGTAGGTTTTGGAGATTAGCTTAGAAGTCAATCCACACATGCCCTCCCCCTCTGGAGCAGCACCACAGGGCCTCCTCATCCTTCCATCTTGTCATGTAAGGAATCACTTGCCAGCTACTTGGATGCACATTTTCATGTGGTGCTTCACCTGTTTCTTCCTAGGTAGTATGTCATAAACATCTTTTCGTGTTGATGAATAGCTTCCAAACAATTTTTAGTTTTAGTTATTTTTTAACTGTTATAAAGAATATATATAACAACATTAATCCATTCAACATTTTTCAGGTGTACAAATTAGTGATATAAATGACATCAATCATGTTGTGCAACCACTACCCATAATCATTGCCAAATTTCCCATCACCATAAACACCTCCCTCCCATGCCTGGTAACCACAAATAAACTTTGTTCTCTATACATTTGCCTATTCTTGTTACTTCATGTAAGTGAGAAGTGTATTTCCTAACATAAGCTCATTTAACTTATCCTACATTATAGGACATGTATGTAGTTTCCAATAAATATCCTTAGAGGGCAGTCTTTATGTGTCCTTAATTATTTCCTGTAAATAAATTACTAAAAGTGAAGTTGCAGGGTCAATGGTAATACATAGTTTAAGGCTTTTTATATAAATTGTCAAACTATCTTCCAGATAGGGCTTATTTCCTTGCACAGTAGTCAACACTAAAAAGCAGATCTTTTACTGTTCACCCCCCACTCCCACAAGTAAGAAGGTATCAAAACAGAGCACTTATGTCTGATTGGTAGCCAGAGTATGATTGAGCTGTTAAAATAGAATTACCTTATGCTTTATTATTAGAAATATAGTGCCCCGAACAAGCCAGGTCATGCTTATCATTGCTGTGCTGTCACCCACACCTGAAGGATTTGATTCTGTTTTGGGCACTAGGTTTTTAGAGATGATCATAAAGGAGAGAAGGTCCAGATGATGATGACTGAGATCCTGAGGTGCTGGAACTGCTTCTGAGGAGGAGCAAGTGAAATAACTATGATGTTTTCACAAAAGGGCTTAGGAAAAGAGAAATGGAACCATTATTCTCAAATACCTGAGAGGCTGCGGTACAAGAATGACTGAAGATTAATTTTTTATTTGAGACTTCAGAGACTGGAAGTTACAGGAAGCAATTTTTGTTCCATGTAAGGCAACGTAGGCCAGTAATCCCAGCTCTCCTAAGTAATGGGCCCCATTGAGCTCCCTGATCTTGCCACAGCTGAGATGAGTGGCTTAGGGAGAAATTTGTGTATATGTCTTAAGAGAGATCACATCCCCAGCTCCTCTGACTCCGGTAGCATGTGACATCAGTGTTCAGCAGAAGAACCCATGTTCTCAATGGGAGAAAGGCAGCATTAACCCCACTGCTGACTGGGATGGTAAAGGCCAGCTTGGGCATGGTGGTACCATCACCTGAGTGAGCTTGGCAAGGGAAATGATTATTGAAAGAGTGAATGTGCTTATGGGCACTGAACAGGTACATGGTCTGGTTTTTGTTGCTTCACTTGAAGTTTTACCTACTAGAGGTAGTTTGTAAAGGGCAGCGGAAAAAACATGGATCCAGAGTGAAAAGATCTGGAGTGAGTTGTGGGTTTGTTGCTTTATATCTGGCATATGTTGGCTAAGTCCTCTTAACTGCTGAGCCTCCTTTCCCCAGTTTGTAATATGGAAAGAATAACCGTGACCCAGGATTTACAGGGTTCTTATGTGGCATGAAGGAACCCTGGTGCCCAACTGCAGTTCATATATACCAGGAGGTTTATCTGCAGGAGGTAGATATTGCAGTTTGTGTCCATAGAGATAACAGCCTTGGAAACCCTATGTCATGTAAGGAATCACTTGTTCTTCTCTGTCCTATAGGGTCACTATGTGTCAGAATTGACTAAATGTCAGCGGTAGGTGGTGTGAATTAAGTGTTGTGTGAAGTGACTATCCTGTGCTTTCTGGCTCACAGATGTTCTTTTTCTCTTCTGCCCCTCAATTATCATCTTCTATTTCGATATACACTTGATTATTCATGCTGATATTTTTGCTAATATTCGGGATGAGAAAGGACTTTTGTAGACACTATGGATAATAAACTGAATTCATTATGGTTAGAAACCATAGAGGAGAATGAAGTCTTTTTATTTAAAATCTGGAGAAGAAATATATGAAGATCCCTTGTTATCAGGCCTAGGGTAGACCTCATAAATCAGTTTCTAATGCGCTTTGTTGCTCAAGAACGTTTCACAGTAGTTTCTTAGTATTTTGATAGCACAAATAATTTAAAATAAAGAGGATTTCTCTTGTAAAATTGGATACTTTCCTTATCTTTCTTTTTAAATAACTTAAAATCACTTCTTTTAATTTCCTCCTTTTTTATTCTTAAAAGTGAGTTGTGTAAGAGTCCATATTAGAGGAGACAGTTTCTCACAGATGAACAAAATTCTGTCATACCATTTATCTAGTGGAAATATCTGTTTTAAACTCAGTATTATATGTTTCTGTAATTTAAATATATGTTTATTTATAATCCTGGTTTTCTCTTTCATAGTATATCATTATGACCTACTAGATAAAGAATATTAGGATTTTTTTACCTTTATGTATCATAAAATTGCATTCAATTTGAGATTGACCAGGAGGTTAAAATAAATCTAAGAACCTTGTCCTTTAAATGTAAATATGCTCTATTTCCCTTCCTTGGCTGCTTTCCCAGAAGCTGTTGCTCTCTTTCAAACAGGGTGGCTTTGCATTGTTTAAATTGTCTGTCTTAGTTATCTTGTGCTGCTATAATAGACATACCACAAGTGGATGGCTTTAAAACAGAAGTTTATTTTCTTACAATGTAGGAGGCTAGAAGTATGAATTCATAGCCTTCAAGGGGAAGGCTTTTTCACTCTTTCAGCTCTGGAAGAAGGCTGTCGTCTCTTCAGCTTCTGTTACCTGGTTCCTTAGAGATCGCTGTGTGTCTTGGCATCTGGCATACCCTATTTCTTTCTCTGCTTATTTGTTTAGTCTCTTGTTATATCTCAAAAGACCTTGACTCAAATTATACACTACCTCGTTAACATAACAAATACAGCCCATTCCCAAATGCGATTATAGCCACAGGCATAGAGATTAGGATTTGCTATAAATATATATATATATGTGTGTTGTTGTTGTTGTTATGTGCTGTCAAGTCGGACCCGACTCATAGCGACCCCTCCTTGGGTTTCCGAGGCAGTATCACTACGGAAGTAGATTGCCCCATCTTCCTTCTGAGGAGTGGCTGGTGGGTTTGAACCGCCAGCCTTCTGGTTAGCAGTCAAGTGCCTTAGCCACTATGCTACCAGAGCTCCCACATATATATATGTATGTGTATATATATGTGTATATATATACACACACACACACACACATGTATATATATGTGTGTGTGTGTGTGTGTGTGTGTATATATATATATTTTTTTTTTTAAACAATATATATATTTTCAGGGGACATAATTCAGTACATAATCCTGTTCTTCCCAGGGTAGGCTGGTATGAGATACAGTAATGTGACCATTTTACAGGTGCAGAACTCAGCAGTCTTCTGCAGACTGGTTCTGCGGAGGCCTCATGTCTCTCCTGAAGGAGCCTAGCATCCAAGGAGGACACTTAACTTCCACTTTCACATCTATGAGTAGTGGATTGATACCAGCAGTCCATGGGATCTATGTCCACACTGGTCTATTCTGCTGAACAATGGCTGCCAACAATTGTACCTGAAAGCTGCTTGATTCAGAGGCTACTTTGTATATATGTCTAAAGATGTAGACTTCCGTGTGTTTTAGACTTCTGTGTGTTTTGTGGTATTAATTGTTGTGAAATTCAGTTTCTTAAATTTTATATCAGTGTTTTTTAAATGTGAGGTTTAGTTAAAAAAAAAAAAAACACTTTAGAAATGTGGATTTTTTTTTTTTTTTTTTTAATTCAAAACTTACTTGGGGGCAAGATGGCAGACTAGGCAGAAGGATTGCACAGACCCTTTTCAACAAAGAAAAGG
>NW_006921637.1:13191813-13213667 GCF_000298275.1 Orycteropus afer afer | reverse complement strand
AACCACTGAGACTATGGCCCCTAGCTGCCCTTCAGGTCTGGAATTGAACCCAGAACTGTGGTTTCCAGGCAAACAAAGTACAGGTAAGTGAGTTAAACATTTACCTCAAGTAGACACACACCCTGGAGAGAACAATCATGGGTGAAGGAAGCGCTGCTTATGCACAGGGAGATAGCTCAGGGTGCAGAAGAGTATGAAGTTATGGACACTGGGAGGAGGTAACTATGGGGAGGAAGTGGGAGAGGAGCTGCTGCATTGTAAATTTTGGTCAATGACATGAGACAAAGTATATTTGAACTGCTGTATGAAAAGTGAATTTACTCTGTAAATCTTCACCCCAATCCTAAAAAAAAAACTTACTTGGGCAGGTTTTCCAGGTCCAGGCCATTCTTTGTTTATAAAAAAAACCTTTTCCAAGTTTTCATTTGAGGCTGGGTGTTAGGAACCTAGAATGAATTCCCCATTGAAGTGCTGTCCATAGTAGCACTTCTGACCTGGATTGGCCAGAACACACCTGTCTCACCTATCACTCCTCTAAGGTGCAATGTTTTCCCAGAGTCCTGCAGTTAGTGCAGCTGGCCTGTGGGCACTGAGCCCTTCTCCAGTGATCCTCAGGGTCTGATGCTGGCTTCCTCGGGGGCACTTAGGGACCATGTTTGGTTGTAACTGCAAATTGATTTCTCTGCTTGAGGAAAGTTCTTACAGAGAATGAAGGAGTCAAGATGAAAAACCCTAAAACTAAACTAGGAAGAAAAAAATTCCTAAAAGATAGATGTGATTAAAGAGGCTCCTGAGTGGATTGGGGGAGAGAAGACCTGAAGATTTGAAGAAATATAAACCTGTGTTTTGTAAAAGACAGGCAGGGATGATGTAGTGGGAATGCTAGTGGGAAGGTTTGCCAGTAAGTCAAAGGTAAAAGGAGAGGAAAAAGAATGAGATGAAGCAATGGTTGTGTCCCAGGCACCATAGCCCGGGGAACAGCATTTGGACAGTGGCCAGGACAGCAGTGGAGAGCAATATATCTCATGAACCAGCAGAGAGAATTGGTCTGATAGCAGCAACTCCGGGATACCACTTTCTCTTGTAGAGGGTCACAACCCAGGGGATTTGTCAGGCCACTGTGCTAACTAAGGATAAGGTCTGTGTTCAAGTCTTAGCTCTTCTCTCTCAGAGGCAGAAGAATTAGGTGAGCCCCACTTGCTTCCTGACACTGGATATTTATTTCATGGCTGGAGAGGTAATACAGGCTGGACCGTGCTCCTTTTCTATCAGCTCATCTTAGGCAGTTGGCCTGATGGTGCTAGGAAGGAGCATGCCTGCTTCTGTTAGCCTGGCTCTTCCCTGGACTGACCTCTGCTCACCTCAGAGGTGAGATGCAGAGGGGCAGTGTTGAGGAGAGGAGCACATTTAAAATAGTGTCTTGGCTCTCCAAGAACAGGTGGAGAGTCCTGAGGTTTGTTAACAGTGCTGAGGCAACAGCAAGGGCTTAGCAGAGTGTTCATTTTAGTTGTTGAACCTCTCTTGTATAGCTGGCACTAGGCTAGCCTCTGCCTTCTCCTGGAAGCAGGGCACATAGTTTCAGTGCCTATGAGAGAGCACACAGCTGTGAAAGGAGGAGATGGAGCACCAAAACCAGGAAGCCAAACCCTTCTTCCTTTAGAGCTAGGGAGTGGCTGAATGAAAGCATGGCTTACGCATTTCCACGTGGTTTTCTGTTGTCTCTGTCAGGGAAATTGATCTCTAAACTGAAAAAGGTACCACAGTATGGTGTAGAGGACGTTAGAGCCTGAGGCAGGTGGGTGAGGAGATGCTGAGAGCTTATTAACATTGCTTTAAATAGATATGTCTCCAAGTCCAGATAAATAGAGAGATGGGTACTTTTAGCCCCACAGGTGTGTCTCTGGGACCACTCCTGTGATTTTGAGGAGTGATGGTGACTAAGAGAGATGCCAGGCAGTGGGAGCAAGCAAAATTGTCTCTGTTACCAAAAGGGACTGGAGATAGAGGGCCTGAGGGCTCTTCTGGGCAGGATTTTAAGTTAATTATTAAACAGAAGGGGTGTTCTAATAGTAGGTTTGTTTTATATAAAAGCTGTATGGAGCTATCTGTGGGGCAAAGAAGGGGACTACCATAAGGGAAGGCTGCTGCTTTAGATATAGGGAAGGCCCATTGCGTCAGGGGCCATGACAGAGTCTTCCTTCATGGAGGGGACAGCCCACCTACTACAGGGGGATAGTGAGTTACAATGACAGGAGCATAGAGCTTAGCCTTGTAGTACTTCAGCCCTGCTATAGCCATGCAGCCCTTCCCCACACCCACTTCTCTGATAGGAGAAGGTGATGACTGTGTTTGAGGTGACCATCCAGGTGTGGGTGAAAACTGGTACCCATGGCCACAAGGATGGGTACTGAGGGGACTGGTTATGTCTCAGGCCCAGAACTTCTCAGGCACCTACCTTTTCTCAGAAGTTCTAAATTAACTTAACTTGAAAAATTTAGGTAACAACTAATTCTGCCTTAGACTAGCTGCTAGAACTTGCATTTTCCAAAATGACTTAATCCTCATCATTCCTCTCCCTGTTGATAACAGCTAGGCATCTGAGCTGTCCCTTCTCCCCACCTGCAGTGAGATGTTACATCCACCCACTCCTGTGCTTGAAGCAAGTAGGAATGACTCTTGAGTTTTTACTGTTTTCTCTGGGTGTTCCCTGGTAATGACACATGGAAATGGAAGGGTGTTATAGACATGGGTTAACTTATCCATTGATTCCCCATATCTTCTCATAGGCATTGTAGGGCTTGGAGATGCTCACAGGTAACAGTGGGGTATGAATTACAGACATCTTCATGTCTGCTTGGTCCACCTGGGCATTTCCTCAGGAACCTCGGGAAAAGGCAAGGACCCCCTTTTGTATTCTTCCAGTGGGGAGAGGATAATGACTACATGGAGAGGAGGGTCATCACAGTGGAGGTGGGAGGAGGGCAGGCCTGTGGACCCTGTGGTCCAGTCCCAGCATATGGAGTCACCTCAGCAAGGCATGGTGCTTGCATTTATGTTTGGCCATTTCTGCCAGCTAATGTCAGTTAGTTTTATGTTAACCAATAGTTTAGGAATTGCTTTTGCTTTCGTTATTTCATTTAATTTTGATGACTCTTCTGGGAGGTGGAATGTTATTCTCATTTTATAAAACTAGAGGATCAGCAGAATCATTGAGTTGGCTCAGGCTCAGTTTGTGACTCTGGGCCCTGTGGTTTTGCTTGTGTGTTTGTTCTAGCTCACTTTGCCCTTCTGTCAGAAGCATCAGACTGTGGGCCCCAAAGACCAGGGTGATGCTCCAAGTCTGTCAGTGACTGGTGTTGGTTCAGGCTATTGTGAGCCACCTTGCTCCTGCAGTTTTCCCCCTCCTTTCTGACCAGTGAGTTTTCCAGTTTCTTCATCAACATGGAGGCACACTTGAGGTGGATGAAACTTCTTGGGGATCAAGAAACTTCTTGGGGACCAGTGCCTTACAGGCAGTGTTCGGAAAATGTCAGGAATCAAATGGGGTGAGGTGTAGAAGCAACAGTCCAGGTTAGAAAGAAAAACAGCTGAAGACAAGAAGCTAGGAGTAGATGATGGGGGAATTTTTCAGAGTCTAAATGGATTCAGTGATGTAGAGTTATAGGCAGCATGATATATATTGTCTGTAGGAGAGAATACGTAGGAATGTGCAGGATCTGGGGTGCTTTGTCTGTGACCAGACTTGGGGACCCTCAGGCCTGTGAGGAACAGTCAGTAGTCAGCCAGGGCACAAGGATTGTGTATGGTGTGTGCATGTGGCTTGGGTCCTGTGGGTGAGAAAAGCTGTAAGTATGAGGCTTGGTTTTTGTGTGTGAAGAGCACACTCATAATTCAGTAGAGAAGGGGAGATGTGTGCTGAGACCATTGGGACAGCACTTGAGGGCTATCAGTCCAGTGAGATGATGGTGAGCTTGAAGTGGGTGCTTCTTGGAGAACAGAACGTTAAAGGGTGGAGGGGATTTGGACTGGCTCTGTGTATACTTGGGTTTACTTGATGGGATTGCAGGGATCTGTGTGAGGGAATCTGAGGGTTTGGCTAGAATGTGGTACAGACTCCCATCTTATCCCCTCAGATCAGTGTGATGTCTCAAACAGGTGGCCTGACCTGTCTGTGAAATACTAATTGGCAGGCATCTGACTTTTATAGAATAGGAGGCCTGATATTCATTCACTTGAGATATCATATAATTCCTCCTTCAGCTTTGAAGACTTCATCTGCAGGAAGCCTATTGTCTGAAAATAGATTTCCCCATAAATATTTTTATAACCTTGTTTAATAAGCCAGCTGTTTTAATAATGTTCTCTTTCTGTTCTCATGTTATTTAAATACATAGTTTGTTTTCTATAACCTTTGGTGATAAAGCTGGTTTCTACCTTCTTATGTAAAATTTTATATTCTTGAAATCTTATCCATGAGCTGTTTCTGCTTAGCAAAATCCATTTTCATACTTCTGTGTTTTCATACATGTATTTTGGGTATGGTGAAAGGATAGAACCCTGATGCACAACTTTCCTAATTTTAAACTTTTGTTCTGTTTAAATGACTGCCTCTTGCCCTATGTACAGGAATTAATTGCTGTACAATTCCCATTCTTTGCAATGGTATCCATAATTTGTTACGATCCACACAGTAGAATGAATAACTTTACATAGTCTTTAGAACACAGGTAACCATCTTTCTGACATTCTCTACTTTCAGCCAAGATCCATCTGGAATGAGTAATGATATCCTTCATTCCATGTCCTCTTCTTAATCTGGCTTGAGTTTCTATCAGTTTTCTATGTGCTGCTGCACTTGTTTTTGAATTATCGTCAGCAAAAGTTTACTTTTGTGTGATTTTAATGATATTACTTGATAATTTCCACATTCTTTTGGATCACCTTTCTTTGGAATGGACACAAATATGGATCTTTTCCAGTCAGTTGGCCAGGTATCTGCCTTCCGAATTTCTTGGCATAAATGAGTGAGCACCTTCAGTGCTGCATCCTTTTTGTTGAAACATCTCAATGGGTATTCCTTCAGTTCCTGGAGCCTTGTTTTTCACTAGTGCCTTAACTATAACTTGGACTTTTTCCTTCAGCACCATTGGATCTTGATCATATGATACCTCCTGAAATGCTTGGACATCGACCTATTCTTTTTGGTACAGTGACTTTATGTATTCCTTCTATCTTCTTTTAATAATTCCTGCATCATTCAATATTTTGTCCATAGAATCCTTCAATATGGCATGTTGAAGCTTCAGTTTTTCCTCCAGTTCTTTCAGCTTGAGAAGTGGCAAGCATGTATTTCCCTTTTGGTTTTCTAACTCTAGGTCTTTGCACATTTGAACTTTATCTTCTCTAGCTGCCCTTTGAAATCTTTTGTTCAGTTCTTTTACTTCATTATTGCTTCCATTCACTTTAGTGTTCTAGGATAAATATCAGAGTCTGTTTCTGAAAATTTTTGTCTTTCTTTCTTTCCTGTGTTTTTAATGACCTGTTGCTTTCTTCATGTATGCTGTCCTCCTACAACTACCTGGTCTTTGGTCACTAATGTTCAGTGCATCACAGCTATTCTTGGGATGGTACTTAAATTCAGGTGGGATATAATTAGTGTTGTATTTTGGTTCTCTTTTAATTTTCTTCAGCTTCAACTTGAACTTGTTTATGAGAAATTGATGATCTGTTCTGCAATTGGCCCCTGGCCTTGTTCTGATGATGATATTGAACTTCTCCATCATCTCTTTCCACATATGTAGTCTATTTGATGTCTGTGTATTCCATCTGGTGAGGTCTGTTTGTGTAGTTGCCATTTTTTATTGGAAAAAAGTATTTGCAATGAATAAGTCACTAATTTTACAGAATTCTGTCGTGCAATATCCAGTGTCATTTCTATCACCGAGGCCATGTTTTCCAACTGTCAATCCTTTGTTTCCAGCTTTCACATTCCAACCACTAGTTATTGTCAGTGCATCTTGATTGTGCATGCTTGATCAATTTCAGACTACAGAGGTTGGTGAAAATCTTCAATTTCTTCATCTTTGGCATTAGTGGTTGGTGCATAGATTTGAAAAATATTCATATTAATCAGTCTTCTTTGTATTTGTATGGATATTATCCTATCACTGACAGCATTGTACTTAAGGATAGATCTTGAAATGTTCTTTTTGATGATCAATATGATGAAATTTCTCTTTGTCATTCCCAGCATAGTAGATCATACAATTGTCCAATTCAAAATGTTTAATAGCAGTCCATTTCAGCTCACTAATATCTAGGTTATCCATCTTTTTCCATTCTGTTTCATTCTGACAGCTGCCAGTTTTCCTAGATTCATACTTTGTACTTTGCACATTCCAATTATTAATGATTGTTTGCAGCTGTTCTCATTTTGAGTCATGCTACATAAACAAATGAAAGTCACCATAGCATAGCTTTACTCCATCCATGTCATTAAGGCCCATTCTACTTTGAAGAGGTGGCTCTCCACAGTGATATTTTCAACTTGAGGGGCTTATCTTCCAGCACTATATCAGACTGTGTTCCACTGCTTATGAATATAAGGTTTTCAGTGGGCAATTTTCTCAGAAGTAGACCACAATATCTAAGAAGCTGGACTGTATGAAGCAGAATGTGGTATCCGGTTTGAAGGAAAACTCATTAACAACCTGTGATATGTACATGACACAACCTTGCTTACTGAAAGCAAAGAGGACTCAAAACACTTACTAATGAAGGTCAAAGACTACAGCCTTCAGTATGAATTGTTGTTGTTGTTGTTGTTATTTGCCATCGAGTCGGCCTCAACTCATATTACAACTCAAAATAAAGAAAACAGAAATCCTCACAACTGGACCAGTAAGCAACATAATGATAAACAAAGAAACGATTGACGTTGTCAAGGCTTTCATTTTACCTGGATCCGCAGTTAGCACCCATGGAAAGAGCAGTCTGGAAATCAAATGACATTGCATTAGGCAGATCTACTGCAAAAGACCTCTTTAAAGTGTTCAAAGGTAAAGATTTCACTTTGAGGACTAATGCATCTGACTTAAGCCATGGTATTTTCACTCATCTCATACAGATGCAGAAGCTAGAGGGTGAATAAGGAATAGTGAAGAAGAATTGATGTATTTGAATAACATCAATTTTTTATAATTGTTTTAATTTATAAACACACACACACACACACACCTCTCTATTCTAGTCTATTCTGCTATATCTCTAGCATATATAACAAAGAATGGAATTTCTGGAACATAAAGTCTCTCCATCTTTAAATGTGTATATAATATGTGTATATATATGTGTGTATATGTATGTATAATACATGTGTTCAAATATATACATATATGTACATAAATATATACATGTATATGTACACATATACATGTATATGTACATACATACTTACATGTACACACACATATAAGCATAAACTACATATATATACATATATATTTTGTTGTTGTTGCAGAATTATACATATTATTTACCAAAACATCTTTGTGTGTATGTGTGTTTGTGTAACCTAGTGGCAACTAGTTACCTAACCGTGGTTAAGGTGTACACATCTCTTCCACATATGGTGCTATTTTTCCTATAACCTTAATTGAAAAATGATTACCATCTGGAGAATGAATCCCCTTCTCTTCTCACCCCCTCCAACCACCAGTGAACACTGGTGTGTATATATACACACACACACACACACACACGTTGTTGTTATGTGCTGACAAGTCAGACCCGACTCATAGTGACCCCTCCTTGGGTTTCCAAGGCAGTATCACTATGGAAGTAGATTGCCCAACATTCCTTCCTAGGAGTGGCTGGTGGGTTTGAACCGCCAGCCTTCTGGTTAGCAGTCAAGTGCCTTAGGCACTACACCACCAGAGCTCCTATATATATTTATTCTTAAAATTTTATAAAGGTGAGATCATATAATATTTGTCCTTCTGTGATTATCTTACTTTACTCAGTATAATATCCTCTAGGTTCATCTATGTTCCAAGATGTTTTAGAAACTCATCTTTCTTTATGGCTGCATACTATTCCATTGAATATGTACACCATATTTGTTTATCCATTCATACGTTGGTTGTTTCTATCTCTTGACTATTGTGAATCATGCTGCAGTGAACATAATTGTTCAAATCTCTGTTCTAGTCTCTTGTACTGGATCTGTAGGGTAGCTCTATTTATAATTTTTTGAGGAATTGCCATATTGTTTCCCCATAGCAGTTGTACTATTTTATATTCCTGTGATCAGTGGATAAGAGTTCCAATCACCCCACATCCTCACCAGCATTTGCTGTTTTTTTTTTTCAAGTCAATGCCATTTTAGCAGGAGTGTGATCCATTTTAGCAGGAGTGTAATGGTATGCCATTATAGTTTTGATTTTCATCTCTCCAAAGGCTAATGACAGAAAGCATCTTTTCATGAGTTTGGTAGCTGCTTGAATGTCCTCTTTGGTGAAGTGTCTGTTCATGTCCTTAGCCTATTTTTTGATTGAGTTACTTGTCCTTTTATTGTTGAGTTATTGTGGTTTATGTATATTGGAAATTAGACTCTTAATGAAAGTGTCATTCCCAAAGTTTTTTCCCAGTTTGTATGTTGCAGTTTTTTCCTTTTGATAAAGTCTTTAAACAAAACAAAACACTTTATTTAGTGTTCACCACTGGTAGCCAGGCACCATCTAGTTCTTCTAGTCTCAGGGTTATATAGGTTGAGGTTCTCCTGGTCCATTAGTCCTTTGGCTTCTTTCTATGCATCTTTGATGTTCTTCACTCTTCTTCACTCAGGTCGAGGAGAGACTAATAGTTGCCATTCAGATGACCACCCACAATCTTTAAGACCCCAGTCATTACTCACTGAAGATGTAGAACAATATTTTTATATACCATTTTGTGCCCTTTGAGCTTGATTATGATCCTCAGCCTGTAGGTCCAGGAACTTACTCCCTCAAAGTGCTTATTTGTGTCTAAGAAGTTATCCTAACTTTGCCTCCTATTATGTTTACACTGCATATGGACATTTTTATAGCACATATAAATACATGTGTAGGAATATCATCTTCCAAACCTACATATGGTCATGAATATATTCCCATTTGCCTATCTGTACATGTCTACCTATGTACCCACCCATAGATTAGTGTTGCTTGTTACTGTAAATGCAGTATGTGTCTGCAATAATAATTGCCTTTATTATCTGTACCTCTCTGTGTCTTCCTTTTCCTTATTGATATTGTCTGCGGTATAGTAAATTACTTAGTGTGGCTCTTCCACCCATAAGTCTTTGTAAACTCCAAGGTGGAATTTGCTATGAGCAACTGAGGAGCTCCTGATTGCTGAAGTTGTCCACCTGGAGTATTTCTGTTGGGAGTGGCACAAAACAGTGTTCTGGGAGGTGCCCACTCTCTCTCAGGTGCTTAGAGTTCTGATGCTATGATTAGCTAGTTTGACCACTCTGCCGGGCTCAAAAGGAGGCCTCCTAGAGGCAGAACTCTCTCTCTGACTTCTGGTTGAGGAAGATGTGCTGCTGAAAGAGACACGTGCTCCTGAAAGAGACACATGCTGCTGGGAAAGAGACTCAAGAGACATGCATTGCTGAGTAAGACACCAAGGGACATGCATTGCTGGGGGAGAGACGTGAGAGACTTGGCTGAGAGACAGTGGGCTGGGAGGGAGACTGAACTTGAATTGTAGCCTGGTGCTTCCCTAATAAACTCCATAATCTGTGAGTTCTGTGTGGCCACTGCAGCGAATTATCGAACCCAGGAAAGAGGTGGTGGGTGCTTTGGGAGGAATGGTTGGAGAAAGGGCTGGAGGGAGGGAGCATGTCTGGCCTCGCAGGAATAGGCCTTGGGCTATTGATGGTGATTCTGTCTTCCTCTTGTGGGATTAGAGGAGGTCAGAACATGTGGCCTCCTTGTCCTTTTTGCATTGCCCAAGTCACACAATTCTGTTATATTGGTTTTCCCTTCATGCATTATCTAACCTGTCTCTTAATTATCCATCTATTTTCCCTATTGGAGGGAAAATAGATTCTTTTTTCCCTATTGGAAGGAAAATAGGTTGATAAAGTCTTTTGATGACCATAAGTATTTAATTTTTGTGAGGTCCTAGTTATCTAATTTTTCTTTTGCATTTGTGCATTTGTTTTTGATAACCTGTCTTTACAAAAAATTAGGTCCTGTCGTTTTACTCCTATGTTTTCCTCCAAAACTTTATATTTTTAGCTTTAACATTTAGGTCTGTGATCCTATTTTGAGTTAATTTTTATGTATAGCATGAGATATGAGTCCTATTTCATTTTTCTGCAATTGTATATCCAATTTTGCCAGCAGCATTTGTTATAAAGGCTGTTTCTTCCCTATTGAATGGACTTTGACCTTCTTGTTGTAAATCAGTTGTCTATAGATGGATGGATTTATTTCTCGATTTTCACTTCTTTTCTGTATGTCTGTCCTTGAACAGTACAGGGTCATTTCCATTATTTTTGTTACCTGGCATGTTTTGAGATGATGGAGTATGAAGCCTCTTCCTTTGTTCTTTTTCAGTATGACTTTGGCCATTTTGGGTCTCTTTACATATAGAGTTGGTGATTAATTATTCCATTTCAGCAAAGAATGCTGTTAGAAATTTGATTGTGATTGCTTTGTATCTATAGATTGCTTTGGGAATGATTGACATTTTCACAAGATTAAATCTCCCAATCCATGAGCAGTCTTTCCACTTATGTAGGTCTCTTTTAGTCTCTAGTAGTGTTTTATAGTTGTCATTATATAAGTCTTTTATATCCTGTTTAGGTTTATTCCTAGGTATTTTATCTTTTTGGGACCTATTGTGTTGTTGTTAGGGTCTGTCGAATTGACTGTGACTCATAGTGACCCTGTACACAACAGAATGAAACACTGCCTGGTCCTGTTCCATCATCACAATCCTTGCTATACTGGAGCCCATGGTTGCAGGCAATGTGTCCGTCCATTTTGTTGAGGGTCTTCCCCTCTTTCACTGACCCTCCACTTTACCAAGCATAATATCTTTCTCCAGGGAATGGTCCCTTCTGACAACATGACCAGAGTAGGTGAGATGAAGTCTCATTTAAAATACCGTGGCTTGTGTTAGGTGCACCTTAGTCTTCAAAGTGACATCTATGCTCTTCAACACTTTAAAGAGGTCTGTTAGAGCAAATTTGCCCAGTGGAGTACAACATCTGATTTCTTGCCTGCTGCTTCCATGGGTGTTGACTGTGGATCCAGGTAATATGAAATCTTGGACAACTTCAGTCTTTCTTCATTTATCATGATGCTGCTTATTGTTCCAGTTGTGAGGATATTTGTTTTCTTTATGTTGAGGTGTAACCCATACTGTAGACTGTGTTCTTTAATCTTCATCAGTGAGTGCTTCAAGTCATCTTCAATTTTAGAAAGCAAGGTTGTGTTGTCTGCATATCACAGGTTGTTAATGAGTCTTCTCAAATCCTGATGTTCTTCTTCATACAGTCCAGCTTCTTGGATTATTTGCTGTGCATACAGATTGAATAAATATGGTGAAAGGATACAACCCTGACGTACTCCCTTTCTGATTTGAAACCATGCGGTATCCCCTTGTTCTGTTTGAACAACAGCTTCCTGGCCTATGTACAGGTTCCTCATGAACACAATGAAGTGTTTTGGAATTCCCATTATTCACAAAATTATGCATAATTTGTTATGATCCACACAATCAAATACTTTTGCGTAGTCAATAAAATACAAGTAAACATCTTTCTGGGATTCTTTGCTATTGTAGTGCTATTGTTTTCTTGTTTTCCTTTTCGTTATTCCTCCTGTTTGTCTAAAGAAACCTAACTGATTTTTGATTTTGTATCCTGCAGTGTTGCTGAATTCTTCTATTACATCCAGCAGCTTTCTGTGGAATCTTTTTCTGTGTATAGGATAATGTAATCTGCAAACAGAGATAGTTTTACTTCATCCTTTCTGATTTGTATGCCCTTTATTTCTCTCTCCTGCCTTACTACTCTGGCTAGGGCTTCCAGTAGAATATTGAATAGGAGTGATGACAATGGGCATTCTCAAGAGGAAAACTCTTAGGTTTAGGCATATGAGCTGAACATTTACATTAGATAGATACACTCCTTGGAGAGATCAATCATGGGAGACTAAAAGGGTTGTGTCTGCACAGGGAGATAGCTTGGGGGGCAGGAGTGCATGGGAGGAAAAGACACAGGGAAGAGGTAACTATGGGAAGGAAGTGGGAAGAAAGCTGTTGCATTGTGGGAAATTGCAGTCAATGTCATGAAACAAAGTGTGTGTTAACTGCTATGTGAAAAATGAATTTACTCTGTAAACTTTCACCCAAATCACAATAAAGTTTAAAAACAAAACAAAACAAAAAACTCTGTCTTCCTCCATTAAGTATAATGTTGGCTGTTGATTTTGCATATATGCCTTTAAATAAGTTGAAGAATTTACCTTCTATTTCTGTTTTGCTGAAAGGTTTTATCAGGAAAATGTGTTAGATTTTATCAGATGCTTTTTCTGTCTCAATTGAGATGATCATGGGATTCTTTTCCTTTGTTTTATTTATGTGGTAAATTATACTGATTGATTTTCTGATGTTGAACCACTCTTGCATTCCTGGTATGAATTCCACTTGGTCAAGTTATATGATTTTCTTAATATGCCGTTGGATTATGTTTGCTAAAATTTCATTGAGAATTTTTGCATGTGTATGCACAAGTATATATACATATATTTGGCTATTTTGAATCAGGTGATCATATGATCTACTATGCCCAAAATGACAAATTGAAGAAGAATGGCATGGCATTCATCATCACAAAGAATATATCTATTCTGAAGTATAATGCTGTCAGTAATAGGATAATATCCAAATGCCAATGAAGAAGATCAGTTAGTACTACTGTTGTTCAAATGTATGTACCAACCACCAAAACGAAAGATGAGGAAATTGAAGATTTTTACCAACTTCTGCAGTCTGAAATTGACTGAACATGCAGTCAAGATGTGTTAATTGTCACTGGTGATTGGAATGCAAAAGTTGGAAACAGGAACAGTCACCGGTAGCTGAAAAATATGGCTGTGTTAGGCTGGTTTCTCTAGAGAAGCAAAGCAAGTAAAGCTTATATATACATATAGAGAAAGAGAAATTTATCTTAGGAAAATGGCTCACATACTTATAGAAGCTGACAAGTCCCAAGACCTTGGATCAAACGTCAGGCTGGAGGCTTTTCCCGACTCACACAGCTGCAGGTGCTGAGGAGCTCAAGGCTGGCAGGCAGTATACCGGCTGTTGATTCCAACGAATGACAAATCCAAGATCTCCAGGCAGAATGGTGGATTGTTAGCACACAGATAGTTGTAGGTAGCACAACAGGATCCCAATCCACAGAAGAGTGTCTCTTTTCCCAGGATGTCCATAAATATATTGGAAGCAGGCCACACCCCTAGGAAAACTCCCTTTCAAAGGATTGGCTGCTCAAAACTTATACATCCGATCCCATCATGGGAGTACACATTACAACTGCTTAAACTATACAGAATTGTGGTCCAGCCAAGTTGACACACAGCTCCAACTATCACAATGGCCTTGATGAAAGAAAAAAATGCTGGCAATCACATGATAGAATTTTGCAAGACCAATGATTTATTCATCGCAAATACCTTTTTTAAACAATATGAAAGGCAGCTATACACATGAACTTCTCCAGATAGAGTAACAAGAATCAGATTGACTACATCTGTGGCAGGAGTAGATGGAGAAGCTCAGTCTCTTTAGGCAAAACAAAGCCAGGAGCTGATTGTGGAACAGACTATCACCTGCTCATATGCAAGTTCTAGTTGAAGCTGAAGACAATTAGAACAAGTACCTGAGAGCCAAAATATGATCTTAATTAAATCCCTGCTGAATTTAGGAGTGCTGGTGGCGTAGTGCCTAAGCCATTTGACAGCTAACCAGGAGGCTGGTGGTTCAAACCCACCAGCCACTCCTCGGAAGGAAGGTTGGGCAATCTACTTCTGTAGTGATACTGCCTCGGAAACCCAAGGAGGTCTCACTGTGAGTCGGATCCGACTCGATGGCAGTGGGTTTGGTTTTTGGTTTGGTCTAAAAAATAGATTTGAGGTGGTGAACACCAATGACCTAAAACCAGAGGAATTGTGGGATGACATTGAGAACATCATCCATGAAGAAAGCAAAAGGTCATTAAAAAGACAGGAAAGGAAGCAAAGACCAAAATGGATGTCAGACGAGACTCTAAAACTTGCCCTTGAACAGAGAGTAGCTAAAGCAAATAGAAGAATAGACAAGATAAAAGAGCTGAACAGAAGTTCAAAGAGCAGCTTGAGAAGACAAAGCCAGTTATCTTAATGAACTACGCAAAAACCTGGAGTTAGAAAACCAAAAGGGAAGAACATGCTCAGCATTTCTCTGCTGAAAGAACTGAGGATAAAATTTAAGCCTTGAATTGCAATATTGAAAGATTCTATGCACAATATGTTGAATGATGCAGGAAACAGCAAAAGAAGATAGAAGGAGTACACAGAGTCACTATACCAAAAAGATGATCACTAGTAGATGATCACCCATTTCAGGAGATGGCATATGATCAAGAACCAATGGTACTGAAGGAAGAAGCTGAAGCTTCACTGAAGGAATTAGCAAAAAAAAAAAAAAGAAAAGAAAAGAAAGGCTTCAGAAATTGACAAAATAGCCATTGAAATGTTTCAACAAACAGATGCTATGCCAAGAGACTATCTGGCCAACTGACTGGAATGGGTATATATTTGTATCCATTCCAAAGAAAGGTGATCCCATAGAATGTGGAAATTATCAAACAATATCATCACACTCAAGTAAAATCTTTCTGAAGATAATACAAAAACGGTTACAGCAATATATTGACAGAAAACTTCAGAACTGCAAGCTGGATTCAGAAGTGGACGTGAAACGAGGATGTCATAGCTGATGTCTGATGGATCTTGGCCCAAAGCAAAGAATACCAGAAAGATGATTACTTGTTTTTCATTGACTATGCAAAGGCATTTGATTGTGTGGATCATAACAAATTGTGGATAACATTGCGAAGAATGGGAATTCCAGAACACTTCATTGTACTCATAAGGAATCTGTACATAGACCAAGAGGCTGTCGTTCAAACAGAACTAGGGGATATTGCATGGTTTAAAATCAGGAAGGGAGTGCGTCAGGGTTGTATCCTTTCACCGTACTTAATTCAATCTGTATGCTGAGGACATAATCCAAGAAGCTTGACTATATGAATAAGAACATGGCATCAGGATTTGAGGAAGGCTTATTAACAACCTGTGATAGGCAGATGACACAACTTTGCTTGCTGAAAGTGAGGATGACTTGGAGCACTTTCTGATGAAGGTTAAAAACTACAGTCTGCAGAATGGATTGCACCTTAATATAAAGAACACAAAAATCCTCATAACTGGACCAATAAGCAGCATCATGATGAATGGAGAAAAGATTGAAGTTATCAGTGACTTCATATTACTTGGCTCTACAATCAGTTCCAATGGAAGCAGCAGTCAAGACATGAAAAGATGTATTGCATTGGCCAAATCTGTTGCAAAACACCTCTTTGAAGTGCTGAAGAGCAAAGATATCTCCTTGAAGACTAAGAAGCTCCTAAGCCAAGCCATGTTATTTTTAATCACCTCATATGCATGTGAGAGCTGGAAAATGAATAAAGAAGACCAAGAAGCATTGATGCTTTTGAGTTGTGATGTTAGAGATAAATGCTGAAGGGATAAATGACTGCTAAAAGAACTAACAAATCTGTCCTGGAAGAAGTGCAGCTGGAGTGCTCCTTGGAGGCAAGAATGGCCAGACTTTGTCTCACCTACTTTGGTCATGTTGTTAAAAGGGACCATTATCTGGAGAAGGATGTCATGCTTGGAAAAGTGGAGTGTCAATGAAAAAGGGGAAGGCCCTCAACAAGATGGATTGATACAGTGGCTACAGCAATGGGCTCAGTTATTGTAGGGATCGTGAGGCTGGCACTGGACTGGGCAGTATTTCTTTCAGTTGTACATAAGGCCACTATCTGTCAGAGATGACTTGATGGCATATAGCAACAACAACATGCATAAGGATTATTTGTCTGTTGTTTTCTCTTTTTATGTGATATTTTTATTTGGCTTTGAGGAGCTCTGGTGGTGGTCTAAGGCATTTGACTGCTAATCAGAAGGCTGGCAGTTCAAACTCAACAGCCGCTACTCGGAAGGAAAACTGGGCAATCTGCTTCCACAGAGTTTTTTAAAAAATTAAACTCACTGCCATCGAGTCGAATCTGACTCATAGCGACCCCTCCTTAGGTTTCTGAAGCGATATCACTACGGAAGTTAATTGCCCAACCTTCCACGTTGGAAACCCAAGGAGGGGTCACTATGAGTCACAACTGACTTGGCGGCAATGAGTTTTTTGGTTTGGCATCAAGGTGATGCTGATTTCATAAAATGAGTTAGGGAATATTCCTTCCTCTATGGAAGGAAGACTGGGCAATATACTTCTGTAAAGATTTACCACCTCAGAAATCCAAAGTGTCACTATGAGTCAGAATCAACTTGATGACAGTGAGCTTGGTTTTTGTGAGTCCTCTGTGTTTTGGAAGAGTTTGAGAAGGATTGATGTCAACTCATGTCAGAATGTTCAATAAAGTTTCCTAGTGAAGTTATTTGGTCTGGAGCTTTTGGTGTTGTTATTGGGAGTTTTTGAAGCCCTCTTCAATCTCTACTATTGTTGTGGATCTGTTTAGATTTTCTGCCTCTGTTTATTAGTTTAGGTAGGTAGTGTGTTTCTAGGAATTTGTCCATTTATATAAGTTTTCAGATTTGTTATACAGTTTATCTTAATATTCTTTTATGATCCTTTTGTCTCATTTAGTCTGTTACAATGTTTCCCATTTCATTAAAAAACAAGAAGATTGTCATTTTTCACTTTGTAAGTCTAAGCAGTGTTTATTTTATTGACCCTTTCAAAAAATATGGTCTCATTGATTCTTTCTATTGTTTTTCTGTTTTGTATTTCGTTTATTTCTGCTCTAATTTTTATTATTTTCTTTATTCTGGTAGCTTTGGGCTTCTTTTTCTCTTCCTTTTGTATTTCTTCAAGTTGTCAGGTTATATTAATGATTTTGGATCTTTCTTTTTTTAATGTAGTCATTTATTGCTATGAAATTTCCCTTTTAGCACTGCTTTTGATCACAGGTTTTGGTATGTTGATTCTAAGTATTTTTTTTTTTTAAATTTCATTCTTGGTTTATTTTATGGCCCAGTATTTTTTAGTAGTGTATTACTTAATTTCCAAGGTGCTCTGGTGGTGCAGTGGTTAAGGTATTCAGCTGCTAAACAAAAGGTTGGTGGTTTGAACCTACCAGCTGTTTTGCAGGAGAAGGATGAGGCAATCTGTTTCCATGAAGATTTGCAGCCTTGGAAATCCTTTGCACTGTGTTGTAGGGTCACTGTGGGTAGGAATTGACTTGATGGCAGTGGGTTTTGTTTTTTTCTTTGGTTACTTAATTTCTGTATATTGATTTTTTTTTTTCCCCTCTTACTCTTCCTGTTACTGATTTCTAGCTTCATCTCACTATGTTCAGAGAAGATGCTTTGTATAATTTCAGTCTTTTAAAATTTATTGAGGTTTGTTTTGTGACCTAAGATGTGGTCTGTTCTGGAGAATGATTGATGTGCACTGAAGAAGAATGTTTATTGACTTGCTGTTGGGTGATGTGTTCTATATATGTCTGCTGGGTCCAGTTGGTTAATAGTGTTATTGAGGTTTTCTATTTCTTTATTGATTTCCTTTCTAGTTATTCTATCCATCATTGAAAGTGGTATATTAAAATCCTTTATTGTAGATCTGTCTATTTCTTTAATTCTGTTAGAGTTAGCTTTATAAATTTTAGGGCTTTGACATTGAATGCATAAATATTTATCATTGGTACATCTTCTTGGTGAATTGACATTTTCATCATTATATAATGTCCTGTGTCTCTTATGATGGATTTTGTCTTAAAGCCTATTTTGTCAGATATTAATATTGCTACACCAGCTCTCTTTTGTTTACTGTTTGCTTGGTATGGTTTTTAATTTTTTTCCCCCATCCTTTGACTTTTAACCTTTTTATGTCTTTGTGCCTAAGGTATGTCTCTTGTAGGCAGCCTATGGCTGGATCATGTTTTTTATCCATTCTGATACTCTCTGTTGACTGGAGTGTTTTTATCCATTTACTTTCAGTGTGATTGTTGATAGGGAAGATTTACTTCAGCCATTTTGTTATACTTTTTTATTATGAGGCTAATGATTTCTTTGTTCTTTATGTGCTGAGTTCTTTTTATATGTGGATTTTCTTTTCCTTTCATTTGTAATTATTGTTTTGTGTTTACTGTTTATTTCCTTCTTCATTTTGATGAATAGTTATATCAGTTTTCTTTGTGATTACCATGAGGTTTTTACATTTAACATCCTACATTTAAAACAATCTGATATATCTTGAAACCACCTTAACTTCTTCAACATATGGAAATTCTCCATCTACACCATCAAGTCCTTCTTTTGTTTTGATACTCTTATTAATTATAACTTTGTATCTCAGATTCCCCAAAAATTTATCTTTAACTTTATTTTACAGTTATATATATCCAGGTATTTGTTACGTGTCTTTACCCTAAATTGTTGTCTGATGGAGTGTCACTACTTTTTAAAGTCACTATATTCAGAATCTTACCTATTGTTTAACTCACTCTCTCTCCAACTTCTAGCTTATATCCACTGAATTCTCAGCTAGCTCTAGATCTGGCTGCTTTCCTTCCTGCATGGGTTAGACTGGGGTATGGGTCACTTCCAAAAGATTTGCTACTGCTTTTACCTGCTTTTCCCTCCTTAGGTGACTCTACTCTAGCAATGCACCAATTTCTATAATGGACAAAGTTTTTCAAATTAAGAGTTGTGACCCATTGTTAGATTGTGAAGCCAATTTAGTGGGTCATATATATATATGTTTGGCACACATAATAAAGCTTGTTGTTGTTGTTGTTATTTGCCATCAAGTCGGCCCCGACTCATAGCGACCCCTCCTTGGGTTTCCGAGGCAGTATCACTATGGAAGTAGGAGTGCCCAACCTTCCTTCCGAGGAGTGGCTGGTGGGTTTGAACCTCCAGCCTTCTGGTTAGCAGTCAAGTGCCTTAGGCACTATGCTACCAGAGCTCCTTACAAAAGCTTAGTATTGTTTTATGAAACATGTTTTAGTTGTATATGTATTTGTTTTCTGACATCTGGCTCATGATGTAAGTGTATGTCACAGTCAGACATGTTTGAAAGCATCCACTGTCATCTAACATGTGGCTAATGGTTTGGTGTTTTTTGTTTTTGTTTTTTTTGCATTCCCAGAGTTTTAAGTTTTTATATAGTCTTTTTGTTTTTTAAAAAAACCCAACATTTTCTTGAAATATAATTTATGTACCATGAAATACATAAAACTAAAGTGACATGGGTCAAGACATTTTTTTTTTCTTTCTTCTTTCTGTTTTTGCAATGTTCCCTCCACTCCCCTCCCACCTCTGGTAACCAACAAAATAAGTTTCCTTCCATATATAAGTCTTTCCTTGACTTTTTACAATAATCAACTAATACTATATTTGCCCTTCTGTGATTGACTTATTTCACTCAGCATAATGTCCTCCAAGTTCATCCATGTTTTGTGGTGTTTTGCAGATTCTACATTATTCTTTAGTGTTGCATAGTATTCCATTGTGTGTATGTACCATAGTTTGGTTATCCATTGTTCTGCTGATGGTACCTAGGTTGTTTCCATGTTTTTGCTATTGTAAATAGTGCTGCAGTGAACATGGGTGTGGTATATCTGTTCTTGCCCTGGCTCTCACTTCTTTAGGATATATACCTAGTAATTGGATTGCTGAGTCAAATGGTATTTCTAATTATAGCCATATAGCTAAGTTTTAAGAAAGGTACCATTTATAATCTTGTCACCAGTAAAATGGCTTTGTGCCATAGGAAAGTTAACTTATCACAGAGCAAGGCAGGCAAGAATCATGTCAAAAGTGTTCTAAGTGTCAAAGGGAAGGAGGCATAGTGAGTACTTCCAAGTGGGCTCATATAGTCTTTGGATGTAGAAGAAAGACAGTCTTTCTGTGAAGTCCCAAAGGACTTCTGGTTTAGTTCTATGCATTGTTCAGATCCTAGTTCAAATGTTATTTCCCCAGGGAAGGCTTCCTGGATCTCCTTGGTCAGGATGTTTATTAGATGCCTCTGTTGAATGCCTCCATAGAATCACACTTATCACCATCAAAGCATTTAGCTTAGTTTTTTGTAATATGCTTATTGGTAGACTATTTGATTGTCCTCTGTTTCTTCCTACCTCCTAGAACATGAACTCCATGAAAGCGGGTGGTAGGCATGTCTTTTGCTTGATTACATCTCTAAGATCTAGCATGATGTCTGTACCCCTCATACACTCATATTCTCCTCTCACAGACTGACACAAAACAAGTTTTGATGCCTCCACTGAAGTCCGTTCTATTAGAACCTCCTATAGAATTCAGATGAGCTAGCTTCAACAGATAGCATCTTGGGCTGGAGTCAGAGACACTTTCAACCTTGATGAAGAAATCTAGTCCCATAGTTGGCTGGCTCGCATTAGGTATCCTGCAGAGCCCTCTGACATAATTAGGCCTTATTTCAGAAAGAGATGGTTTCTTATAGCATAGGGTGTGCAGATGGGGAAGAGATTGAAGCTCCCAGAGCTCAGGGAGATCCTGTCTCCCAAAGCTACTGCTCTGCACAGACCTTTGCCCACCAAGGTTAAACTGGCCCAGCTTTTACTCTCCATAGTACTTCAGTATAAGCATAATGATGGGTGGGACATCTCTGAGGTGAGGGTCCTTTCTCGAGCTATGCACAAGGCTACACCATTACTCCTGGCTCCATTGTTCAGATTCTCTGTTGGTGTATAACAGTGAATAGTATTTAGGCCATAAAACACAGGTGTTGAATTCTGCAGGAGGCGCTGCTGGTGTAGACCTTTGCAGAGGCTTCAAAGCCTGTTTTGTGTGAGTATGTAAGAGGAGAATTTTGAGTGTAATGAGAGTTACGGGCTGAGTGCTCCTTAGCACAGTTGGGTGTTTTTTCCTTCTCTGTCCCTGTGAATATCTAAAAGTGACAACAGGAAGATAAGGAAAAAGAGGAGAATCAATAAGTATTTTTAGGGTTGTCTTTGCATGGAAGACATGTTTCAAAAATATGTTTCGGAAACATCTCACTTTAGGTGGGAAAAAATGCTAATGTGTGCTGACTCCATTGCCAGACCTTTGTCAGAGGAGTGACATCATCGTTGGAGCCAGGGAGTGTGTGGGCTTTGGAACTGATTTTCCATTTGAGTGGCTAGACCTCTGTGACCCAAGCATCATTTCCTGGCAACCAGCTGTGCTAAGATAGGGGTTTTGACCTCACAGGACAATTGCAACGAGAATCAGATGAGCTTTTAGATAGAAAATTTACAGTTTGGCCTTGAACAGATCCCATGAAATGGAATCTCAGTTTTCTCACCTTGGAAATAGAGAAAGAAAGATGACATTCTTTTGATGGTATGTTGAGGGATTCAGTGTTGAGAAAGCACATGTTGTTGTTGTGTGCCATCGAGTCGGATCTGACTCATAGCGACCCCTCCTTGGGTTTCCGAGGCAGTATCACTACGGAAGTAGATTGCCCCATCTTCCTTCTGAGGAGTGGCTGGTGGG
>NW_006921637.1:13188008-13191678 GCF_000298275.1 Orycteropus afer afer | reverse complement strand
GGCGGTTCAAACCCACTAGCCACTCCTCAGAAGGAAGATGGGGCAATCTACTTCCATAGTGATACGGCCTCGGAAACCCAAGGAGAGGTCGCTATGAGTCGGGTCCGACTCGACGGCACATAACAACAACAACAACAACAACAAATGATCCTTACTGGGGCATGTCTAGGCCATTGGTCCAGTAGTGGGCTTACCACTGGATTCTATTCCACCTGCTGACACTCCCCAACCCCAGCTCTCCAATAAAACTCTCCAGTGCAAGAAAACAATCATAGGAGAATAGAAGGGTTGGGTATGCCCTTCCATTAGTGTTTTTCATACACTAATGTTTATTTTTACATTGCCTACTATTTTCTTACGATGGTGTACCTAGTGTTTAATTTATAATCATCTTTTCACCATATTTGAGTTGCTTTTTTGACATTACCATAATCCCTGGAAAGGTGAGATGAAGCAGAAAATATCTCCTTTCTTTTTTTTATAAACTGTAAAATAGTGCCATAGTCATGAATACTTTGTTTAGCAGAAAATTTTGTTCATTGGACAGATATTTCAGCTCTAAGACCTTTAATTTTCTTTTTGGCATAATAGTAATTTTTATTTAAATATATTAAAAAAAAACCCACAGTTCACCTGTGCCATATTTACAGAAATGGGAAATAATTATATGTAAACAAATGAAGAATGTCCTAAAATTGCCTTTAATTATCTATTTCACTCAAGTTCTTCTTCCCTACCTATGCCAATCCAGTCTCTTTTCTTTCTGCAAAATATGATAATCCCTACCACACCCTAAATCCAATTTCCAGTTTATTCTCCAGTTAGTAAGGCAGCCTCTCCCTCACCTTCTTTCACATGCAGAAAAAAATCAGCTCTCTCTCAGTCTCCATTTTACAATATCATACTCAAAAACTGTTTAGAAATTTCAGACCAATAATAGAAATCTCTCCACTGCTCATCTTGTCAGTTTGTCATGCTATGGTGGCTTGTATGTTGCTATGATGCTGGAAGCTGTGTCATTGATACTTCAAATACAAGCAGGGCCACCATCGGTGGACAGATTTCAGACAAGCTTCTAGACAAAGACAAACTAGGAAGAGGGACATGGCTATGTCCACTGCTGAAAAAAATTGGTCACTGAAAACCTTATGAATAGCAGGGAAACATTGTCTTGATAGAGTGTTGGAAGATAAGCCATGCAGGTTGGAAGGCGCTCAAAATACAACTGGGGAAGAGCTGCCACATCAAGGTAGAATTGACCTTAATGATGTGGATAGAGTAAAGCTTTTGGGACCTTCATTTACTGATGTGGAATGACTCAAAATGAGAAGAAACAGCTGCAAACATCCATTAATAATATAAATGGGGAGTGTGCAGAGTATGAATCTAGGAAAATTGCACGTTGTAAAAAATGCAATGGAATGCATAAAGATTGATATCCTAGGCATTAGAGAGCTGAACTAGACTGGCAATGGACATTTTGAATCTGATAATCATTTGGTTTATTGTGCCAGGAATCACAAATTAAAGAGGAACTGCACTGTATTCATCATTAGAAAGAACATTTTAAGATTTGTCCTGAGGTACAGTGTTGTCAGTGATAGAACAATATCCATATAACATACAAGGAAGACCAGTTAATACTACTAATACTCAAATTCACACATCAACCACCAAAGCCAAAGGTGAAGCAATTAAAGATTTTTATCAACTTCTGCAGCTGGAAATTGGCCAATCAATCAATCAAGGTGTATTGATTATTACTGGTGATCGGAATGTGAAAGTTGGAGACAAAGAACAAGCATGAGTAGTTGGAAAATATGGCCATGGTAATAGAAATAATGCCAGAAATTGCATGATAAAATTTTACATTACCAATGACTTATTCATTGCAAATACCTTTTTTAAATGGCATAAACAGTGACTATACACTTGAATCTTGCCAGATGGAATACACAGGAATCAAATCAATTACACCTGTGGAAAGAGACTATGGAGAAGTTTGATATCATCAGTCAGAACAAGGCCAGTGGCTGACTGTAAAACAGACCATCAGTTGCTCATATGCAAGTTCAAGTAGAATCTGAAGAAAAGTAAAACAAGGTAGGGAGCCAAATTGGAACCTTAAGTGTATCCCACCTGAATTTAGAGACCATCTGGTGAGTAGATTTGATGTTTTGAACACCAGTGACCAAAGACCAGTTGAGTTGTGAGATGCAGTCAAGGACATCATACATAAAGAAAGCCAGATGTCATTAAAAATACAGGAAGGGGTGGATATGTAGGTAGACAAGTATGGATAAGCAAAAGGGAATATGCCCATTACCATGCATAGGTTTGGCAGATGATATTTCTACACGTTTTTTAGTATGTACAGTAAAAATGTCCATATACAGTTTAAATTTAATAGGAGGCAAAGTTAGGATAACTCCTTAGCCACAAATAAGCACCTTGGGAGAGTGGGTCACTGGGCCTGTGGGCTGGGGACCATGATCATGGGAGACATCAAGCTCAGTTGGCACAACATGGTATACAAAAGTGTTGTTCTATATCTTACTCTGGTAAGATAGTTACTGGGGTCTTAAAAGCTTGAGAGCAGTCATCCAAGTGGCAACTATTAGTGTCTCTTCTTCCAGAGCAAAGAAGAGTGAAGAAAATCAGACACATGGAAACTGTTACTCCAGAGGTCTAGTAGACCATGAGAACCTCAACCTATATGACCCTCAGACCAGAAGAATGAGATGATGATCGGCTATGGATGCTAACCACTTAGAAAGGGATCAAAATTGGAAATACTGTGTAGACTGGGAGAAATATGTGGAATGAAACTCAAAATCATAAAAAGACCAGGCTTATTAGTCTGACAGAGACTGGTAAAACCCCTGAGACCCTGGCCCTGAGTCACCCTTTGGGCCTGGAATTGAAATCATTCCTTTGGTTTAACTCTCCAGCAAAACAATAGACAGTCTTATGAGCTGAATACCTACACCAGAATGATGCCTTCCTTAGAACAATCGACCATGGGAGATCAGAAGGGCAGTATTTGCATAGGGAGAAAAGTAGGAGACAGGAATGCCTAGGTAAAAAGGACATGGGGATAGGGTAACCACAGGAAGGAAGTGGGAGGTGAGATATTACACTATAGGGAATGTAACCAGTGTCACAAAACAAAATGTGCATGAACTGTGGAATGTAAAACTAATCTGCTTTGTAAAAATTCACCCAAATCACAATAAAAAGCTTTAAAAAAAATACAGGAAAGGAAGAGAAGACCAAAAGGGATGTCAGAAGAGAAACTGAAATTTACTCTTAAATGGAGAGCAAGTGGTACTCACCTAAAGTGAATGGAAGAACTGATGACGTAAAAGAGTTGAACAGAAGATTTCAAAGGCAGCTCAAGAGGACAAAGTAATAGAATGAAATGTGCAAAGAACTAGATTTGGAAAATCAGAGGAGAACATGCTCAGCATTTCTCAAGCTCAAAGAACTGAATCTACCACTCATCTGTCAGTTTGTTGTACTGTGATGGCTTGCATGTTGCTGTGATGCTTGAAGATAGGCCACTGGTATTTCAAATACCAACAGGGTCACATGTAGTAGACAGGTTTTTGCAGAGTAAGACACACTATGAAGAAGGATGGGCCCAAGTACTTCTTTTTTTTTTTTTTTT
>NW_006921637.1:13167732-13185663 GCF_000298275.1 Orycteropus afer afer | reverse complement strand
CAAGATTATCTTCTGTGTCTGTGTTAATTGGTTTCCCTTTTCTTTGTTGAAGAGGGTCTGTGCAATCCTTCTGCCTAGTCCGCCATCTTGCCCCGCCTCTCTGGGCCCATGTACTTCTGAAAAATTTGACAGCTGAAAACCTTATGAATAGCAATAAAACATAGGAAAGATTTTGAGGAAGGTGCAGGTTCGGGCATTGTTTTGTTCTGTTGTACATCGGGTCGCTATGAGTCAGAGCTGACTGTTGTTGTTGTTGTTATGTGCCATCGAGTTGGCCCCGACTCATAGCGCCCCCTCCTTGGGTTTCCGAGGCAGTATCACTACGGAAGTAGGATTGCCCAGCCTTCCTTCTGGGTAGTGGCTGGTGGGTTTGAACCACCAGCCACCCGGTTAGCAGGCAAGTGTCTTAGCCACTATGCTACCAGAGCTCCCTCAGAGCTGACTAGACAGCACCTAATGACAACAGCAACAACATGGGCAAAATACTGAATTGATGCAGGAAGCATCAAAAGAAAATGGAAGGGGTCACTGTACCAAAAAGAATTGGTTCATATTTTACCATTTTAGGAGGTAGCATATGACCTTTATGCACTAAGAAGTGCAAGCTGCACTGAAGGAATTGGTGAAAAACAAGCCTTCAGGAATTGATGGAATACCCATTGAGATGTTTCAACAAATTGATGAAGCACTGGAGGCATTCTCTCATTCATTCCAAGAAATCTGGAAGACAGCTGCCTGGCCAGTTGACTGAAAGAGCTCTATATCTGTGGCCATTTCAAAGAAAGGTGATCCATCAGAATGCAGAAATTACTGAACAATATCATTAATATCTGAACAAGTAAATTTTTCCTGAGGATAACTCAAAAACAGGTGTTGCAGTACATCGGCAGTGAACTTTCAGAAATTCAAGCCAGATTCAAAAGACGACGTGGAACAAGGGATATCACTGCTGTCAGGTGGGTCTGGAGTGAAAAGAGAGAAAACCAAGATATTTACCTATGTATGTATATTCACTATGCAAAAATGTTTGTGTAGATCATAACAAATTATGGAGAACATTGAGAAGAGTGGGGATTCTAGAACATTACTTGTTCTCCTGAAGAACCTGTACATAGACCAAGAGGCTGTTGTTCGAACAGAACAAAGGGATACTGTATGGTTAAAATCAGGAAGGGTATGCATCAGGGTTGTGATTTGGGTCAAAGTTTACAAAGCAAATTGGTTTTCCATTCAACAATTCACAGACATTTTGTTTTGTGACATTCATCGCAATCCCCACCATGTAACAGCATTCATACTGCATCCTCCCTGTTTACCATTTCCCTTCATCCTTCTTTCTATCCCTTCTAGCCTTCTTAGCTTTATCTCTGCACAAATGTTACCCTTTTGATTGCATATGATTGATTATTTTAATGAGTGCCTCCTTCCCAGGTGTTAATTGTTCATTATATAGGTCTTTCATTTGGCTGAAAGTTGAGCCAAATGGGTGAGTTCACTTCCCAGCTGGAAAAGTGTCTAAGGACCATAGTCTTGGGGGTTCTTCTAGTCTCTATCAGATCAGTAATCCTGTCCCCCATCCCCGATTTTACGTTTTGTTCCACATTTTTCTCCCACTGTCTCCAGGACCTGGTTTTGATCCCTTTCAGAGAGATCAGCAGTGGTCGTCGGGCACCATCTGGTTGTTCTGGTCTCAGGGTCATGGAAGCTGGGTTTCATCTGGTCCATTAGTCATTTGGACTAATTATTTCTTGATGTATTTAATTTTCTTCATTCTTCTTTGTTACACACACACACACACACACACACAAAACTCACTGCTGTGGAGTTGGCTCTGACTCACAGTGACGCCTCCTTGGGTTTCCAAGGCAGTAGCACTACGGAAGTAGATCGTTCAACCTTCCTTCCAAGGATTGGCTGGTGGATTTGAACAGCCAGGCTTTTGGTTGACAGTGAAATAAATGCCTTAGGCACTTGGCCACCAGAGCTCCAGACAGGGAGAGACCAATATTTGCACCTTAGATGCAAGCTTTGAAGACCCATGTCACTGCTCACCAAGGTAGGATATAGAACATTGCCTTTTTGGATTATGTTATACCAACTGACCTTGAGGAGGAAGCTACAGGAATCCAGGTGAGGGGAGGGAACCCGGGCCACGCCCATAAGTGGCAAGGTGGGAAAGCAGGGGAAAAGAGAGGAAAAAGGCCAGGGGTGCTGTGACAGAGCGAGGAGGTAGCAGGAGGGATCCAGGTAAGGGGAGGTTGGAGAGGTTTTGAACAGCTAAGGGAAACAAACTTGTCCGTTGGTTTGTCCTACTGTGGTGACATGTTGCTGTGAGTTTTGAGGCTGTGCCATCAGTGTTTCAAATCCAGCAGGGTGCACATGGTACACAGATTGCAGCATGGCTTGCAGACTGAGACATACTAGGAAGAAGGAAGAGGCCATCCACTTCTCAAAGAATTGGCCAGGGAAAACCTTATGAATAGCAGAGAAACACTGTCTGATACGTTACTGCTCAACTTTATGAATATCCCAGAATCATTGTTCAATACAGAGGACGAGGATGAGTCACTTAGGTTAGAAGGCTCTCAAAATGTGACTGGGAAAGATCTGCATCATCAGAGTGAAATCAGCCTTAATGATATGGATAAGATAAAGCTTTCGAGACCTCCATTTGCTGATGTGGCATGACTCAAATTGAGGAGAAACAGCAGCAAACATCCTTTAATAATTGGAACATGGAATGAATGAAGTATGAATCTAGGGAAATTGGAAGTTGTCAGAATGAAATGGAACGCATAAAGATTGATATCCTAGGCATTAGTGAGCTAAAATGGACTGGTTTTGACCAGACAACCATATGATCTACTATGCTGGGAATGACAATTTGAAGGGGAATGGCGTGGCATTCATCATCACAAAGGATGTTTCAAGATCTGCCCTGAAGTACAATGGAGTCAGTGATAGGAAAAGATCCATAAGCCTACCAGTTAATACGACTATTATTCAAATTTATGCCCCAACCACCAAAGCCAAAGATGAGGAAATTGAAGATTTTTATCAAATTCTGCACGCTGAAAATGACTGAACATGCAATCAGGATGTGTTAATTATCACTGGTGACTGGAATGCAAAAGTTGGAAATGAAGAATCACCGATAGTTGGAAAATTGGCCTTGGTGACAGAAATAATGCTGGCAATTGCATGATAGAATTTTGCAAGACCAATGACGTATTCATTGCAAATACATTTTTTTCAGCAACATAAACGGCAGCTATACATGTGGCAAGAGGCGGTGGTAAAAGTTCAATATCTTTAGCCAAAACAAGGCCAGGAGCTGATTATGGAACAGACTATCAACTGCTCATAATCAAGTTCAACTTGAAGTTAAAGACAATTAAAACAAGTCTAGGAGAGCCAAAATATGATCTTGAATATATCCCTCCTGAATTTAGAGACCATCCGAAGAATAGATTTGATGCATTGAACACCAGTGACCGAAAATCAGAAGAATTGTGGGATGACATCAAGAACATCATCCATGAAGAGAGCAGGAGGTCACTAGAAAGATGAGAAAAGAAGAAAAGACCAAAATGGATGACAGAAGAGTCTCTGAAACTTGCCCTTGAGTGGAGAGTAGCTAAAGCAAATGGAAGAAATGGCAATATAAAGGAGCTGAACAGAAGATTTCAAAGAGCAGCTTGAGCAGACAAAGTCAATTACTATAGTGAAATATGAAAAGACTTGAAGTTAGAAAACCAAAAGGGAAGAACATGCTCAGCATTTCTCAAGCTGAAAGAACTGAGGAAAAAATTTAAGCCTCAAGTTGCAGTATTGAAAGGTACTATGGGCAAAATATTGAATGATGCAGGAAATATCAACAGAAGTTGGAAGGAATATGCAGAGTCACTGTACCAAAAAGAACTGGTAGATCTTCATCCATTTCAGGAGGTGGCAGATGATCTAGAACCAATGGTACTGAAGGAGGAAGTTGAAGCTGCAGTGAAAGAATTGGTGAAGAACAAGGCTCTAGGAATTGATGGAATACTCATTGAGATATTTCAACAAACAGAAGCCCTACTGGAGACTCTCACTCAGTTATGCCAAGAGATTTGGAAGACAGCTACCTGGCCAACTGACTGGAAGAGATCCACATTTGTACCCATTCCAAAGAAAGGTGATCCCACAGAATGTGGAAATTATCAGACAATATCATTACTATCGCACACAAGCAAGATCTTACTGAAGATATTTCAAAAACGGTTGCCTCATTACGTTGACAGAGAACTTCCAGAGGTGTGGGCTGGATTCAGAAGAGGATGGTAGAACAAAGGATATCATAGCTGCTGTCAAATGGATCTTGGTTCAAGGCAAAGAATACCAGAAAGATGTTTACTTGTGTTTTATTGAAAATGTAAAGGCCTTTGATTGTGTGGATTATAACAAATTGTTAACATAGAGAAAATGGGAATTCCAGAACACTTAATTGTACTCATGAGGAACCTGTACCTTGACTAGGCGTCTGATGTTGGAACAGAACAAAGGGACACTGCCTGGTTTAAAATCAAGAAAGGAGTGTGTCAGGGTTGTATCCTTTCCCTGTACTTATTCAGTCTATATGCTGAGCAGGTAATCCAAGAAACTGGACTATATGAAGGAAGACGTGGCATCAAGATTAGAGGAAGAATCTTTAACAACTTGGGATATGCTGATGACACAACTTTGCTTGCTGAAAGTGAGGATGACTTGAAGCACTTCCTGATGAAGATTGAAGAATACAGTCTGCAGTATGGATTACATCTCAATATAAAGAAAACAAAAATCCTCACAACTGGATCTATAAGCAGCATCACAATAAATGGAGAAAAGATTGAGGTTGTCAAATAATTCACATTGCTTGGTTCTACAATCGACACCAATGGAAGCAGCCGTCAGGACATTAGACGATGTATAGCACTGGGCAGGTTGGCTGCAAAGCACCTCTTTCAAGTGCTGAGGAGCAAAGATGTCTCCTTGAAGACTAAGGTGCACCTGACATAACCCATATTTTCAGTTGCCTCATATGCATGTGAGAGCTGGACAATGAATAAGGAAGACCGAAGAAGAGTTGATGCTTTTTAGTTGTGGTGCTGGTGAAGAATACTGAAAGTACCATGGACTGCTAAAGGAACTAACAGATCTGTCCTGGAGGAAGTACAGCCAAAATGCTTCTTGAGAGCGAGAAGGCCAGACTTTGTCTCACCTACTTTGGTCGTGTTGTAAGAAGGGACCATTCCCTGGAGAAGGATGCCATGCTTGGTAAGGTGGAGGGTTGATGAAAGAGGGGAAGCCTTCAATGAGATGGACTGACAGGGTGGCTTTGATGATGGGCTCAAGTATAGCAAGGATCATGGAGTTGGCGCAGGATTGGGAGGTGTTTTGTTCTCCTGTGCTTAGGGTTGCTATGAGTCTGAAACGACTTGACTGCACCTAACAACAACAACAACATACCAACTGACCTTAGTGTCCCCCAAAAGTATTGTCCTGAGCCCCCGGGCCCAGCGACTCATTCCCTCAAGGTGTTACGGCTAAGAAGTTTTCATCACTTTGCACACTGTATGTTCTATTATATTCGTGGATGTATTTGTAGCATATATGTAGAAATATACTCTATCAAACTTATATATATTTCAGCTTGAGTGTCTGTGTACCCACTTGTAGATTATAGTTGTTACTGTTATTGCACGATTGTGTATGTAATATTTACCTTTGTTGCCTTTAACTCTCATGCTCCTCCCAATGTCTTCCATTGCCTTCATCATTCTGTGCTGACTTCCCCCTTATTGTATATTGTCTTTCTTTTCTCCCAAGTTAATACCTGTCTACCCTCTAGTCAGTGTTTTACCCATTCTTCTCCCTCCCACCTCTGGTAACTTTCAAAGAATGAGTATTTCTATGTGTAAACCTTTTCTTGACTTTTTACAGTGGAGATCTCATACAATATTTGTGCTTTTGTGATTCACTGATTTCACTCAACAGAATGTCCTCTAGGTTCATCCATGTTATGAGATATTTCACAGATTCATCATTATTCTTTAATGTTGTATAGTGTTCCAGTGTGTGTGTGTACCATAGTTTGTTTATCCATTTTTCTACTGATGGGCACTCAGATTGTTTTCATCTTTTTGCTCTTGTGAATAATGCTAGGATGAACATGGGTGTGCATATTATCTGTTTGTGTCATGGTTGTTATTTCTCTAGGATGTGTACCTGGTCATGGGATTGCTGGATCATATGATAATTTTATTTCCAACTTTTTAAGGAAGTGTCATAATGTTTTCTACAGTGATAGTACCATTTTACAGCAGTGTATGAGGATTCCAGTCTCTCCACACCCTCACCAGAATTTGCTGTTTTCTGTGTTTTTTTTTTTTTAACTTTGCTATAATGCTGGAGTGAGATGATATCTCATTATTTTTATTTGCATTGCTTAAGGCATTCAGCTGCTAATGAGAAGGTTGGTGGTTGGAATCCACCAGCCACTCCTTGGAAGAAAAATGAGACAGTCTGCTTCCATTAAGATTTACACCCTTGGAAACCTGTGGGGCAGTTCTACTCTATCCTGTCTATCAACTTGATGAGAGTGGTTTTGGTATTTTGGTAATGGTTAATGATTACAAGCATTTTTTCATGTGTTTGTTAGCAGCCTGAATGTCTTCTTTGTTGAAGTGTCTGTTCATGTCCTCTGCCCATTTTTAAATTGGATTGTTTGCCTTTTTGTTGTTGAGGTATTGATGTTTTGTATAAATTTTAGAGATTAATCCCTGTGTGACATGTTGCTGCCAAAATTTTTTTCCCAGTCTGAAGTTTCCCATTTTACTCTTTTCCCGAAGACTTTTGATGCTTATAAATGTTTAATTTTTAGGAGATCCCACTTGTCTATTTTGTCTTCTGCTGTTTGTGCATTTTCGTTATATTTGATAGTGTATTTATGCCATGTATTATGGCTCCTAAGTTTGCCCCCCCCCCTTTTGATGACCGTTATAGTTTTAGGTTTTACATTTAGGTCTTTGGTTAATCTTGAGTTAGTTTTGTATATGGTGAGAGATGTGGATCCTGTTCCATTTTTCTGCAAATAGATACCCAATTTCACTAGCACCATTTATTAAAGAGACTGTGTATCTCTTCCCTGTTTAATAGGCCCTTTGTCAAAGATCACCTGTGCTCAGTTTGTTCTCAGTGCTATTCCACTGGTCTGTGAGTTTGTCATTATACCAGTACCATGCTGTTTTGACTACTGTGTGGTATGTACAATAAGTTTGGAGATTGAGGAGCATGAGGCCTTCTCCTTTGTTTCTCTTTAGTAGTACTTTCCTTATCCATGGTCTCTTTCCTTTCCATATAATGTTTAAAGAGAGTTTTTCCTGGTCTTTAAATAATGCTCATGGGATTTAGATCAGGTATCTGTATATTGCTTTGGATAGTACTCACATTTTCACAATCTTAAGTCTTCCTATCTGTTGTTGTTGTTAGTTGCTGTCGAGTCAGCTCTGACTCATAGTGACCCCATGTACAACAGAATGAAACCCTGCCCAGTTCTGTGCTATCCTCACAATTCTTACTTTAGCTTATCATTGTAGCCACTCTGTCAGTCCATCTCATTGACAGTCTTCCCTTTTTTGCTGACCCTCCACTTTACCAAGCATGATACCCTTCTCCAGGGAAATATGACATGACCTTCTGACAGCATGACCAAAGTACGTGGAATGAAGTTTGGCCATTCGCGCTGCTAAGGAACATTCTGGCTGTACTTTTCTAAGACAGTTTTGTTAGTTCTTCTGGCAGTCCATGGTATTTTCAGTATTCTTTGCCAAAAACCACAAATAAAAGGCATGAGTTCTTCTGCGTCTTCCTTATTCTTTGTCCAGCTTTCACATGCATATGAGGCTATTGAAAATACCATGGTTTGGGTCAGGTGGACCTTAATCTTTAAAGTATTATCTTTGTTTTTATCACTTTAATGAGGTCTTTTGCAATGCAATTGTTGTTGTTGTTGTTATGTGCCGTCGAGTCGGCCCGACTCATAGCGACCCCTCCTTGGGTTTCCGAGGCAGTATCACTATGGAAGTAGGATTGCCCAACCTTCCTTCCGAGGAGTGGCTGGTGGGTTTGAACCGCCAGCCGTCTGGTTAGCAGGCAAGTGTCTTAGCCACTATGCTACCAGAGCTCCTTGCAATGCAATAGGATGTCTGATTTCTTGACTGCTGCTTCTGTGGTTGTTGACTGTGGATCCAAGTAAAATGAAGTCTTTGACAACTTGTCTTTTCTCTGTTTATCATGATATTGTGTTTTAGTCCAGTTGAGGTGTAATCCATACTGAGGATTGTAGTCTTTGATCTTCATCAGTAAGTGTTTCGAGTCTTTTTTGCTTTCAGCAAGTAAAGTTGTGCCAACTGTGTATTGCAGGTTGTTAATGAGTCTTCCTCCAAACCTGATGCTGCTTTCTTCTGTAGCACAGCTTCTCGCATTATTTGCTCACCATACTGATTGATTTTTTTTTTTTAATTTTTATTATGATTTGGGTGAGAATTTACAGAGCAAATTCATTTGCCATATAATAGTTCATACATAATTTTGTTTCATGACATTGATGTAACCCTCACAATGTAATAGCTTTCTTCCCACTTCTTCCCTATAGTTACCTCTTCCCTGTGTCCTTCTTTACTATGCATTCCTGTCCCCTGAGCTGTCTCCCTGGGCAAGTACTGCCCTTCTGTTCTCCCATGATTAATTATTCTAAGGAGTGTATCTACCTGGTGTAAATGTTCACCCCATATGCCTGCCTGTTTGTTTTGCTGGAAGCCATGGGAGTGAATTCAATTCCAGGTCTGAAGGCCCTTCTTGATTTTAAAGCGTTCAGTGTTACCTTGTTCTCTTTGAATAACAGCCTTTTGTTCTATGTACAGCTTCCTCATGAGCACAATGAAGTTTTCTGGAATTCTCATTGTTTGCAATGTTATCCATAATTTGTTATCCACAGAGTTGAATGCCTTTGCATAGTCAATAAAACACAGGTAAACATCTTTCTGGTATTCTCTGATTTCAGCCAGGGTCCATCTGACATCAGCAATGATGTCTCTCGTTCCATGTCCTCTTCTGAATCCAGCTTGAATTTCTGGCAGTTCCCTGTCAGTATACTGCTGCAACTGTTTTTGAATTATCTTCAGCAAAATTTTACTTGCATGTGATATCAGTGATAATGTTGGATAATTTCCACATTCTGTTGGATCACCTTTCTTTGGAATGGGCTTAAGTATGGATCTTTTCCAAATTTCATAGCATAAATGACTAAGCACCTCTAACAGTGCACTCATTTGTTGAAACATCTCACTAAGTATTCTCCCAATTCTTGGAGCTTTGTTTTTTGCCAATTCCTTCACTCTAGCTTGGACTTCTTCCTTCTGTACCATTAGTGCTTTATCATATGTTACCTCCCAAAAGGTTGAATGCTTTTTACCAGTTTTTTGATTCAATGACTTGTGTAGTCCTTCCATCCTCTTTTGATGCTTTCTTCATCGTTCAGCATTTTTCCCATTAAATTCTTTAATATTGTAATTTGAGGCTTGAAGTTTTCTTTCAACTTCAGAAATGTAAAGCATACTCTTCCCTTTTAGTTTTATAATTCCAGGTCTTTGTAAATTGCATTATAATACTTTACTTTGTAAAATACTTTTGCCGTTGCCCTTTGAAATCTTATGTTTAGTTCTTTTATTTCTTCATTTCTTTCATTTACTTTAGCTACTCTCAGTTCTAGGGCAGTTTTCAGAGTTTCTTCTGACATCAGTTTTGGTCTTTTCTTCCTTTCCTGTCTTTTTAATGACCTTTTGCCTTCTTTTTTATGATATTCTTGATGTCATCCCACAGTTTATCTGGTCTTTGGTCATTGGTATCCCATGCATCAAATCTTTTCTTCAGATAGTCTCTAAATTCAGGTGGGATATACTCCAGATTGTAATTTGGCTCTCATGGACTTGTTTTAATGTTCTTCAGCTTCAGCTTCACTTTGTGTAGGACCAGTTGTAGGTCTCTTCCACAGTTAGCTCCTGGCATTATTTTAATTGATGATATTGAGCTTCTCCATCACCTCTTTCTGCAGATGTAGTCTCTCAGTTTGTTGTACTATGGTGGCTTGAGTACTGCCTGCCATCTGTTGTCTGTCCAGTGATATTGGAGCAGTTGGTGACATTTATCCAGTGGGTAGGACAACAGATGTAGTGAATAAGGCTAGGTAGTGTTGCTGCTCCTGACTGCTGGGCGGGAGGGTGATATATGTGTATGTGTATATATATATACACATACATACATACATACACACACACGAAAGCATATATGTATCTATGGGGGGGTAATAGGAAGGAAAAAAAAAAAAAAAAAACAGAGTGGGAAGACCTATCTGATCACTGACCACCAGTGTGGGTGCTGGTGCATTCTTGGCCCAGTGGAGCCAGTTATCTGGTTTCTGCTCCCATTGAAATGCTGCTTACAGTTATTCAGAATGGCCACAGTTCGACAGTTGACAGTTTACTGCTCCTTGTTCCCTGTTTTTGTTTAGTATCTTCTTCTCATCATTATTTTCCTTTGAAGCTCTGTGTTCCAGAATTGTCATCTGTGTCTGTTTCTCTTCATTTCTCGAGTCTTTGCTGTAGAGGGTCTGGCTAGTGTATCTGCCTATTTCACCATCTTGGATCCTTTAGCTTCCTCTTACTGTCTGGCAGTGAGTGGGCCCTGGAAGTGGGGCAGGTTTGGTGTGGCTGAGAAGACCTTTGATTTTCAAGTTGCAAACTGTAAGCATTTAATTTTCTCCTCTTAGACAGTAGTGATGTTTATAGCTGTAATAATTTAAGGTAGTTTATTGACTAAAATTGTCATAAGAAGAAGCCCTAGACACTCTTTGTTGGGTTAGTATGTTGTTGCTGCATTCTCTGTACTGAGAAATACTAATCTCATTTTCTCCTCTGTCATATAAAACCTCTGCTTTTCTTCCATTAGGTAAAGTTCGGTGGCAGGACTTTAACCAGGAAGCTTATGTTGGAGTAACAATGGTCAGATCTGGGCAGGATCCCTATGCCCGGAACAAGTTCAACCAAGTGGAAAGTGATAAGTTGCGAATGGACAGAAACATTCCTGACACCAGACATGATCAGTAAGTACATAATTGAGCATCAGCTCATGACTGAGTTTACTTGTGCATAAACTAGTAGCTTCTGTTGGGACACTAGATTTTTTCTGTTTTTCTGGGAAACTTAATGTGTCTTATATCTTTACACTGTGGTAAAACTTGCAAAAATTCTCAGGCATATGGCAGTGGAACTATATCTCTCGGAAGTGAAAGGACCACTTTAAATCTGGTTCTAGTCTTTGCTTTCCTCAGGCAGTATATGGAATCTGTGAGTTACTGAGCCAGACAGAGCATGGTAATCAGAAAGAGAAGGTTGTGTTATTTGCATCATGTTTACTGATCATTTATTATTTTTGAAATCTGTTCACTAAAAGGCATAATTTTCCATTGTTCACAGTGTCACTGGAAAGAAAGAAAATCTGAACTGTGTATTGGGACAGCCTTAATTGGAAATTTTCTAAAGACTAGAAAGAGGAAAGAAGTAAGCCAGCAATGGCTAGATGTTAAATTTGGTAAGAACATAGGAGACAGGAAGGCAAGTTGACATTTGACCACAGTCGTGGGTCTTAGACATACTCTTCTGTGCCCTTTTTAATTCTTAAAGAGCTGCAACTTTTTATTTTTTAATTACTTTATGTATCTATTATTACCTAATATAATCCAGCAAAGAGGAGACAAAAAACTCTTGAGCAGTCTACAGTTTTATAAAATGCATTGTAGGAAAAAAGTAACTAAGCAGGATCACTAGTATCCTAGGGTCTGGGGGAGGTGGACCTCTAATTCCCAGTGAGGAGGTCTCATTCTTGGAGGGAGCATGCCTATGGGAGTCCCTTAAGCATTTGTTGGTATTTATCAGCAGAATGAGATTCATAGCCCTATTGTGAATACTTTAAACTTTACTGGTAAATATCATTGATTTGGAAGGTGTTCAAATTTTAAAAAAATTAGGAGCCACATTTTGAGGGTTTCGTCTTTCTGAGTGCTTGATAGGTCTTCTTGCTCAGTTACTGTAGTACTCATTCATCACTTAATTTAGCATTCATTAAATGTCTGTTTGGGGTCAGACTCTGTGCTTGAGGGCTGAGAGTCCATGCCAAGAAGGCCAAGCCCCATGAGATTGGGAGATGGCATGTGCGTCATTAAGGGAGAGAACTGTGGGGTCCAGCTGCTCAGAGTCAGGGGACTGGGGCACTCAAGAGGGGTCAGCACAGGTCAAGAAAGGCTCCAGGAAGGGGGTGAGTCTTGGGTGGGGGAATTCCAGGAAGAAGGAAAGTAGAAATGCTGTGTGTTTCAAGGCAACACTGGGTTTCTAGAGAGCCAGTGAGATATCTGGTTTCACTGGATTTGTGTTTCAGCTATTTAAGAGGAAGGAAAACCTAGCTGAAAAGACATAAAAGGCCAACTAAGTCACCCATATTGTTTTATAAGTTGATGACATAAATTTAGAGAGGACTTTTCTCATCTCTTCTACTGTCAGGAAACTTTACTAACAGAGTAGGCACCAGTTAACTGCTAGATAACTTGCTTTCCTTACAAGTTTTCTTTGGTTGAGCAAGAGGAAAACATAGAGAGGTACGTGGGAGGTACAGACAACAAAGATGACCCTTTTGCACATACAGTACTGCATTGTCAGTGAAGGCAAACATGGATATACAGGTGAATAGATGGGTGGACAGGCTGAACTATTAGGTAAGTCTGTGCAGGGGGCAGTGTGCCCAAGACCATGTATAGGGTTGGCATACAGTGTTTCTGTAAGTGTATTGCTATGTTCTGTAAGCACTCCCAGGTATATAGCAGAGCTGACAAGGGACAAGGTTGTAGTCACTTCTTGGCCACAGCCAGCTACCCAGAGGGAGTGAGTAGTTGGACCTGTGGACTCAGGACCATAGTCGCAGGGGACATCAAGCTCAATTAGCATAACATACTACACAAAATATTGTTCCACAGCCTACTTTGGTGAGTAGCAACTAGGATATTAAATGCTTATAAGCAGCCATCTAGATGCAGTGATGGGTCTGTCCTCATCCAGAGCAAAGAAGAATGAAGAAAACCAAAGATTCATGGAAACAATTAGTCCAAGCGACTGGTACAAACCATGCGATCCTCAGCCTATATGACAATGAGACCAGAAGAACTAGGTGGTGCCTGGTTACCACTGTTAACCACTTGGAGGGGGATCTATGTAGGAGATCCTGGATAGAGTGGGAGAACAATGTGGAACAAAACTCAAAAATCATTTGGAAAAAAAAGAGACCAGATTTGCTGGTCTGATAGAGCCTGATGGAACCACTGAGACTATGGCCCCTAGCTGCCCTTAAGGTCTGAAATTAAACCCACTCCTGTGGCTTCCAGCCAAACAAAAGACAGATATATGAGGTGAACATTTACATTAGGTAGATACACTCCTTGAAGAGAACAATCATGGGAGAATAGAAGGGCTGTGTATGCACAGGGAGACAGCTCAGGGGGCAGGAGTGCACAGGAGGGACAAACACAGGGAATAGGCAACTATGGGGAGAAGTGGGAGGGGAGCTGTTGCATTGTGGTAAATTGTAGTCAATGTCATGAGACAAAGTATATGTGAACTGCTGTATGGAAAGTGAATTTGCTCTGTAAACTTTCACCCAAATCACAATTAAAAAAAAAAAAAAGTTTTCTTTGGGTTTTAGTTGGCTTTATTTACCCATAAACAGCTCATATTTAAAAACTATATAATTTTATTTTTCTTTAGGATTGGAAAAGAAGGGGTGTGTGTTTAAATGTTTTTAACATTTATGTGTGTGTGTGTGTGTGTGTATGTATAAAACCAAACTCACTGTTGTCAAATTGGATCTGACTCACAGCAACCCCCTTCTTGGGTTTCTGAGGTGCTATCACTATGGAAGTAGATTGCCCAATCTTCCTTCTAAGGAGTGGCTGATGGATTTGAACTGCCAGCCTTCTGGTTAGTAGTCAAATGCCTTAGGCATTACGCTACCAGAGCTCCTGTTAACTGTTAAATACTGTAATCTAAAATAGAGGTTGCTAACTCAGGACTAGGAGTCCCTGGATGGCACAAACATTTAAGCCCTTGGTTGCTAACTGAAAGATTGGAGTTTCCAGTCTACCGAGAAGTACCTGGGAAGAAAAGCCCAGCAATTTCCTTCTAAAAAATCAGCCATTGAAAACTGCATGGAGGATTCTTCTGCTCTGACATATATGAGGGTGCCATGAGTCAGAGTCAAAGGCAATTTTTTTTTTTTTTTTAACTTGAGACCAAGGATACCTAGGGACCCATGAGTACTGAGGGAGGAAATCGGAGAAAATCTTGAAGCTGTGTGCAAGATTGTGAGTTTGTGTTTTTGTGCTTTTCTTGGGTAGGGGCCATCCTTAGCATTTCTCAAGGGGTCCCAGATGCATCTCTATCACAGCTCACTTGATCCTCACACTGCTTTAAATTAGACACACTAATGTTACTCTCATTTTACAGAGAGGGAACTGAGGCACCAGACACTTTTATAACTTGCCTAGTAACTTAGTGCCTAAGCCACTTGACTGCTAACCAGAAGGCTGGCAGTTTAAACCCACCAGCCACTCCTCAGAAGGGAGGTTGGGCAATCTACTTCCATAATGCTACTGCCTTGCGAAACCCAAGGAGAGGTTGCTATGAGTCAGGTCCAACTCGATGGCACATAACAACAACAACAACAACATAAGACCAGAAAGGTTTAATAAACCCAAAACTTACTGCCATTGAGTTGATTCTATCTCATAGTGACCCCCATTGGGTTTCCGAGGCGGTAAATCTTTATAGCAGTATATTGCCCTATCTTATTTCTGCAGAGCAGCTGGTGAGATTGAACCGCTAACCTTCTGGTTAGCAGCCAAATGCCTTATCCACTATGCCACCAGTGCTACTGAGAAAAGTTTAATAGCAGTTCTTAATGGAGGTTGTACTAAGAATTAAGGAAGTATTTGAAGTTCTAGGAGAATCTAGCTAAAAAAAATTTAACTGGTAACTTGAATCAACTACTTGGCATTTAAATCTCTATGAAATGGTGTAAGCTTAATTTTAGTGTTTGGTTTAAGAGATCATTTTTCCCACTGAGATTTTACTTCTACATACTTTTCCTTATAAGTTATAACTGAGAGAAAATTGTATACATCATGCTTCATCATCAGTGTGTGGGATGGTTTTCATCTGCTGCCTCCATTGCAAGACTCCTAAAAATCCCCAAACTATATACCTGTGTGTGTCACTTAAAAGCTGTTTGGACTGCATCTATGTTGATGGTACCCTAATAAAACAGTTCAGAAATCCTGATGAGAGAGAGAGAAACATAACAGAAACACTTAGCTGAGTACAGAGAACCAATTTGTCTCTCACCAGTTCTCTGGTCCCTTCATTTCCTCAGCCCTTGTGGGGCAGGAGGGAGTCCAGCACCCACACAACCATACAGACACCATCAGAACCTCCTAGTGGGATGTCCCATCTGTGTATGATACCTGGCCCGAGGCTCAGGCTGCTATCATGATGGTGGCCACTGGGCTGCAGAGGTGGAGGGAAGAGGAACAGGAAAGGGAGCTAGGGGAGGAGGGATGGATAGGTGGGCTAAAAGAGTTTAAAGCCCCTTGGGGGTGTGAAGAAGGAAGGCAGGGAGGAAGGAATTGAAGGGAGCCAGAGATAATGGTCTGGGAGCCTGCTGGCTAGATAGGAAGTACATACCATGGCACTGGCAAGGGCCAGCACAGCTTTCAGAGACCAGGTGGGACACTTGAAAAGCAGGTGGACTGTAAAGGACTGGCAGCAGCAGAGCTAAAGTTTTCATGTACTCCTTCAGTGCAGTTGCATAGGTGCATATCCTTGGCCTCCCAGTGACCGTCCCGTGCACCCCTCTCCTTTATATAATGTGGTGTTTGCATAACTTCCAAATCATATAATGTCTTAGTTCACAGAACATATCGTGCACATTAAGCAACGTAAGCCTGTTTGGATATTGATGTATACGTATATATTTATTTAAAATTACTTGAAAAATGAGTTTGTGCAAGCAGATGATTGAATTTTCATCCTTTTAGAGGTTAACTTTTGGGTGGGTTTAATTTTTACTTCCAACTCTTGTGTCATATTCATTTACATGTGTTAAGGGAGTAGCAGGGATGTTTTCCACATTTGTGCAATTTTGGCTATGTTAACTACATAAAGTCAATTGAATACCTGGAACTTAACCCACTTACTTTCCTTTAAGTGTAAGTTTTAGAATAATTGTCCTTGTAAAAAATGTCATATTCCTTTCTTAACGTTAAAACGATTGAGTTACCACTTTGGCCCCCTCCTCCCCCCAAAAAAAAACCTAATAGCCATTGAAGAGTTTGACCTTGCTGTGTAAAAATCGTAGATATAAGTATCTACCTTTGTGTAAAAAACCAAACCCACTGTCATTGAGTCTGTTCCAACTCATAGCGACCCCTATTGGGCTTCCAATGCAGTGAATCTTTACAGAAGGAGATTACCCAAGGGAGGTGGGTTTGAACTTCCAGACTTCTGGTTAGCAGTCACATGCCTTAGGCACTGTGTCACCAAGCTTGCCAGATAGAATTCAGTCTTCACTTATGATAAAATCTGAAAGCAATATAAATGGAGATTAAGTACAAGTTTTGGGATTCTTATAGACCTTGGTTGAAATCTGATACTCACTAGTTCTTGATTCTGTGACCTCTATAATCTGTAAGATGCTGTGGTATTTACTTGAAGTGATTACTAAGAATTAAAGCAAAAAATTGGTTAAGGACAAATTCCTCCTCTCTCAAGATTTTGCTGAAGAGACATCTCAGAAAGGCCTTCCTTGGCCACCTTATTTATCACTGTAGCCTCCTAATCATACCCAAGCATTCCTGTGCCCTTTCCTGCCATGTTTACCTCCATAATTCTTATCACCATCAACACACTATGTATTTTTACTTATTTGTTGTTTGTCTGTCTTTGCACACTAGACTATAAGCTCCATGGTTACTATTTGCTTCATATAGCAACTCAGTAAAAATGGCTTGAGTAAGTGAAGTGCTTAGTACAATGCTTTGCATGTAGTGAGAAACCAACAAATCATTAATACTGAGAGTAACCAGTAAAACCAGTTGCCTTTGAGTAGACCTTGACTCATGTTGACCCCATTTGTGTCAGAGTGAGCTATTCTCCATAGGGTTTTCAGTGGCCAATTTTTTGGAAGTAGATCACCAGGGGTTTCTTCCAGGTCATCTCTAGGTGAACTTCAACTACTAGCTGTTAGGTTAGTAGCCGAGTGCTTAAACATTTTTGGCACCCCAAAACCAAACCAAACACACTGCCATTGTATAGATTCCGACTCATAGTGACCCTGTAGGACCCTATAGGACAGAGTAGAACTGCCCCATAGGGTTTCCAAGGCTGTAAATCTTTATGGAAGCAGACTGCCTCATCTTTCTCCTGCAGAGTAGTTGGCAGATTTGAACTGTTGACTTTGTTGTTAGCAGTCGATTGCTTTAACCAGTGCACCACCAGGGCTCTTATTGTGCCATCCAGGGACTCTTAAAGACTGCGAATAATAAGATGCCAACGATGGAAGACCAGATCAGTTGTAGGATGACATCAATGCCATTGTATATGAAGAGAGCAAAAAGTCATTAAGAAGATATGATAGAAAGAAAAGACAAAAATGGGTGTCAAGGAGGCGGGGCAAGATGGCGGACTAGGCAGAAGGATTGCACAGACCCTCTTCAACAAAGAAAAGGGAAACCAATTAACACAGACACAGAAGATA
>NW_006921637.1:13155727-13159952 GCF_000298275.1 Orycteropus afer afer | reverse complement strand
AAAAAAAAAAAAAAAGTGAAAAAAAAAATGGGTGTCAAAAAAGACTGAAACTTGCTTTCAAATGTAAAGTGAAAAAAATAAAAGCTGAACAGAACATTTCAAAGGGTGGCTTGACAAGAAAAAGTGTAAAGACTTGGATTTAGGAACATAAAAAGGGAAGAAGACACTCGTAAGGAAGGTTGGGCAATCTACTGGGCAATCTACTTCCATAGTGATATTGCCTCGGAAACCCAAGGAGGGGTCACTATGAGTCAAATCCAACTCGATGGTAGTGAGTTTTGAGAGTTTTTGAGTTCCATATTGAAGAATTCCATGGGCAAAATATTGAATGATGCAGGAAGCATCAAAAGAAGATGGAGGGAGTACATAGAGTCACTGTGACATAAAGAATTGGTTGACAATCAGCCACTTTAGGAGGTAGCATGTAATCAAGAACCAATGATACTGATGGAAGATGTCTAAGCTGCACTAAAGGCACGGGCAAAAAACAGGACTCCGGGAACTGACGGAATGCTAGTTGAAATGTTTCAACAAATGATGACCTGCTGGAAACCCTCACTTGTTTATGCCAAGAAATTTGGAAGGCAGCAGCTTGGCTGACTAAGCAGAACAGATCCATGTGTGTGCCCATAACAAAGAAAAATGATGCAGCAAAATGTGGAAATTATTAAACAATACCATTAGTGGTAACACATGTGAGTAAAATTTTGCTGAAAATGTTTTAAAAATAGTTGCAGCAGTACATTGAGAAGGAACTACCAGAAATTCAAGCCTGTTTCAGAAGAATACATGGAACAAGGGATATCATTGCTTATGTCAGATAGATCTTGGATGAAAGCAGAGAGTACCAGAAAGATGTTTGTTTACCCATGTTTTATTGACATGTAAGACATTTGACTGCATGGATCATGACAAATTATGGATAACATTGTGAAGAATGGGAATTCCAGAATACTTAATTTTGTTCATGAGGAACCTGTACATAGAACAAGAGGCAGTCATTCAAACAGAACAAACAGTATACTGTGTGGTTGAAAATCAGGAAAGGTGTACATCAAGAATGTGCTCTATCACCATACTTATTCAATCTGTTTGCTGAACAAATAATCCAAGAAGCTGGATTATATGAAGATGAACATAGCATCAGTATTGGAGGAAGACACATTTAACAACCTGCAATATGCCAGTGACACAATCTTGCTTGCTGAAAGCAAAGAGGATTTGAAACACTTACTGATAAAGATTAAAAAAAAAAAAAAAAAACTACAGCCTTCAGTATGCATTACACCTCAATATAAAAGAAACAGAAATCCTCACAACTAGATCAATAAGCAATATCATGATAAATGGAGAAAAGATTGAAGTTGTCAGGATTTAATTTTACTTGGATCCACAGTCCAAACTTATGGAAGTTGCAGTCAGGAAATCAGTGTATTGCATTGGGCACATCTGTTGCAAAAGACCTGTTTAAATTGTTGAAAACAAAGATAACACTTTGAAGACTAAGGTGCACCTGACCCAAGCCATGGTATTTTCAGTCCCCTCAATAAGCATGTGAAAGGTGAACAATGAATAAGGAAGACTGAAGAAGAATTGATGCATTTGAGTTATGGTGTTGATGAAGAATGTTGAATATACCATGGACTGTCAGAAGAATGAACAAATGTGTCTTGCAAGATATACAGCTGGAATGCTCCTTAGAAGCAAGGCTGGCGAGACTTTGTCTCTTGTACTTTGGACATGGTATTAGGAGGGACCAGTCCCTGTAGAAGGACATCATGCTTGGTAAAGTAAAGGGTCAGCTAAAAAGAAGATGACCCTCAATGAGATAGAGTGACACAGTGGCTACAACAGTAGGTTTAAACATAGCAGCAATTTTGAGGATGGAGGACCAAACAGTGTTTTGTTCTGCTGTGTGTTGAGTAGCTATGAATAGAAACTGAGTTGGTACTTAACAATGACAACAACAGCAGAATAAAGAAGAATGAAAGTACACCCAGGGATTTTTTAATACTGAGAAGTAATAAGAGAATAAAGAAGAATGACAGGGAAATATTTAAGCAGACAAGGTAATATCAACCCCAAGATGAACCACACATAAATCACTGTGTTTGTGTTCTTCAGGACTGGAAGGCAATGCAATTACCATCTGCCCCTAATTTTTCAAAATTACCCGTATGGATAGATAAAAGGAACTGGGAGTTTAGAGCCTCTCGAAAACAAGCAAACAAAAAACAAAACAAAAGAACTTACAGGCTATGTATTATGTGTCAATTTTCATGTGTATAAAAAATGCTGTGCCAAGAAGAAATACTTAAAAGGAAACAGAAGTTTCAAACTATACTTGAAATACTAGCTATTACATACAGGAAAGGTAGAAAGATCATGGCATATCCTATTCCTGAAAACAGTTTCTCAACTTAAAAACAAAAAAGCTTGTCTGCCTCCTTTAATGTTATTTGAAATCTCAAGTTACCAATGCTAAAAGGAAGTTGAACCAATGGGAATCTTGAAGATGCTTTTTAGAATATTTGCTTCTTTTCCCTCCCCCACACACGTTCTGATGTCCCCCTTCCACCTGGAATTTCAAGTCATACCTGGAAGTAAAAGATTAAACTTCTTTTCAAAGATCTGTGACATTTGACTAGAAAGAAATTTCGGATTTGTGGCTTTTGACAGCTGATCTCACTCCCTGCCCCTCCCTCTGGTACTCTGTTCAGCCCACCTGTGTCTCCTCTGGTGTGCCCCATCTTGTGTGGCTGGCGTTTGTGTGTCATGACAACACCACTCTGGTGTACAGTGGCCCAGTCTCATCTCTCTTTTCACCATCAGGAACTTACTTAATCCTTAGTGGTAGTCCTGAGAAAAAGTCAGGGAGGGTAAGCATGGGATCAACTCAGAGATGGTGTATCCTATGCTCAGGTCTGGGTTTAGTGACCCAATTAGAACCCAGTCATTAGAATGTTAGACTGGTTGGGAACCTTAGGTTATCCCTTTAAAGCCCTATTCACAGGTAGGAAAACTGAGGCTGAGGACTGACAGTATTTCTCCAAAATTTACTCATTCTTGTATCGTCTGTTCAGCTACTAATATTTGTATAATCTTTTTTTCTTTGAATTGCTTCATTTCCCTCCCCTGCTTGGATAGTTTATTTTAAATAGGCAATTTTTTTTTTTTTATCTATTGTAAACAGAAAACTTGAATTGCTTGCCAAAAATGAAGAACTACTGATATGACTATTAAATAAAAATGTTTGTCTGTATACATGTAAAATCCCTCTCATCCCCCACATACCAAGGTCGAGAGCTTGCCATGTCCTGGAAACCTTGTGTGAGTCCAAAGACTGTGGGAGCAGAGTTCTGCACTTCAAGCCCTGTTCTCTCCGCAGCATCTTGGCTTTGTCCTAGTAGCTGTACGCCTGTGGCTGACATCTGCTACATGTTCTTGTCGTTTCAAAACATGGGAAGACTACAAAAGTTTATTCCAGTGATGGTCTTTTTTTCCCCCTCAAAATATTTTCACTTTTACTTCTATCATTCAGCCACATTTTAAAAATTATATTGCTGTTACTTATGTGGTATACCATGTTAGGGATACCTCAGTGGATGAGAGAGAAAGAATTTATCCCTCACAGAGCTAACAATCTAATGCAAGGACAGGCAATAAGCATGCGTAAGTAGACGACAGTATGTTAGAAGGAAATAGAAGCTATAAAATGAAAGAAAACATTAAGGAATGAAATGAAAAAATGAGGCATGCAAGGGCAGTGGATTTTTATTAGGGAGCAAGCCTGTTGAAACTTTTAGTTGGGTGATCAAGTTAGGCCTTACTGGGAAAGTAACATTTGGACAGGGACTTGAGAAGGAGTATGGTAGTATGGAGAATAATGCTGTTCTGGTTACAGCAAATAGTCAGTACAGCTGCCTGAGATGGGGGCATGACTGGCCTGTTAGAGAGCAATGAGTGGTCTGCATTAATGAGAGGTAATAGAAGAGAAAGGCAGAGAAATAACTGGACCAGATAATCTGAGGCCTTGAAGATTGTTTTAAGTAGAGGGAACTTTGAAGAGTGGGGATTAAGTGAGCAATAAAGTAATCAGAGTGCAGATTTTTTTTTTTTTTTAATTTTATTTTGATTTGGGTGTAGATTTACAGAGTAAATTCACTTTTCATACAGCAGTTCACATATACTTTGTCTCATGTCATTGACCAAAATTTACAATGCA
>NW_006921637.1:13146089-13150117 GCF_000298275.1 Orycteropus afer afer | reverse complement strand
AATTCTTTTGAATTCCTTATCAGAGAGTTCCAATGCTGCTTCTTCCTCAGGGATGTATTCTGGGTCTGTATCCTGCTCCCTTGTTTCTACCACTTTATCCTGCTTCTTTGTGTGGACTGTGATAATCTGTTGCTTCTGAGGCATCATGACGTTGTTGTATTTAGATCTCTGTGAACTGTTCATGAAGAGCAGCCAAGGATGGTTCAGGCTTTTCTTGGTGGTTTTTTATGGCTGGCCCGTTGCTGGAGATGGAGGAAGTGGCTCTCGCTCAGTAAGTGAAGTCACAGGAGGTATGGGTGTAGTTGTGTCTTATGAGGACTGTTGTTGTTTTCCACTCAGTTAGACACAAACTACAATTGAATAACCATCAAAAAACTAAAAGCCCATGGACGAAAAATATACCATGTAATTATATAAGAACAGTATCCAAAAAAAGAGAAAGGGGAAAAAAAGAAGAAAAAACAAGCAAACCTGCAATATCTGGGGATAGGGCAGTAAGAAGGAAAAAGGAGGAAAAAAAAAAAAAAAAACAGTAGGGACGGAGAATAATAAATGAATAAAAAAATAGGAAGAATGCAAAAAGAAAACAAGAAATGTGGTTAGTCCTGAGGAAAAAAATAGGGGGAAAAGAAAAAAAAAAAAAAACCTTAAGTTGGTGGGGGTGGGCAGAATTTCAACCAGGCACAGGGGAAAGAAAAAATGCTGAAAGCTAGGACCTGGTAGGGGAAGATTAAGAATAATAATAGAAAGGACAATAAGTATTAATAGTATTATTTGTTTTGAAACGGACAAATACAAGCAAAGTAATCACTGGGAAAAAGAAAGCAAAAAATAAAAATAAAATAAAATCAGTGGATGACTGGGTATGGCTTCCAGGCTCCGTCTGAGCACACCGACTGTGATGGATTTCCTGTGGGCCCAGAAGGTAGTTGGGAGTGGGAATGGCCACACCTCCATTCACCAAGCAGGTATAGGGTGTAGTAACAAGAAGAATGTCGTACCTTTTCAGTCTTGCAGGCCCCTCCTTGGAGTTGCTGGAAAGCAGAGCATGTTCTTAAGTTTCAGAAATCTGCCAGAGCACTGCCTCTTTAAATATCCAAAATAGTCAAGCCGCTTTTTAAACTTTCAAAATGGCGGCGTCCTCCAGCCCGGCAAAAGTCCACAGCTCACCCCACCTTTCTCTTCACCTTCTCTGTTTGTTCCCCAGCCTCCGTGCACAGTCCGTGCAGTCCCTGGTTAGCCGGGTGAGTTTTAAGTTAATTCTTAAGTCCTACCCCCACAGGAATCTGCGAGAGCGCTGTCTCTTTAAATATCCAAAGTAGTCAAGCCGCTTTTTAAACCTACAAAATGGCGGCGTCCTCCAGACTGGCAAAAGTCCACAACTCAGCCCACCTTTCTCTACACCTTCTCCGTTTTGTCCCCAGCCACCTTGCACAGTCCGTGCAGTCCCTAGCCAGCCGGGTGAGTTTTAGGTTAATTCTTAGGTCCTGCCACCAGTCGGGAATCTCCGAGCCGCCTGTACTGTCAGGGTCACTCAGTTCGCTTTCAGACCGCAGCTCCGTATGTCTCCTTTTTTTGATATCTTCACGCAAATTCTTCTGCTAGTTGGGGTTTAGTCCAATTCTGTATCCTTCCCTTCAAGGCTCAGGGGTCCAAGATTATCTTCTGTTTTTGTGTTAATTGGTTTCCCTTTTCTTTGTTGAAGAGGGTCTGTGCAATCCTTCTGCCTAGTCTGCCATCTTGCCGGAACTCAGAGTGCAGATTTTTAAAGGCATCACACAGACTGCTGTGAGGAGTGGCTGGTGGGTTTGAACCACCAGCCTTCTGGTTGGTTAGCAGTCAAATGCCTTATGCACTATGCCACCAGAGCTTCTATTAGGAGGGCAAGAGTAGAAACTACTGTTACTGTCTAGGTAAACAGCAACAGTTGCTATCATGGACTGAATTGTGTCCCCCCAAAAAATTTGTGTCAACTTGGTTGGGCCATGATACTCAGTGGTTTAGAAGTTATTTAATGGTGTAATATGGCAGATAAGTAATGAGACCCTGTGATGTGATCTGATGTGATACACCAATCAGGTATAAAAGGATTAAGATTAAGGGTGGGTTGCAGCACCCTTAGTCCCATTACAGCCCTGATCTGATGTAAAGTGGGCGTCCCCTGGGTGTGGCCTGCAACACCTTTTATCTTATAAGGAGAGAGAAGGGAGCAGCAGCAGAAGGGGGATCTACTCCCACCAAGAAAGAGGAGCCAGGAGCGGAGCATGTCCTTTGGAACCAGGGTCCCTGCACTGGGATCCTCCTAGGAACAAGAGACACACAGAGAGAAAAATCTTTCCCTAGAGCCAGCACTCTGAACCTGGAATTCTAGCTTCCTAAAGTGTAAGAGAATAAATTTCTGTTTGTTACAGCCATCCACTTGTGGTATTTCTATTATAGCAGCTCTAGAGAATTAAGACAGTGACTTAGATTAGGAAAGTAGTGTTGGAGATAGTAAGAAATTATCAGACTCTGGATTTGTTCTAAAAGGTAGAGCCGACAAGATATACGAATGTTTGGAGAGGGTGTGTGAAGGAAAGTAAGGATTAATCCAAAATGTTCACTAGAAGCGAGTGAAGAGATGGAGTTTAGTTACCTTAGCTGAGATGGGAGGCTGTGAATGGCACAGCTTGGGACTTAAAATTTGGACATGTTAAGTTTGAAATGCACTACATATCGAATTGAAGTGGATCTGTTTTGTAGGTGATTGGATATGTGCTTGGATCTTGGGGAAAGGTGTCAGCAGAATATAAACTAGAGAAAGTTCAGCAAATAGATAGTATTTAAACCCATGGGACTGAGTGCCATCCCCAAGGGAAGGAATGCAGTCAGAAATAGGAAGAGGCTCAAGGACTGTGGCCCAGATTAAACCAACATTGAGTTCTTTAGCCAAGTTCTTTAAAGGCGAGGCCTAACATTTAACAGTACAGTCTCATATATGTGCCTGTGATTTTCAGCCTCTGTTCACATGATCAGGGTAAAATTTCATAAAATTGCAACAGTGAAGCTCAGAGGAGTCCTCAAGGAGTGGTGCCCCCACCTAGAGAGAGAATGGAAATGTGGCTGGAGGTTTTAGGGGTATTAGAAAACCAGTGCTGCCCCATGGTTTGCAGTATACAAGATGGTCCAGCCCCAAATGACAACAGTACTTAATTGACTATTGCCCCCAAATTAGGGTAAAAATGGCATGTGGAAGTTACTGCTTTCTTTTATTGCTCTTATTTGGAACTTGCCTTCTCAATCAGTGAGCCTTCCAAAGTGGTGTGGAACTTTGTTGATCACTTGCTCCCACTCTAAGTCCCACCCTCTGTAGCCAGTAGCCACGTGCAAGTATGAATAGCAGTCCTATATCTTCACCAGTAGGCCAGTGGGAGGAGCAGGCCAATCAGATTTTGAAGTGACCTGAGTCACAGTTGCTTCCCATTATAGAAAAAAAATTCTCTGTGAACTTTTCTAATGCCCATATTTGCCCATATTCAGTGTTATGTGGGTGCAAAGTCCACAGGGGAGAAATATTCTTGCAGTTTTGTTTCTTAGACCCAGCTGCCATTGAATAAATTCTGACTCATAGTGATGACCCCATGTGTTGTCCATGTCAGAGTAAAACTGTGTACCATAGATTTTTTTCAGTGGTTGATTTTTTGGAAGTAGGTCACCAGGCCTTTCTTCCAAGGTACTTCTGAATAGATTTCAGCCTTTAATCTTTACGCTTCAAAGTTAAATCATTGACATTTCTCCATATGTTGCCACCCTTTCTTTTTATCATTAGCTTAAAAATTAAGGCTTCTGAAACATTTAGGTGTCTAAAATGGAAATATTGCTCCTGAGAACATGATGCCTCAAATTTGGCCCCAGGAGAAAGTTCTTTCAGAAATGAGGTTGCCCAAGTCATACATTTCATGGATTTATTTTGTAGACTTTAAGTCATGAATATAAATGTTGTTTTTGCTCATTTTATAGGTTATGGTTACTATGGTTTTATTATGTTT
>NW_006921637.1:13136790-13143781 GCF_000298275.1 Orycteropus afer afer | reverse complement strand
GCAGTCAAGTGCTTTAGCCACTATGCTACCAGAGCTCCCCACTGCTGTCTAGTCAGATGCAACTCATAGTGACCCCCTCATTGGGTTTTCGAGGCAGTATCGCTACAGAAGTAGATTGCCCAGTCATCCTTCCCAGGAGTGGCTGGTGGGTTTGAACTGCCAGCCTTCTTGTTAGCAGTCAGAGCCTTAGGCACTACGCCACCAGAGCTCCCTCTCATTGTTACTCAGAAAGAATAAACATTGTTGAAGCCAAGAAAAATTTTTCAACATAAACTCAGCCAGCTTTGAGTGAAGCTTTGGTTAAGGAAATTATGAGCCTCGGAGCTTCATTTTCAGAAGAATAAAAAGATTTGGGAAATAACAAGCAGGACAACAGACATGGAGTTGCCACTCCCTAGGAAGTAGGAGTGTGAAGAGGAGCTCAGAGGATCTGGTGCTTACTTTCACCTCACATTTTTTTTCTGGGGAGCTCATCGTGTTTTATAAATATGCACAGTTGCCCGCATGTTATTTCTGAGAAGGAGGCTGAAAGTGGTGGAGAAATGAAATGAAGAGGAAGTTTTGAGTTACATGCCTAAGTCAGCAGGGCTGGCTCTCACATCTGAGCTGGCCAGAGCACTCAGACCTCTGGAGCTAGACAGGGACAGAGACTTGAATACTTAGTCACATTGATTTCACAGACTAGCCCAAGCTTCCTGTGTTCTACCATGACATCTTTGTGGTAGGGGAGGCCTGATGTGATTCTGAAGCTTTGAATGAGTAAACGGTGCCTGTTGCCTCGCAGCGCTTCTCTATGCAGCTGGCCACTGTTTTTTTCCCCCAGGTTTCAGTTAGTTTGGTCTGGTTGGCCTTTGTGACCAGTAGGGCAGATGAGGTTTGGCTGGGGCCTACCAATGAGCCTTGTTTGTTCAATAATAACATTAACAACACATTTATTGAACATTTTTTCAGTATCCTGGCCTGTGCTGATAATAATAAACCTTCTTTTATAAGTATTGATTTTATTTAATCTGTGTAATGATTCTATGAAGGAGGCTTGGAGATTAGACTTTGCAGAGTTTGTTTGTTTGTTTTGGGTTTGGTTTGCTGGGTAGAAGTGGTTTTTACCTGCTCTTACATTGTCAGTAGGAATGTATTTCGGGATTGGCAGACTAAAACTCCAAAACGAAACTCACTGCCGTCAAGTTGATTTCAACTCATCGCAATCCCTCCTTAGGTTTTCGAGGTGGTATCACTGCTGTAGTAGGTTGTCCAGCCTTCCTTCCGAGGAGTGGGTGGTGAGTTTGAACCACCAGGCTTCTGGTAGTTATATCTCTAGGCCTCTAAAGTTACCACCTTGTATCTGAACCAAACCCACTGCCATCTAGTCAATTCTGACTCCTAGGGACCTAGGAGGAAGGAGTAGAAATGCCCTATAGGGTTTCCAAGGCTGTAAATATTGATGGAAGCAAATTGCCATATCTTTCTCCTAGCTGGTGGGTTCAAACTATCAGACTTTTGGTTAGCAGTCAAATGCTTTAACCACTGTGCCACCAGAGTTCCTCACTTTGTGTCTAAACTCAAAAAAAAAAAAAAAAAAAAAGTTTAGAAGTTGGTGGGATTTTGTAATTATTAGGCCATTAAGTTTGATCACATCTGTGAGAGGCAAATGGGAACCTGAGCCTCAGATATTTAGCATCTCGCCTGAGGTAAAACCAGGAGCCACAGTGGAGGAATCAGACTCCAGAATTCCTTAGTTGCCAGCTTTGAGTCCTGTCTTCTGGACTTGATGACCTCTCTTTTAGCTCTGTTAAGAAGTTTCTATATGCTCTCAGTTTTTACCCATGAGTATTTGGCATGAGGTGTGAATGCATTTGAAAAGTAGTATCTTGCTGGCAAGCAAACTCCTGAGGAAAGTTACATTCCTATCTGGCCACATATTAATAGAATCCTAAGAAAATGAAAAAATGAGGCTTCTATTTTTCAAGTTTCAGATTCTCCAAGGAAATGTAATGGGAGAGTGCACTCTTTTTCTATACCCTTGGAACAGTGCTTATAAAATTCAGGAAGTGAGAATTCTACTTGCTTGCACAGTTAATGGGACACCTCTGCCACTGCTGTGAAAGTGATGATAGTCTCATGGAGATGCATATGATGTGGGGGATCAGGATTGGCTGGCGGTGGCTGTAATGGCTCTCTGCTTTTGTAAGTTCCCCAGCTGACTTATTGCCAGGGTTGACTTGCACCTTATATGCAAAAAACTCAAAACAAAGCCGTGCCATTGTTCATCACTGTGTTCTTTGGTTTTGTTTGTTTGTTTTATGTTTTTATAAAACTAGTTCCTGGCTTTCAGCCACAGACATTCTTTTTCTCTTCCTTTAGTCCCCCCCCACCCCCCATTTCCAGCTTTATCTGCATTTACCTTACAGAATGCACTGGGACTAGGAAAGAGTATTATATTTAGACACAGATAATTTAGTTTGGGTCTGTATTAGCATCTATGAAGGCCCTGCGTTCGGTCACTTTTTCAGAGATAGGAAATGTGTTTTCAAAGCTTAATCCCTGAATGCTTCCACATTTGTGACTCAAATTTCCCATCTATAACTCTGAATGATAGTTTGAGCAAGGATGGGCTGGTCCTAAATGAGTAATGTCATTTGGTTTCTTTACCCTATAGTTCCTTCTCTCCACAAACGTTCTAGAAATACAGTGATGAACGTAACAAAGCCTTTGTCCCTAAGGAGACAAAGTAGGAGACTAGTGGAGACTAGTTAGAGAGGCAGACAACCTGGTAAGGATAATCTAACTAACTCTTGGTACTACCTGTGTTTAATTGAGCTCTATTCTTATTTTTAAGACACATTTCAGAGTTTCTGTTGTCTTCTTTGTAGACTGACTTTTATTATCATGAAGTACCATTTTTATCGCTAGGAATGCTTTTAGCCTTATTTGACATTAGTATGGCTATACCAGGAGCTGTGGTAGCATAGTGCCTAAGGCACTTGACTGCTAACCAGAAGGCTGGCAGTTCAAACCCACCAGCCACTCCTTGGAAGGAAGGTTGGGCAATCTACTTCCATAGTGATACTGCTTTGGCAACCCAAGGAGGGGTTGCTATGAGTCAGATCTGACTCGACAGCACATAACAACAACAACATGGCTATACCATCTTTCTTTGATTAGTGTTTAGGCATGGTTTATTATTTTTCCTGTACTTTCACTTTCAACCTTTTTGTGTCCTAAAGTTTAAAGTAGGAGCTTTGGTAGCATAGTGCTTAAGGCACTTGACTGCTAACCAGAAGGCTGGCGGTTCAAACCCACCAGCCATGAGTCGGGTCCGACTTGATGGCAAATAACAACAACAACAACAACAAAGTTTAAAGTATATCTCCTATAAATAGCCTGTGGTTGGATTTTGGATTTTTCATCCAGTCTGACAGTCTTTGCTTTTTAATTGGAATATTCAGCCTGCTTTTACATTTAATGTAAGTATTGATTTGTGTTCTATTAGTCACACCTGTTTGTGTTCTGTTAGTCACATTCCTTTTCCTTGCCTTTCATTTTTCTTTTGTGTTAAATTTTTTCTCTCTGTTAGTTTGTTGCAAAAAAAAAAAAAAGTTAAATATTTTCCCATTTTTCTGTCTCTCTTATGTTCTTCCTGCAATTTTCATTCTTATTTTACTCTCTGTTCTTTCACTTGATATGTTCTTATTGGCCTGCCTTCTACTAATCTCTACTGATCCTTTCTTCTCTTTCTAATCTGCTTTTAAATCCATCTATTGAATTTTAATTTCAGTTATTCTATTTGTACATGAGCAAATATACAGACATTATAAGGCTCTAGGTGATGTTCTCATCTACCAAAGAGGATTTAAGTTTTTCTTTTGCTGGTAGGTAGTTATAATAGGACAAATTTTCTTAAATCGAGTTTATAGTTGAGCTGGTATAAAGCTTGGTTTCATTGTTTTTGAGAAAGTTGGTGTATTTCCAGGTTTGTTTTTTGTTTTTTTTACTGCTAAGAAGTCACTGTTAGGAGTTTCTGCTTGGAAATCTGAGTGTTTATCAAGGTCTGTTTTCCTGGATAAGCCCTAAACTTCAATTTTGCCTTCCCAACTTCATGAGACTACCAAAGCTTTGTTTGGCTTCTCACCCTCAAAGCTATCACTTTCTGACTGGCTTATTTAGCCTCTCAGCACCACGGTGCTTGAGGGGAGAAGTATTGGAGTATTGGGCTTATAATAAAGGTGCTTCCATTGTTTCTGGGAACCTGGCCCCACAGCACTTGGCTGCCTTGTTAACTTTCCAGTGCCTTCAAATTGATTTCTTAGTGTTTTCCATCTAGATTTTCTGGTTGCTTTCACTGAGTCAGTTTTTCTATAAAAGGAACTTTTTACTATTGCTAAAAACTAGAAAAAAACTTTTATTTAGAACTCAAATTCAGTATGTATTTGACATTTCATAAATTTTGCCCCAAGCAGCAATGTCTATCCCAAATCAGAGTAAATAGATGTAATGGACTTGAAGTTGAACTTCTGTTAACACTACCACTTATTAACTTTCAGAGTTAAAATAATCTCTCTAAATCCTGGTTTTCTTACCTGCTAAACAGTAATAAATATCTGACCTATGAAACAGCATTGTTATTAGGCTTAAACGTTTATGAGGCAATTACATAAACTACAAACAGCTACACAGATATAGAATATGGTTGTTATACCTGACTAATGGCTTGTGTATATATGAAATAAGCTATGAAGGAATGATTCTTTGGGCCTGGGGGCTTGACCATAGTCTTGGTGGCCACTAAGGTCAATTGGCATAACATAGTCGATAAAGACACCATACTTTGGTGAGTAGTGACTGGGATCTTAAAAGCTCGTGAGCAGCCATCTAACATGCAGCTATTGGTCTCTACTTACCAGAGCAAAGAAAATGAAGAAAATCAAAGGCACAAAGAAACAATTGGTCTAAAGGACTAAAGAACCACATGAATCCCAGCATCAATGACACTGTGACTAGAAGGATTAGATGGTGCCCAACTGCCACTGGACAGCTGCACTGGAATCACAGTAGGAGGTCCAAGATAAAGTAGGAGAAAAATGAGAAACAAAACTCAAATTCATAAAGAACGCCACATTTACTGGTTTGATGGAGTTAGGTGAAACCCCTAACACTATGTATGACCATTAGACACCCTTCAAACCTGAACTAAACTCAGCCCTATTGCTTAACTTTGAGCATATGATAGGCCCATAAGCCAAGCAGTGACACCAGGGAAGTAAACAGTCATTAAAACCATCAACCTGGTGAGATCAAAAGGGCGGAGTTTGCCCAGAGATAAAGCTAAGAAGACAGGAAGGGATAGGAGAGAAGGACGAAGGGAGATGGTAAACACAAGGAGGAAGTAGATAGAATGCTGTTACATTTGAGGATTAAATGGCATAAAACAAAATGTGTATGAATCATTGAATGGAAAACCAATTTGCTTTGTAAACTTTCACCCACATTACAATTTGAAAAAAAAACAAAAACGAAGTGTTATTCTATTAAGCTTTGCTCTTGATATTTGTGTGTAAATGCCTGTTTTGAGAGGATAAGTGGGTGTTCTTACCATACCACACCACTGAATGGTTTTATTACTGACCAAAAACAGTTGCAAAGTAGCTTTGAAACAGTGATCCTACCTATTTCAGCAAGAAATTAGAGCATGAAAAATGGAGCCATTGAGTATTACTTGATCAATCTGTGGATCTGAACAAACTGGTCTTATTTCACCATCTAGTGAAAAACAATTTCTTTACTATCACTGTGGAACCAAGTAACTGTGAGAGTTTCTTATTTAATGGAAATAAATAATTTAGGAAAAAATCAAAACATTATAAAGTATATGCTAATGTTTTGGGTCATTTAGGCTGTATACTTGACTTAAGTATGGTCTCAGAGATTACTTCTGCCTTTTCTGATAAACTTGAAAGAGGCAGCGTTGTCATTATGATAAAAATCTGTTTGGTGCAATTCACCAGTCCACCTGTATTCTGCAGATATTAAGTCTAATAAGCCTATATGGTGAACAATAACACCAGGGAGATATGCACTTCTTAGAACAATCAGCCATGCAAGATCAAAAGGGCATCATTTGCCCAGGGATAAAGCTCAGAAGGCAGGAAGTGATAGGAAGAAGGTCGAATGGAAATGGTAAACACATGGAGAAAATGGGAAAAGTGCCATTACATTGTAGGGAGTACGATGAATGTCACAAAACAAATGTGTATGAGTCATTGAGAGGAAAACCAATTTGCTCTGCAAATTTTGACTCAAATCACAATAAAAAGTTATAAATAAAGAAAAGTATGTTGTTGTTGTTATGTGCCATCGAGTTGGACCCAACTCATAGTGACCCCTCCTTGGGTTTCTGAGACAGTATTACTATGGAAGTAGATTACCCAACCTTCCTTCCAAGGAAGGATTAGCTTCCTTCCAAGCTTCTGATTAGCAATCAAGTGCCTTAGGCACTATGCTACCAGAGCTCCTAAAAAAAAAAAAAAAAAAGTATAGGTGTTTAAAAACTAATGATTATCTCAACTATATCAAATCAACCAGGATTTCCTTTTTCTGACAATGATGAAAGCAAAATAGAACATCCCTATCTCTGGAAATTTAAGTCTGTTTATAAAGGGGAATATCCCAATAAGAATATTCTTATTGGGTTTAAAGTTTTATACTCAGTATTGATCTCTTTGTATTTTCTTATTTACTCAGCAACTTTTTGATTACCTACTATGGGACAGGTGCTTTTTCACTGGGGAAAAGCAGTGAAGAAAACTAATAAAAATCTCTGCTCTTGTGGGTATATGGATGGATAGATAGGTGGACAGGCTAAACGATTAGGTATGTCTATGAAAGAGGGAGTGTATCCAGGATCATATATAGGGTTGGCAGACAATGGTCCTATAAGTTTATGTGAATGATCAGAATCCACAGGTGTATAGTACAGCTGACAAGGGGCTAGGTT
>NW_006921637.1:13129239-13136240 GCF_000298275.1 Orycteropus afer afer | reverse complement strand
AGAACAATCATGGGAGAAGGAAGGGCTGCTTGTGCACAGGGAGACAGCTCAGGGGGCAGGAGAGTATGGAGGGATGGACACTGGGAAGTGGTGACTATGGGGAGGAAGTGGGAGGGGAGCTGTTGCATTGTGGTAAACTGTAGTCAATGACATGAGACAAAGTATATGTGAACTGCTGTATGGAGAGGGAATTTACTCTGTAAATCTTCACCCAAATCACAATAAAAAAAAAAAAAAATCTCTGCTCTTATACTGTCATTGAGGGGAACAGGGATAGAAGACAATACAATAAATAATCAAATTACATAGTGTAAGACTATATTAAGTACAATGGAGAAAAATAAAGCAACAGTGGGGGTTAGGGAGTAGGGGATATTAAACAGCGTGCTTAGAGAAGGCCTCACTGAGACGATGGCATTTAGGCAAAGACCTGAAGGAAGAGACGTGGGATGATAATTTGGATCACTGGGAAGAGAGTGCCTATCAGATAAAATAGCAAGGGAAGAGTCCCTGAAGAGGCAGTGCCAGGCACATCCAAAAAAAAACAAACTCACTGCCATCAAGTCGATTTCAACTCATAGTGACCCCTTCTTGGGTTTCTGAGGCAGTATCTCTACGGAAGTAGATTGCCCAGTGTAGTAGCAATAGAGGTGGTGAGAAATAGTTTGGTTCTGGATACTTTTTGAAGGTAGAGAAAACAGATCTGCTGAAGGATTATATGGGCAGTGTGAAAAGAAAAGAAGAGTTAAGGGTGACTTCAGGGTTCTTGGCTGAGCAACTTGAAGAGTGGACTTGCTCTTTCATGAACTGGGGAACAGTAACAATGGAATCCACACACCTTGGCCTAAGCATACTACCATAGTTGGCCCTGCCTTAGCCATCTACTATCTCTGCTATGACTACAAACATGGATGCATTCAAGCAGAGTTGGCACTCTTTCTAAGGATGTAGTGTTTCAAGGATTGTTGCTTGTCTCTTCACTCATGGCATTCTTCACTTCCCGTTGTAAATGGAAGTGTCCCTCAAAACATACTTTGCCTTGTTTCCTCCAGAGAATCAACTTAGATTGGCTCCATTCTGTGATATTGCTGCCTTCATTTTGAAAGCCCCCAGCAACTCAATAGCCCTTTTAATACAGGGTCCTGTTGTTTCATAGCTACATATCTTCTTCCTCCAGGTATTTTTTTCAGTTCTTTAGGGGAGAGACTGTCTTTAATTACACAGCCCCCAATTCCTTACCTGAATTCTCAGGAACACAGATATTTTGGAATTCTGATTAAAAAAAAAAAAAATTCTAGAAAGACATTATGATATATTTGTCATTTATTAAGTAATATCAATGGGGTCTGGAGTAACACCTTGTAATAAAAAATTCTAATTTTTTTTTGCCACATAAGTTCAGAATATTCAAACCAAGTGGGATAAAAATAATATACATCAGTTTAGGTCAGGTTTTGTTAGCAAATATGATAGAAATTTTTGAGAGATTTTTAAATTTGAAGTTGGTGGTTAGGAATTGCGAATTCTTTCTGGATAAATAAAGGAATCCTGGTGGCTTAATGATTAAGTGCCTGGCTGCTAACTGAAAGGTTTGCAGTCTAGCCCACCAGCTGCTCTGTGGGAGAAAGATGTGACAGTCTGCTTTCGTAAAGATTATAGACTAGGAAACCCTATGGGGCTCTGCTCTGTCCTGTATGGTTGCTGTGAGTTGGAATCAACTCACTGGAATTGGGTCTAGATAAAAAAAGAAGAGTGGCAAAATAAATGTCATTCTACTGCCACATGATTAATAGTGAGTCCTGGAAGTGTCAGAGTTTATTCCTGGATTACTGTGATTTAGATTAAGGCAACCCAAGTTAGCTTTTTAGATTTATTAGATGGTAGGTGAGAGGTCATGAAGGGGGTATAGAACTCCTGGAGTACTTTTAGAACCAGTTTTGTCTCCTGGAAGACCTCTGGTTCAAGGGTTACCCTTGAGACTCGCTACACTGGTAGGTACTTTATATATTCATTTGTCACCTGCTACCTGAGCAGAACTAGATCTGTCTTGGTAGCTGCCTTATGAAGTGACTCAGTTAACATGATGATTCTAGAATCCTGCTTGCAAAGGAGTAGAGTAGCCCTTTGAGTCTAGTACCCTCACATGAAGGCCTCCTGAAGGGAAGAATTCCTTAGGGGGGTGGCCGGTTCTTGGGCTTTACCAACCCTAAGAAACTCATGGTAACATTATGGAAACCATGATGGTGTGGATAATGATAAAGATGACCGATATCCTCTGCCATTGTTCGCAAACCTTATCTTAGGCAAATATTGGTGAAAATCTCTGAAATTTCTACCTGTTTCATCTAAATGTTTTCGATCTACACAGAACAGTCTGTTCCATTTTGCATATGAAAGCCATATATCACATCTTCCCCCTTTCTTTAAACATTCCCAGTTTCATAGACTGTTTTTCTTCTGAGTGTAACTTTAAAAAATTAGTTATATTTAAAAGAACAAAAACAACAACAAAAAACTCCTTAAAAGGAGCTTAATATTATCTGAAATTCTCACTTGTAAGGGATAAGCATGAGCATTCATGTGAATGTCCTTCCTTGTTTTTGTCTTTTATATTCTTTGAAAGTTATATGTGTGTAATTTGGGTAAATTAGATACTGTATTGACTGTTTGGTAGTCTTTATTTTTTTTACTCAGTAATACATAACAAACACTTTCTATGCTTGGTAAATACAACTTTAATGTTCTTTTAAAGTCAGCTTTATTTTTTAGAGCAGTTTTTTAGGTTTGCAGAAAAACTGCTTAGAGAGTACAGAGTTACCATATGCAGCCCCACCCCCCTTCGTTTTCTTCTGTTGTTAACATCTTACATTAGTGTGGTATATTTGTTATGGTCGATGTACTGATACATTAGTATGAACTGAAGTTCATAGCATGTATGTTCAGTCTTTGTGTTGTACAGTCCCTATGGGTTTTGACAAATACATACTGTCATGCTGTCATGTGTCCACATTGCAGTATCATACAGAATAGTTTTACTGCACAAAAATGCCCCCTGTGCTATCTATTCCTCTCTCTTCTCCAATCTTTTTACTATCTCAATAGTTTTGCTTTATCCAGAATGTGATATAGTTGGAATCACATAGTATGTAGTGTGTGATTTTAGACTGACTTCTTTTACAGGTTCTCTCATGTCTTTTCATGGCTTTGACAGCTCATTTCTTTTTATTGCAGAATAATATTCCATTGTATGGATCACCATTGTCTGTTTATCCATTCACCTTTTGAAAGACATTTGTTGTTGTTGTTATGTGCCATTGAGTCAGACCCGACTCATAGCTAGCAACCCCTCCCTGGATTACCGAGGTAGTATCTTTACGAAAGTATATTGCCCAGCTTCCTTCCGAGGAGTGTCTGGTGGGTTTGAACCTCCAGCCTTCTGGTTAGCAGTCATGCCTTAGGCACTATGCCACCAGAGCTCCCTGAATATGGACTATCTCTCCATCCATTAATTACATCTTTTTTGGTTTTCTTCATCAGAATTCTGTGCTTTTCCTTACATAGATCTTATACATATTTTGTTAGATTTACACCTAAATATTTCATTTTGAGGGTATTAATTTAAATTTTGTGTGTCTGAATTCAAAATCCAATTGTGCATTGCTGGTATGTAGGAAATCAGTTGACTTTTTGTTTTTTTTAACATTTATTGTGATTTGGGTGCTGCTAAAGGAACAAGGAGGCCATTTCTTCTGGCAGGCCATTTCTTCTGGCCTCCTCTAACCCCACAAGAGGAGGACAGAATCACCATCAGAAACCCAAGGCCTATTCCTGTAAGGCCAGATAAGCTGCCTCCTTCCAGCCCTTTCCCCAACCCTGACACCAACTGTTCTCCTGTAGCAGCCACCACCTCTCTGCTGGGTTCAATAATTTGCTGTAGTGGCCACACAAAACTCACAGATTATGGGGTTTATTAGGGAAGCACCAGGCTAAAATTCAAGTTCAGGAACAATGCTCAGTCTCTCTCAGCCTGCTGTCTCTCAGCCAACAATCTCAGTCTCTCTCCCAGCAGTGCGTGCCTCTCGGTGTCTCTCTCTTAGCAGTGCGTGTCTCTCAGTGTCTCTCTCTCAGTGTCTCTCAGAACCACGTTTCTCTCAGCAGTATGTCTTTCTCAGTTAGCAGTCAGAGAGACTCCTTTTGCCTCTAGGAGGGCTACTTTTTGAGCCTGGCAGAGTGGCCAAACTAACCAATCCCAACATCAGAATTCTATACACCTGAGAGAGAGCGAACTTCCCAGAAAATTACTTGGTGCTACATGCAACAGAAATACCCCAGGTGGATAACTTTAACAATCAGGAGCTACTCTGTTCCTCATGGTTAGAAAAGCCACACTATGTAATTTACTATACTGCAGGTACAGTTTTACAGAGCAGATCCATTTTATATTTAACAGTTCATGTACATTTTGTTTCATGACACTGATTACAATCCCCTCATTGTAACAGTTCTCTTTCCACCTCCTCTATGTGGATACCCCTTCCCTGTGTCCTTACCTACGTGTTCCTGCCTGCTTAGTTTTCTCCCTGTGCAAATGCTGCCTTTCTGATCATTTTTGGTTGACTATCCTAAGGAGTACATCTCCCTGGTATAGTTGTTCAGGTCTTAGGCCTGTCTGTTGTTCGGCTGCAAGTTACGCCATGGGAGTAAGTCCAGTTCCAGGCTCAAAGGGTGACTATAGTCTTGAGCTTTTACCAGTCTCTATCAAACCAGTATTCTTGGTCTTTTTCATGTTTTTACATTTTGTTCCACATTTTTTCTCCCACTTTATCGAGGATCTCCAATGCTGATCCCTTTCCAAGTGGTTAGCGTTAGTAGCCAGGCACCATCTAGCTCTTCTGGTCTCAAGAGTCATGTAGGTTGAGGTTCCCATGATTCATTGGTCCCTTGGACTAATTGTTTCCATAGGTCTTTGATTTTCTTCACTCTTCTTTCCTCCAGACAAAGAGAGACCTATAGTTATGTCTCAGATGGCTGTTCATATACCTTTATGACTCCATATTTGCTACTCACCAAAGTAGGATATAGAACATTGTTTTTGTGTGCTATGTTGTGCCAGTTGAGCTTGATGTCCCCCACGACCATGGTCCCAAGCCCACAGGCCCAGTGACTCACTCCTTCAGGGTGCTTGGTTGTGACTAAGAAATTACCCTAACTTTGTCCTCTGCTAGTTCTATAATGTATATGGACATTTTATAGCATAGACAAATATGTACATGGGAATATCATCTGCCAAACCTGTGTATGATCATGAGTGTATTTATGTTCACTTACCCATACCTGATACTGTATGTCTACCTATGTATCCACCTGTAAATTAGTGTTTGTTATTACTGATAGTGCAGTATTATATATGTAATAGTATTTGCCTTTGTTGGCTGTACCTCTTGTGTATTTCTTTGTGTCTTCCTTTTCCTTAGTGATATTATGCTGGTCACACATTTTTGTTATATTGTCTTTCCCTTCATCCACATCAACACATGTCTCTTAACTAGTCAGCAGTTTCCCCTCCCCAGAACTCAATTGATTTTGTACATTAACCTTGTATCCTGCCACCCTGCTGTAATCACTTAGAAGTAGTCCCCAGGTTACAAACATATGACATATAGACAACTCCTACTTGCCCTTTAATGAAGGGTTTTGAACCAGTTCTGTCATGGCCAATGAAGCCAAACAGGAACAAACCCATAGTTTCCCAGTTTGAGTGATTCTTCATGGTAACTGGAATGGGAAAAGTTAGGGATCAAAGCTTTGAAATGAGAGACTCATAAGAGACAGAGCAAGCCCTTTCAGAAGCCTGATGCATGAGACTGGATTATTAGTAGGACTCTGGAGAGACACACATGTTTAGAGTGGCACAGTTGGCTGCCATCTTTGAGCAGGGCACCACCACCTTTGAAGCCTTACTTGAATGCTGTATAAATTTGCCCTTATTTTGCAACAGTTGAATCAACCCTTCGGCAACTGTTTTTTCATCACTATAACCTTCACTTGCTGCGCATGCAGCTTTTAAATCATTGAAAAGGCTTCTACCCTTTTCTTGCACTAAAGTAACGCTACTTAAAAGCTATATGCACTGTCCTGACTGACCTACAAATGCCTAAAGACACAGGAGTGGATCTTGTTCATAACCCAGGGACTGCCTGTATTAGTTCCAGGCAGATTTTTGTTTTGTTTTTGTGAGTTTGGGGGATTTTCTACATTGACAATCATGTCAGCTATGAAGAAAAACAATTTTATTTCTTCCTCTCCAATCTGTATACCTTTTTATTTCCATTTCTTGTCTTACTGCATTAGCTAGAATTTCTAGTGCTGTGTTAAAAAAGAGCGGTAAGATAGGACATCCTTGTCTTGCTCTTGATCTAAGTATGCTGCTAATAACTGTAGGTTTTTTTGTAGATGTTCTTTATCAAATTGAAGAGTTTCTCCTGTATTCTTAGTTTGCTGAGTGTTTTTTTTCATGAATGGAGGTTAGACTTTGTCACATGTGTTTTCTGCATCTATTTATATGCTCATACAGTTTTTCTTCCTTACCCTATTAATATCATAAATTACATTAGTTGATTTTCTAGGCATAAATCCTATTTAGTCATGGTATATAATTTTTTTCATACATTGTTGGATTCAATTTGTTAATATTTTCTTGAGGATTTTTGCATTGATGTACACGAGAAATACTGAACTCTGTAACAGTCCTTTCTTGTATCACTACGTAAGTAGATTGCCCAGTCTTCTGCAGTCTTCTGGAGTGGCCGGTAGGTTTGAACCACCAGCCTTCTGGTTAGCAGTCAAATGCGTTAGGCACTATACCACTAGAGCTCTTTGTTTAATATGTATATAATATATATTATGCAATATATATATAAATATACATAAATATAAATATACATAAATATAAATATATAAATATATAAATATATATATATATATATATATATATATATATA
>NW_006921637.1:13127639-13129139 GCF_000298275.1 Orycteropus afer afer | reverse complement strand
TATATATATATATATATATATCTCTTTGGTAGTTAAGGTTATGTGTCAACTTCGCTGGCCTGGTTTTGAGTGGCTGGGCACCTGGTTGTAGTATTCCCCATGATGATACTGGTAATTAGTCCCATGGTGGAATCTACTGTGAGTAGCTGAGTAGCTGCCATAGGGATGTGGTCTGTTTCCTATACATAAGGAGAAGCTTTAGGAATGGCATGTAGCTTTTTAGCATGCTTGGACCCAGCACAGAGCTGAGTCTTCATTCAGCAGCCTGCCATGCTCTGCCTATCTTGGGACATTTAATGGACTTGAATCAACGGCCTGCCATGTTGTTTGGTAATATTGGGACTGTGCCATGTCAGTTATTGACCTTGGGTTTGTCAGCTTCAGAAGCCAGCAGCTGCCTGAATGAAGTAAGCCTCCAGCTTCAGTGGATCCAGAACAAACAGGACCAAGGTCTGTTCACCCAGCCCCTAGAGTGGCACTTTGAACTCAGACTTCTAGCCTCCAAAATTTTAAGAGAATAAATTCATGTTTGTTAAAGTCACCCATTTGTGGTATTTATTAGAGCAGCACGAAGTAACCACAACAATTCTTTTCAGGTACTGGCATTAGGGTAATACCAGCTTCGTAAAATGAGTTGGGAATTGTTTCCTCTGCCTTTATTTTCTGGAAGAAATTATAGAAAATTGTTAATATTTTTCCTTGAAACTATTCACCATTTATTCACAAGTGAAACCATCTGACATAGTGCTTTTCATTTTGGAGGGTTTCAGTTTCTTTAATAGATATAAGTCTATTTAGATGATCTGTTTCTCTGTGAGTATTGCGAGATTTTACCTATCAAGGAATTTGGCCATTTCATCTAAGTTATCAAATTTGTGGGCATAGTGTTTTCATAATACTCCTTTGTTATTCGTTCCCCTTAGATCAGTAGTGATGGCTTCTACTTTGTTTATCTCTGTTTTTGATTTCTAGTTTAATTTCATTGTGGTCCTTGAGATGCTTTGTGTGATTTCTACCATTTACTATCATGTTGATACTGACTCATGGAACTGTGCTCCATATGATTTTCTATGGCTGATTTTTTGGAAGTAAATTACTGGACCTTTCTTCCAAGGTACCTCTGAATAGACTTCTCCATCCTTTTGAGTAGCAGCCAAGCACGTTAACAATTTGCACTATAATTTTTTTAAATTTATTAAGATATGTTTTATGGCACAGCACATGCTCTATCTTGCTGAATGTTGCATATGACCTTGAGAATAATGTGTATTCTCCATTTGTTGAATAAAATATTCTGTAAATGGCAATTCAGTACAATTGATTGCTGGTTGTGATAGTTGGAGCTGTGTGTTAACTTGGCTGGACCACAATTCTGTGTGGTTTGAGCTGTTGTGGTGTGGTTGTTCCCATGATGGGATCAGATGATTATGTTTTGAGCAGCCAATCTGTTGAAAGGGAGTTTCTCTAGGGGTGTGGCCTGCTTTCAGTATATCTGTGGAC
>NW_006921637.1:13124299-13127304 GCF_000298275.1 Orycteropus afer afer | reverse complement strand
GTGTGTGTATATATATATATGTGTGTGTATATATATATATATATATACACACACATATATATAGGCTTTACTGGTTTTGTTTCTCTAGAGAACCCAGTCTAACACAGTAGTGCTGCTCAGTTCAACTATATGTTTGCTAATTTTTTGCATGATTGTCTGTGAATTATTTATAGATTGTCTGTGTTGGCATCTCTAACTGTCATAGCTCATTTGTTTTCTCATAGTGCTCTCCAGTTTTGCCTACCATATTTTGACACACTTTTATGAGGGATACACTTTCAGAATTGTTACAACTTCTTGGTGAGTTGACCCCATTATTATTACATAATACTTCTCTTTGTCCCTGATAAATTTTCTTGCTCTGAAATTTGCAATGTCTTGATACACATGGCATCAGAATTGATTTGATGACACCAGGTTTTGTTTTGGTTCTTGTTAATACTAATATAAACCAAAAAACTGAAACCTACTGCCATTGAGTCAATTCCGACTCATAGAGACCCCCATTAGGTTTCTAAGGCTGTAAATCTTTACAGAAGTAGATTGCCCCATCTTCCTTCTGTGGAACAGCTAGTGGGTTTGAACCAGAAGCCTTCTGGTTAGCAGCCAAATGCCTTACCCATGACACCACCAGAACTATACTATTATAGCTATTCTAACTTTCTTTCAGTTAGTTTTGGCATGGTTCTTTCTCCATCCCTTTATCTTAAATCTATCTGTGCCTTCATATTTAAAATAGTTGTTGTCTATCCATCCTTTTCCGGCGTTCAAGATGTTGAAGCAAGGACGTAGTGGGTCCTCTAATGCAAAATTCCAGATTTCCCTGGGTCTTCTAGTAGGAACCATGATCAACTGTACTGACAACACAGGAGCCAAAAATCTGTATATCATCTCTGTGAAGGGGATCAAGGGATGACTGAACATACTTCCTGCTGCTGGTGTGGGTGACATGTTGATGGCCAAGGTCAAGAAAGGGAAACCAGAGCTCAGAAAGAAGGTGCATCCAGCCATGGTAATACGACAACGAAAGTCTTATTGGAGAAAAGACGGTGTGTTCCTTCATTTTGAAGATAACACAGGGATCATAATAAACATTAAAAGCAAGAGGAAAGCTTCTGCCATTACTGGACCAGTTGCAAAGGAGTATGCAGACTTGTGGCCCAGGATTGCATCCAGTGCTGGCAGCAGTGAATGAATCTCCAGTGTGTTTGTAAAAATAAAATTACACCCCATTAAAAATTATTTGGAAAAATAAAATTGTTTGTTGTAAACAGCATATTGTTGGATCCATTCTGATAGTCTGTGTCTTTTAATTTGTGTATTTAGACCATTCACATTTAAAGTGATTATTGCTATAATTATGTTAATGTTGTTGTTGTTGTTGTTGTGTGCCGTTGAGTCAGCCCCGACTCATAGCGACCCCTCCTTGGGTTTCTGAGGCAGTATCACTACGGAAGTAGGATTGCCCAACCTTCCTTCCGAGGAGTGGCTGGTGGGTTTGAACCGCCAACCTTCTGGTTAGCAGTCAAGTGCTTTAGCCACTATGCTACCAGAGCTCCTAATTACATTAATATCTGTTCTATTTGTGATTTGTGTCTATTTGTTGCCTTTATTTGTTACTCCTTTTTTTGTTTTCTACTCTTTTTTCTGCCTTCTCTGATTTTAATTGACCCTTCTATATGATTCTGTTTTCTCTTAGCATATAAATTATACTTCCTTTAATTTTTTTTACATTGGTTTCCCTAAGTCCCTGAGGCATTTGACTGCTAACCAGAAGGTTAGTGATTCAAACCCATCAGCTGCTCTGCAGAAGGAAGATGGGTCAGTCTACTTCCATAAAAGATTTACTGCCTCAGAAACCCAATGGAGGGTTGCTATGAGTTGGAACTGACTGGATGACAGTGAGTTTGGTTTGGTTTGAGAGTTGTAATATACATTTAAATTAACTAAAGTCTGTAAACAAATAACTGTCCTGTTTCACAGGTTACTGCAGGTACCTTATAACAGAATATTCCAAATTTCTCCCTCCTGTCCCTTATAGGGAGCTCTGGTGGCGTAGTGCTTAAGGCATTTGACTGCTAACCAGAAGGCTGGCAGTTCAGACCCTCCAGCCACTCAGAAGGAAGATTGGGCAATCTACTTCCCTAGTGATACCACCTTGGAAACCCAAGCTGGGGGTTTCTATGAGTCAGATCCAACTCAATGACAGTGAGTTTGGTTTCTTTGGATTCCCTTTATAACATTACTTTTTATTGTACTTATCAGTAAGTTATAATCATCCATTTCATCTAATCTAATAATAATCATCTAATCTATGCTTTTATAGCTTCATTGTTCCTGTTATTATTGTAAACCAACTGTTATCTTTTAGATCAATTTAAGAATAATTAAAAGAAAGGATTTTGTTTTACCTTTATTTCTTTCTTCTTGAATGCTCTTCCTTGTTTTTCTGACATTTCTTCCCCTCTAAAGAACTTTATTATTATTTAATGTTTCTTGAAAGTCAGGTCTGCTGGTAATAGATTCCCTCAATTTTCATTTGTCTCAGAAAATTTTTAGTTCTTTACTTCTGACATATAGTTTGGCTGGATACAGAAGTGTAGGTCGTGATTTTTTTCTTCCAACACTTTATTTCACTCTACTCTTTTGTTGTTTAGAAGGTTCTAAGGAGGCATCTCATATAATTCTTATCCTTCTTTCTTTATAGTTAAGAGTATTAAATTAAAAAAATTAAAAAAAAAAAACCCTCTGGCTTCTTTTAATGTTTTCTCTTTTGTGTGATTTTTCTGCAACTTGAATATGATATGTTTAGGTTTAGGGTTTCTTTTTTGGTATTTATTCTGGTTGGTGTTTTCTGAGCCTCCTGGATCTGTGGTTTCATGTCCATCATTCATTTTGGGATTGTCTCAGCCTCTGGTAGCATAGTGGCTAAGGCACTTGACTGCTAACCAGAAGGCTGGCGGTTCAAACCCACCAGCCACTCCTTGGAAGGAAGATGGGGCAAT
>NW_006921637.1:13122976-13123864 GCF_000298275.1 Orycteropus afer afer | reverse complement strand
TTGAACCGCCAGCCTCTGGTTAGCAGTCAAGTGCCTTAGGCAAGTCTCTAAGTGACATATTTTCAAGCTCCCTGAATCTTTCCCAATCATCTATGTCCAGCCTACTGATGAGCCTGTGAAAAGCATTCTTCCTTTCTGTAGCAGTTTTTGATTTCTAGAATTTCCTTTCATTCTTTCTTACAGTTTCTACTTCTTTACTTATCTGTCTTTGCATGTTATCTGCTTTTTCCATTAGAGCACATAACATATTAGTTATAGTGGCTTTCAGTTCCCACCTCGATACTTCTAAAATCTCTGCTGTATTTGAGTCTAGTTACTCTGTCTCTTCGGACTATTTCTTGCTTTTTATGAGATCTTGTAATTTTTTGTTGAAAGCCAGACAAAATGTACCAGGTAAAAAGAACTAAGGTAAACAGGCCTTTAGCATAATGTTTTATGCTTATCTGGTTAGGAGTTAGCTGTGTTAATGTTTGCTGTAAATGTAGATTTCAAAGTCTAACATTTCTGATAATGTTCATGTTTTTATCTTTCCTTTTGTCTTTGAATTTTCATAGAGACTTCTTAAACAAGGTCTGAGCATTGCATTTCTTTCTGTTGTAATGCACTGTGACTATACAGCAGCCCTATTGATGTGGTAATTAGCGTTGGAGAGAGGGAAGTGTTCTATAATCCTATGATAAGGTCTCTTAGTAAACCTGTGCCCCTGGGCTGTGATCTTCAGGAGTGCTTCTTAACTTCCCTTTTTAAGTGATACAGAAAGCATGTTGTTGTTGTTGTTATGTGCCGTGGAGTTGGCCCGACTCATAGCGACCACTCCTTGGGTTTCCGAGGCAGTATCACTACGGAAGTAGGATTGCCCAACCTTCCTTCCGAGGAGTGGCTGGTGGG
>NW_006921637.1:13122312-13122876 GCF_000298275.1 Orycteropus afer afer | reverse complement strand
ATCCTACTTCCGTAGTGATACTGCCTCGGAAACCCAAGGAGGGGTCGCTATGAGTCGGGGCCGACTCGACGGCAAACAACAACAACAACAACAGAAAGCATAGAGGGAACTTAAGTTGGGTATTTACCTTTCCTCACATCAGTTCTGAAGGAATGCTTTTCCTTAAGGCAGGCTTGTTAAAAGAGAAGAAAAATATCTGAGCATGTTTCAAAATAATTACTTTTTTCCTCTCCCTGCTGGAAGCACAAGAGAATCATGTGTCCCGCCCCCCACACACACCAGATTTTCACAGTGAGAACTGTAGGGCTTCTGGAGGTAAAACTCATGAAAGCCTCCCCCACCTCTAAGACAGGGCCCCTGGAGTTTTTAATTCTCAAACTCTTCCAAACTGAGCCTTCAGAAATTCATCAGTATAGGTTAAGTGTTTCGGCTGGTACTGATTCTAGGGGTATGCCCCTGCTCCTGGGCTTCAGTGTATTAACCTGTCTCCCATTTTATGGGCAATGGTTTACCTGTGACTTCAAGTTTCTGATAGATCTAAGAAGAGTTTTTTTTTTTTTTTTT
>NW_006921637.1:13119714-13121947 GCF_000298275.1 Orycteropus afer afer | reverse complement strand
AAACCAGTAAACTTATATATATAGAGAGAGAGAGAGGGAGGGAAATTTATCTTAGGAAAATGGCTCACACACTTATAGAAGCTGGCAAGTCCAAAGTTCCTGGATCAAATGTCAAGCTGGAGGCTTTTCCCAACTCTTGCAACCACAACGGCTAAGGAGTTCAAGGCTGGCAGGCAGTACACCAGCTATTGACTCCACCAAATGACAAATCCAAGATCTCCAGGCTGAATGGTGGACTTTTCACTCACAGACTGTTGTAGGCAGCACAACAGAATCGCCATCCACAGAAGAATGTCTTTCTTCTTAGGATGTCCTTGGATATCCTGGAAGCAGGCCACACCCCTAGGGAAATTCCCTTTCAACAGATTGCCTGCTCAAACATAATCATCTGATCCCATCATGGGAATAACCACATCACAACAGCTTAAACCACACAGAATTGTGTTCCACCCAAGTTGACACACAGCTCCAACTATCACAGTCCACCCCTTCTCAACTTGGCGGTTGTATACATCTTCTTAACCATATATCATCTCTAAATAAGGACAATTATAAAGTCATATTAGCACCTAACATGATACACTAACACACGTACAACCAAAATGCATTAACCTTATTTACATTTCACAGTTCCTAACAGAAGGAAACAAAAATATTTGATGCACGTATACAATGAAGAAATATAACAATCACAGTCCTCATTTCTGCAGCTGGTCACGTGGTTGTAGCTGATACTCAGAACTACCTTTTCCACCACCCATTCTGTATTTCCCTTGCGCTCAGCACACACCTCAGCTGGTCATGGTTCTTTGCCTGGTGGGGTGACCCACACCTTCATTCCTGAAGGGTCTGGGCCATTAGCAGTCATATGAGAATTGGGTTGCTGTAATTTTCCATTGACTAATCACAGGGTGTGGTAGTATTAAGAGACATTCTAAAGAATCTCCTGTATTCCAGACATATTCTTCTTTACCTCCATTATGTAAAGCCAATCCAATTTCCCCTTGGTAATCAGGATCTATCACACTAGATAGTACAGTAATGCCCTTTTTTGTCTGTTGATCCAGAGGCATGAGGAAGCCAAAGTAGCCAGGTGGCATTCTTAATTTCCAGTTCAATGCAATCAATCAGTATTATGTCTCCAGGTGGGAATGTCCTTCCTTTTGGGACTAAGATCTCCAGACCCGCAGAACATAGGATAGCAGGCACAGGAAGCAAAAATTTTTTGAGTGGGTCACTAGGGGTAATAGTGAGTGGTACCACTCCCATTTCCACCCCTTGGTTCCTGGACCTGTGAAGCCTGGCTATTGGAGAGACAGAACCATATATTGGATGCTGGTTTAGAGCATATACAGCCTCCTGTAGAACATTGCCCCAAGCCTTCAAGGTATTGCCACCTAGCTGGTGCTGTATTTGTGTTTTTAAGAGGCCATTCCATCGTTCTATCAAGCCAGCTGCTTCAGGATGATGGGGAACATGGTAAGACCAGTGAATTCCATGAGCATAAGCCCATTGCCACACTTCATTTGCTGTGAAATGAGTCCCTTGATCTGAAGCAATGCTGTGTGGGATACCATGACAGTGGATAAGGTATTCTGTAAGTCCATGGATGGTAGTTTTAGCAGAATATTGTGTGCAGGAAAGATGAATCCATATCCAGAATAAGTGTCTATTCCAGTAAGAACAAAACACTGTCCTTTCCATGATGGAAGTGGTCCAGTATAATCAACCTGCCACCAGGTTGCTGGCTGATCACCCCGAGGAATGGTTCCATATCACAGACTCAGTGTTGGTCTCTGCTGCTTGGCAGGTTGGGCACTCAGCAGTGGTGGTAGCCAAATCAGCCTTGGTAAGTGGGAGTCCATGTTGCTGAGCCCATATGGACATAACCTCCATCCCTGCCACCGTGGCCACTTTGTTCATGAGCCCGTTGAACAATGACAGGAGTAGCTGGGGAAAAAGAACGGCTGGTTTCCACTGAACGTGTCATCCTATCCACCTGATAGTTAAAGTCCTTCTCTGCTGAGGTCACCTTTTGGTGGGCATTCACATGAGACACATATATCTTTACTCCTTTGGCCCATTCAGAGAGATCTATCCACATATCTCTTCCCCATACATCCTTATGACCAATCTTCCAATCATGCTCCTTCCAAGTCCCAGACCATCCAGCTAAGCCATTAGCCACAGCCCATGAATCCGTATATAATCGCATATCTGGCCATTTCTTATT
>NW_006921637.1:13117564-13119543 GCF_000298275.1 Orycteropus afer afer | reverse complement strand
ACCTGCCAAAGGCTCCAAACAGCATTTCTGTCTACTACAGACACTTGAAGATCTGGATCAGCCAGATCATATGGCCCAAGTGGCAGAGCAGCTTCCACGGCAGCCTGAACCTGTTGCAGAGCCTTCTGTTGTTCTGGGCCCCACTCAAAACTAGCAGCTTTGCAAGTCACTTGATAAGTAGTCCATAGCAACACACTCAAATGAGGGATTTGTTGCCTCCAAAATCCAAAGAGACCCACCAGACGTTGTGCCTCCTTTTGAGTTGTGGGGGGAGCCAGATACAATAACTTACCCTTCACATTAGTAGGAATATGTTGACATGCCCTACACCATTGGACCCTAGAAATTTCACTAAAGTGGAAGGTGCCTGAATTTCTGTTGGATTAATTTCCCAACCTCTAGCATTCATATGTGTCACCAATAAGTTTAGAGTCATCAAAACTTCTTCTTTATTAGGTCCAATCAACATAATGTCATCAATATAATGGACCATGATGTCTTGTGGAAGGGAAAGGCGATCAAGATCCCTACGGACTAAATTATGACATAGTGCTGGGGAGTTGATATACCCCTGAGGAAGGACTGAGAAGGTAAACTGTTGGCCTTGCCAACTGAAGGCAAACTGCTTCTGATGGTCCTTTGAAATTGGTATTGAGAAAAAGGCATTGGCCAGATCAATAGCTGCATACCAAGTACCAGGAGATGTACTAATTTGCTCAAGCAGTGAAACCACATCAGGAACTGCAGCTGCAATTGGAGTCACCACCGTATTAAGTTTACGATAATCCACTGTCATTCTCCAAGATCCATCTGTTTTCTGCACAGGCCAAATAGGTGAATTAAATGGGGATGTGGTGGAAATCACCACCCCTGCATCCTTCAAGTCCTTGATGGTGGCAGTAATCTCTCCAACCACTCCAGGGATGCAGTACTGCTTTTGATTTACTATTTTTGTAGGTAGAGGCAGTTCTAATGGCTTCCACTTGGCTTTTCCTACCATAATAGCCCTTACTCCACATGTCAGGGAACCAATATGGGAATTTTGCCAACTGCTGAGTATATCTATTCCAATTATGCATTCTGGCACTGGGGAAGTCACTAGAGGATGGGTTCGGGGACCCACTGTGAGATGCACCTTAGCTAAGACTCCATCAATTACTTGACCTCCATATACCCCCAGTCTGACTGGTGGGCCACAATGACACTTTGGGTCTCCTGGAATTAGTGTCAATTCAGAGCCAGTGTCCAGTAATCCCAGAAAAGTCTGATTATTTCCTTTTCCCCAATGAACAGTCACTCTCGTAAAAGGCCTCAGATCCCTTTGGGGAAGGCTAGGAGAAAGACTGACATTATAGATTTTTGGTAATGTAGTGGGTTCCTTCCTCAAAGGGACCTGGCCTCCCCTTCATTCAAGGGGTTGTGGGTCTGTAAACTGACTCAAGTCTGGGAATTGATTGAGAGGTCGTGACTCTGTATTTTGGCAATTCAATCTAGGTTGCTGTTCACGTGACCTAGAATTCTTCTGTTTATACAGATCAAGTAAATATTTAGTAGGCTTGCCATGTATTTTACTACTAGGAACACCATGAGTAAGTAGCCAATGCCATAATTCCACATGAGTCAGACTATTCTGATTACTGTTCTGACTCTGCTGTCCATTATAGTAACCACGCCCACCTTGCCTTTGTCAGTTAACTGCTGCCACTTGGCCCCTACTGACCCCATCATAGTTAAGTGTCTTAGTTCAATTAGGGCAGTTCCCACTGTCAAATCAGGTTTGCATAAAATAGCAATCACAGCAGTCTTCTAAGGATGCTGGCGCTCCCTTCACAAATTTATTCCTCATGATACTGGTGAAAGGTGTGTCTTCTGGACTTCCCATTTCTGGCTCTAGGGGTCTAATCTGATAAATCCATTCTAACAAGCCAGTTTCCCTCAGCCTCTGGATACCTTCTTCTACATTATACCAAGGCAGGTCT
>NW_006921637.1:13109865-13116624 GCF_000298275.1 Orycteropus afer afer | reverse complement strand
CCTACTTCCGTAGTGATACTGCCTCGGAAACCCAAGGAGGGGTCGCTATGAGTCGGGGCCGACTCGACGGCACATAACAACAACAACAACAGTACTATTGTATTTCTTGAATAAATCTTTTTCCCACTCTTTGAAAAGAGACACTATTTTAAGTTACAATTTATTATTTGATTTGAAGAAAGTACCAGGATTTATTCAGTATACTACTAAGTTTGGCTAATACTTTATTTTGGATTTTGAATTATAATTCATAAAGTATTTATCTTTCTCTCCCTCCTATCCTTCCTCCCTCCTTTCTTTCCTTCTTCATCTGGCTTTGGTTTCATTGTTATGCTAATTTTGTTAATAAATTTAGAATAAATGTCTGAATTTCTTTAGGTACTTCAAAAAAATTTATTTACAAAATATTGTTTATTGAAATTCACCTATAAAAGTCGTTTAAACCTGGAGCCACTTGTCTTAGTTTTCTAGTGCTGCTGTAACAGAAGTAGCACAGTGGGTGGCTTTAAAGAACAGGAATTTATTTTCTTCCAGTTTAGAAGGCTGTAAGTCTAAATTCAGGACGCCAATAGGGGAACACTTTCTCTATAGGTTCTAGGGGAAGATCCCTGTCTCTTTCAGTTTCTGTCGCCCTGGCGTTCCTTGTGCCCTTGGTGATCATCATGTGGCATGTCTTCTCACCCTATTTGTGCTGTGCTTCTGTGTCTAATCTGCTCTCTTTATAACTCAGAAGTAATTTGATTTAAGACACACCATATACTGATAAGACGTCACTAACATAATAAGAGCAATCTGTTCCCAAAGGGGATCACATGCCCAGGTATAGGGGTAAATATTGCAGTGTATTTTTTTTTTTGGGGGGGGGGCAAACTGCAATCTATAACACCATTATTATTTTAATCAAAGTAATACTTGCTGACTTTTTAAAATTCTTCCATGAGTACTGATGCATAGTACATTTTTCTGTGTTTTGCTTAAATTGATTTTGGTAATTTATATCTCTCCAGCAGATCATAAATTTAACTCAGATTTTCAAATCTGCTGGCATAGTATTAACACTTAAATTATTATTTGTTATAACTCTTTCTCATTTTTCTTATTTAGAAATGGTGTGATTTGTTGTTTTGTTTTTGTTTTTCTTTCTCTCTTTCTTGCACCATTAAGAACCAAATGCTGGAATTAAATACAAATGCTAATGTTTATCTGTTTCTAATGCATTAATGTCTGCCTGTATTTTGATATTTTCTTCCTTTGGATTTCCTCTGGATTCCCCTCTCTACCTTGGGAATTAAATGCTTAATTTCTGTTTATCTAATTTGTTTCTGAGTGTATCTTTGGCTGAGTGTAATATGTTATTTTTAAATTTACATTTAAATGACCAAAATATTGTTAATCCTCACAGTCTAGAATTATACTTTGTGTTTATTTTTTAATATATGCTTATTTAAGAAAGATTTTCAAAATTTAAAGAAGTTGCTTTTTATAATTTTTTTTACCTGTTTAAACTTTGGCCTTTTATTTTCATTGCTTTCTGGTTAAAAAGAAGAAGCAGCCAACCCATGGTGACCCTTCCTTGGGTTTCTGAGGCCATATACCAGAAGACTGGTGGTTCAAATCCACCAGCCACTCCTCAGAAGGAAGATGGGGCAATCTACTTCTGTAGTGATACCCAAGGGTCCGACTCGATGGCACATAACAACAACAACAACATATCTACGGAAGTAGATTGCCCAGTCTTTCTTCCGGGAGTAGCTGGTGGGTTTGAACGGCCAGCCTCCTGGTTAGCAGTCAATTGCTTAGACATTGTCTACTTTATACTTTTACTCTTTGGACTATGTGGAGGCTTTTGATGACACCAATAGCCAGGGCTTATAATGAGTTTTTGTTCTAGGCACCATGCTAAGCACTTTATGGGTATTACTCACTTAACCTTCACAGCTCTGTGAGGTGGGTACTATTATTATTGTTACTGTGGTTTTAGAGATAAAGGCACAGAGAATCAGAGAAATTGAAAATTTATTTGCAAAGGAATTGTTTAGGAAATGGTGGAGACTGCATAACTCCATCTTGACTCCAGAATCTACCAGCATCAGCACTGATTTCTGTAAATATTTTGCAGGTATCATTTAGAAGGCTTCTAGTGTCTGTAATTGTTTTAAAGTTAAAATATACCCATTAAACCAAACCTGATTGATTATACTCAAAATCTCTTAATCTTTATTATTGTTCATTTCACAATATAGTTTGAAGCTCCTGGTCCAATTTTCAGAGTTTCTAATTAGTTCTACTAGTATTTGGTATTTTAGTAATATGATTTTGGGTATAAAGGATATATAATCATTGTGGATTAACATTAAACATAAAATTACTGACTGACATGCATTACATCAATAATTGTAATTTTCTAATAATTGTATTTTCTTTGCTATCCATTTTATTTTGTATAATGTTAATATTCTACTTTGTTTTGCTTATTCTTGCTATATTTTTTTGTCTTAGCTTTCATTTTTGGGGTACCAGTTTATTTTAGGTGGACAATCTGATTGTATTTTAAGTCATCCTGACCATCTGAAGTTTAATAGGACACTTAGCCATTTTCATGTTTTGTCTGTCATTTAATTTTTTAATTTTTATATTAAGAGCTTGTTTTACATTTGTCATTTAATTTTTTATATCACTCTGTTTTCATGCTTTCTCTTTCATTTCATACATGGGAATTTTTTTTTAAACTTTATTAGCCTTTTGTTATTTATTTTCTTTATCTAGTGGGTAAGATTTGTTTTCTATTTCTAATTCTACCAGTTGCAGTTTTTATTGTTTATAAAATTTTGACAAAAACATGTTGATAACTAGAAAAAAAAGAAAGGTTTTATGTCTAGAATAAAACAGTATGTATTTTATATAGAATAAAAGACAAATAGAGTATAATTTTATTTTACCCACACACTTTCTGGTTTTGTTAATTTTATCTGGAATAATATACACTGAGTATTGGTTTTGAATACTAAAATATAATAATCTTTTAATAATTTTATTTCATTTATATGACCATGTTTATACAGCTCTCTTGTACTATACAGTCATCCCTCAGTATCTTCAGGGGATTGGTTCCATGACCCCTCATGGATACGAGAATCCACAGATGCTCAAGTCTCTTAGATAAAATGGTATAGTATTTGCATATAACATACATACATCCTTCTGTATATTCAGTCATCTGTAGATTACTTACAATTCCTAATACAATGTTAATACAATGTAAATAGCACTTAATGCAAAACAAAAAAAAACCTTTAATGTAAATAGCACTGGTGCTATAGTGGTTAAGGCAGTTGGCTGCTAACCAAAAGGTGGGTGGGTCAAACCCTCTAGCCACTCTGCAGAAGAAAGATGAGGCAGTCTGCTTCTGTAAAGATTTATAGCTTTGGAAACCCAATGGGGGTTACTATAAGTTGGAATCAAGTGGCTGGCATTGAGAGTTTAGCCTTTGAGGGAATGCTTTGACTGCTTAATTTTTTTGTCCTGAATATTTCAGATCTGCAGTTGGCTAAATCCATGGATACAGAACCCACAGATACAGAGGGTCAACTGTACTATTAAAATAGTTTTAATGCTTTCTGCCATTTTAAGCCACAGTTGAGTTTTTATTGTTATCTTTTTAGAAAATTTTCTAGTGATTTTTCAGGAAGCTCACGTAAGTGAAATATTTTCTGAGTCCTTGCTTACCTGAGAATTACTTTCCAATCCCTTCATTTGGGAATGATAAATGCATAAGGCAAAGAATTCGTTATGTCTTTTTTTTCCCTTTAAAACTCTGTATATATTTATTGTTTCATTGCCATCTGGTGTTAATATTATAAAGGAGAATCCTGATTATGTTCCATTTATGCTATATGAACTAGAATGCTCTAAGCAAAAAAGACATTTATTTAAATCATTTAACAAGAGGTCTAGAAGTTGAAATACAAGGCTTGTTCAGCTGGACTGGAAGTTCTGACATTCCTCACCACCATGTTCAGTATGGTGATGTTTCAACTTCATCCTTTCACCATATATGATTGCAAGAAGGTTACCATACACTACAGAAGTAGATTGCCCAGCTTTCCTTCTGAGAAGTGGCTGGTGGGTTTGAACCACCAGCCTTCTGGTTAGCAGTCAAATGCCTTAGGCACTACACCACCAGAGCTCCCATGCATTTTAACTACTTTCAAGGTAGGAAGCAAAGGTGTTAAAAATGACCTTTTACCAGTGCCTCTCTCCTCTACTGGCAGACCATGAACCAAAACTAAGTCTTGGCTATCTGTGTCCGTGAGAGAGTTTGGGGAAATAAGCTTGTCTTAGACCAATCACAGTCTACCCCTGGACTATACATTTCACTACAAACAAAAACCATAAGAAAGGAGAAAGAAGGGAATGTTTTTTGTGTTACTAATTAAGTATCATGGGAGCTCTGATAGCATAGTGGCTAAGACACTTGCCTACTAACCAGACGGCTGGCGGTTCAAACCCACCAGCCACTCCTCGGAAGGAAGGTTGGGCAATCCTACTTCCGTAGTGATAACTGCCTCGGAAACCCAAGGAGGGGTCGCTATGAGTCGGGGCCGACTCGACGACACATAACAACAACAACAATTAAGTATCAACCATGTCGGTTTTCTGCTTTTATCTGCCTACTATGCCTATAAAACCAACAACAACAACATAAAAAAAAAAAAAACTCATTGCCATTGAGTCATTTCCATCCCATGTTGTTGTTGTTGTTGTTTGCCGTCGAGTCGGCCCCGACTCATAGCGACCCCTCCTTGGGTTTCTGAGGCAGTATCACTATGGAAGTAGGATTGCCCAACCTTCCTTCCGAGGAGTGCCTGGTGGGTTTGAACCACCTGCCTTCTGGTTAGCAGTCAAGTGCCTTAGCCACTATGCTACCAGAGCTCCCTTCCATTCCATAGTGACCCCCATTGTGTTTTCCAAGCTTGTAAATCTTTACAGAAGTAGATTGCCCCATCTTCCTTCTGCAGAGTGGTTGGTGGGTTTGAACTACTGACCTTCTGGTTAGCAGCAGCCAAATGCCTTACCCCCTCACCACCAGAGTTTCTTCACCTGTGCCTATAGAATTTAAAAAATGTCACCAGGCTACTTGTCAGCTTAGAGAACTGATTAAGACCATCACTACATCTGGTGATTTTCCTTCCCACATTTTCTCCCCTGCTTTCTGAAAACCTCCACTGCCCACCCAATCACAGTTTCTCTGTCTCATTTCTTGCTCTTCAGTTGTGCATAGAAGACATTTCACTGAATTGTAGAGTTGGAAAGTCTGAACATAAATACAGTAACTATCAGTGTTTAGGAGCCATATGCCAAATATTTATCATTCTTTACTATTCAGTCATCAAATAGAAGTTGATTTTTCCCCAAGATTCAAAAAGAAATGCATTTCACATGAGCATGGTTTAAAGGAACTTAACAAGTTTTGTGGCTTTGGTTGGAAAGGATATGTACAGTTCATGCCAAGACAGCGGAGGTACTATGTTTTTATGTAGAATGTAGATAAGCTAGGACCAAGGCAGAGGTGAAATAATGAAAAGCCACATTCTTATATATATCCAGTGACAAGATAAATCTGTCTGCCTTTCATCCTTGTGAGGAAACAGATCCAGTGCAACCTTTGATTACTAGTAATGGTAATGTTGATTGAAAAGTAGATTATTTACCACAAACAAAAACATAAAATTGTATTAATGAGAATGAAGGTACTCTGAAATATCATCATTGATGGTACTTAAACTTTTCTCCGGCCAACTTTTTTCAGTCAGAATTACTGCTGAGGGGCCTTGCACATGCCATTATTTGGACCATGTTTTAGTGGTAATACTGATTTGAGGGGAAAGAGAGAGATATAGGACAGAAAACAAGAGAGGTAAATTGCCTGAATCATCCTTAACAAGGAGACTTTCAGGATTACTATTTTTATAAAAGGAGCTCTGGTAGCATAGTGGCTAAGACACTTGCCTGATAACCAGATGGCTGGCAGTTCAAACCCACCAGCCACTCCTCGGAAGGAAGGTTGGGCATTCCTACTTCCGTAGTGATACTGCCTCGGAAACCTAAGGAGGGGTCGCGCAGCCACTCCTCGGAAGGAAGGTTGGGCATTCCTACTTCCGTAGTGATACTGCCTCGGAAACCTAAGGAGGGGTCGCGATGAGTCGGGGCCGACACGGTGGCAAATAACAACAACAACAACATTTTTATAAAACAGATAAAAATAAAAATACATCCTTTCTCAGAATGGTGAAAATGTAAACTAAACATTCACTGACAATTAAAACCAGAGTTCACGTGTCACAGGGGACTATGGTGGCACCTGGAGGTAGGGATGAGAGAGGTACCAGCTGTCTTCCAAAAAGAAAAGCAAATGGAGAAAGAAACAGAATGGAAAGTAGTTTTTATTATCTGACTAGAAGTATGTTCTTTCATCCAGACAGAGTCACCCTTTTTCTCTGGCATTAGGAGAAATGAAGTTTCAAGTACAGTACATAGTTAATCTCTAAAATGATTGCAGCTAGAATGGTGGGCAGAGATGTTATCTTAAGTACACTTGGAGGGTGTAAGGAGAGCTCACATACCTCTATCCAGAGCCATTATTTTCTCAGCTCTCAATATCTCTTTTTTTTTTTTATTAGGATTTGGGTGAAGATTTACAGAGTAAATTCACTTTTCATACAGCAGTTCACATATACTTTGTCTCATGTCATTGACCAA
>NW_006921637.1:13089373-13102680 GCF_000298275.1 Orycteropus afer afer | reverse complement strand
CAAATCTGCATCCTTTCCTTCAAGGCTCAGGGGTCCAAGATTATCTTCTGTGTCTGTGTTAATTGGTTTCCCTTTTCTTTGTTGAAGAGAGTCTGTGCAATCCTTCTGCCTAGTCCGCCGTCTTGCCCCGCCTCCTCAATATCTCTTGACACTTGAAAAAGTTTTCAGTAAAAATTTAGCCTCTGTGAAACTGCAAGCAATAAAGGGCAGATGGTGCTTTTTGAATGAAAGAACAGTTTTGTTCCATCAAATGATGGCTTGTTTAAAGTGTCCAATGGAAAGCCAGTTTGTACCCTTCTCAGGTAGAGAACACTCTGTGTATTCCAGGAAGTGGCTTCCTGGCAAGTGCTGAGACAGTGAGTGTCCGGTTAGAAAAGAATGTGTGTATGTGTGCTCTGCTTGCCCCAGGTGTTGTGTGCCTTTTGCCTCAGGAACCCTTCTTTCAAAGAGACTGTTGTTGTTGTCATGTGCCGTCGAGTTGGACCCGACTCATAGCGACCCCTCCTTGGGTTGCCGAGGCAGTATCACTATGGAAGTAGATTGCCCAACCTTCCTTCTAAGGAGTGGCTGGTGGGTTTGAACTGCCAGCCTTCTGGTTAGCAGTCAAGTGCCTTAGGCACTATGCTACCAGAGTTCCTTTCCGAGGGACTAGAGGACATCAAAGGGCAATCATTCAGTAAGAAAGGCTTGAGTTTCTTGTGTCGCAGGGAAAATAAATATTTCATTTGAGAATATGTTGCTGTTTCATATGCAGTACAGAATGCAGGCACCTGCAGTATGTGAGAAAGCTTTTTTAGACTAATAATGTCAAAGTGAGACAAACCTGCAGTGATTAATGAGGCTTATTCAAATCTCTTGCCAACAAGATTTTTAAGAAGCTTAATTTCAAATGGATGCTGCAGAAATTTTTAAATATCTTAGGATTTGGTTCTGTTCAGTTTTAAAAAACTTCTGTATAATTTCTGGCTATTAGGACTTTGTGACTCTCACCAGATGGTTGGGTGGAACTGTGTAAATGTAAGTTGCTTGTAGCCCACCAGAGACATTGGCTAGCTAGCTAATAATGTAAATAAGATACATGGTACCCTTTTGGGGATAGGACCATGCAAATAAGGTGTATGGAACCCTGTTGTGGGGATTGGTCAGTTTTGCCATCTCACTAGGCTTAAAATTTAGTTATCCCAGATGCAGAAAAGGGAGATTTCACTGCCATCAGGAAAGAAGAAGAGCCAGGAGTGGAGCATGTCTTTGGACCTGAAATCCCTATACTGAGATGGCAGAGAGACGGGGCAGCAGCAGAAGCAACAGAACCAAGAGACCAGCATGAGACAGAGCAGTGGACTTCCTGGTCCACAGAGCAAGAAATCTGAGCTTCTCTGGGTAGGAGTCTTGCTGGCGGAGTGGGGTACCTCTGGCAGAGGCAGAGCTAAAAGAGCTTTGTAATACTTGCCTAAGCAGGACAGAGGCCAGACCAAGGGCCAGACACAGATCTGCCTTCAGCCACGGCCAAGGGGAGGCTGACCTGATCAAAGAACTGTATCCTGAGCTTTCCTGATCCTGATTTGTAACCTGTTACTTCCCTAATAAATGTCATAATTGTGAATATTGTTGTTGAGTTAGTTCTGTGTGGCCATTGCAACAAATTATCAAACCCAGAAGAGAAGTGGAAAGTGCCATGGGAGGGACGGTTGGTGTCAGAATTGGTAAAAATATTGGAGTGTGGCAGCATGTCTGACCTCATGGGAATCAAATTTGGACTATTGATGTTCTGGATCCTCCTTCCCCCTTGTGAAGTTAAAGGAGGTTGGCCAATGCCACTCCATAGTGTTTTTGTAGGACTGATCAGAAGTTAGTTGAATTAGGTAGAATATGCAGTTATCACTGTTTGAAAGATTATTAAGAGTGTGTTTAATTAAATGAACATTACAGTTATTCAGCCCCCTCCCCTTTATTTTTCCTTTTCTTTTCTTTTTATAGCTCCATTTCTAATTCACATTGTATCTAAAAAGCCAGCCTGGCCTCCCTACAGAAACACATCATGAAAATGATACTCTGAAGCTGACCATTTTGTTTTGGGAAGTCTGAGAGAAGTGCCTTGGGGTTGAGGGTGGCAACCTGGCCTAGTGTGACATCTAAGTGTTCATACACTGGTGGTTTGTCAGGGGGAGAGGTGTTAGTGTTCCTGTTCCCATGTACCTCTTCCTCCTTGTAAATCCTAACTGCAATGAGGGCTGGCTCTTGTTCTGAAGGACCCTTGGTCATATTTGGGCATTGTTCCAAAGGGTCTCAGCCTTGACCACCTCCCAAAGCACTATACCTGTGATAACATTTGGATAACTGCACAGCCCTGGGTCACTTTACACATTGTGTTATGAACACTGAGCCTTGAGTTGTGTAGAGAAGGGGACTAGAACAGCCTCATATCTAGGGAAAATAGCACCTGTAACAGTTAGTTTTAAATTGTTCACAACTAGCCATGGAAACTGGTCATTTGTGCCACCCCCACTCCCCAACCCCTGGCCCTCAAGAGGCACCCAAGGCATGTGCCTTACCTACAATACCCTAGATATGCCTCTGGACCAGAAATCATCATCTTCTGTGCTATCTGATCCAGATCAGAAGTTATTATATAATTCAGGAGCTTCCAGCTGATTCTAATTTTGGTTCTAGTAGAGAACTGTTGCTCTTAGGGCTAATCTTCTGGATAAGTATTTTGTAAAATGAGGTCTAAGAATACCTGCATCAGAATCACCTTGCAGAGGACAGGAGGACTTAACATTCAGATTGTCAGGTACCATCCAGACATACTTATTCAGAATGAGAGAGGGTGCATCCAGATACTGCATTTTAAAATCTCTTGAGGTGGTTCTCATGCTCATTAAGCTGTCAAAGCTGCTCTGGTGGTTGAAAACCCTTAATATTGGAGTCCTGAGTGAGGAGTATTCACCAGTCCGCATAGGGCACATGGCCAGCTCCCACCTGGCGGGATCCCAAGGTACACAGCAGAGGCATGTGTGGAGGCTCCAGCTGCCCATGGGGACAATTGTATCAGGCTGCCAAGACACAGTCACCAAACAGCAGACTTGCCCCTTCCTTTAAAATTAGACTTGTTTAAACATTTTCAGAATGTGAAGGCAAGACAGCAGAACACATCCAGTCCTCTACTAGGTTACTTACTCTGTTAAAAACCTTTATCGCAGGTATCCTGGGGTTTATTGGCACTACACACACACACACACACACACAGATCCATAGCTCCAGATTTAAGCAAAGAGAAAGGAGCTGGAAGGCAATAGAATCTATTTTAATCTGTGCAAAAACGGCAAGGAGGCCACATGTTCTGACCTTCTCTAATCCCACAAGGGGAGGACAGGATTACCAGCAGTAACCCAAGGCCTATTCCTGCCAGGCCAGACATGTTGCCTCCCTCCAGCCCTTTCTTCAACCGTTCCTCCCAGAGCACCCACCACCTCTCTCCTGGGTTCAATAATTCGCTGCAGTGGCCACACAGAACTCACAGATTACAAGGTTTATTAGGGAAGCACCAAGCTACAATTTGCACTCAGGAAAAAATGCTCAGTCTCTCTCTCCAGCCCACCATCCCTCAGCCAAGAGTCTCTCACAGTCTCTTTCCGGGGTGCGTGTCTCTTGCGTCTCTTTCCCAGCAACGCGTGTCTCAGGAGCCCGTGTCTCTTTCAGCAGCACGTCTTCCTCCACCAGCAGTCTGAGAGAGTTCTGCCTCCAGGAGGTCTCCTTTAGAGCCCGCAGGGCAGTCAAACTAGCCAATTACGGCATCAGAACTCTAAGCACCTGAGAGAGAGTGGGCACCTCCCAGAACATTGTTTTGTGCCACTCCCAACAGAAATACTCCAGGTGGACACCTTCAGCAATCAGGAGCTCCTCAGTTGCTCATAGCAAATTCCACCTTGGAGTTTACAAAGACTTATGGGTAGAAAAGCCACAGAAAGTAATTTACTATACCACAATCTGCTTCTTTGGTTTTTAAGATTTCCTAACGCAATTTATTTGCTATCTGAGCTTGACCTCTATAAGATACTTTCTTGGTTGGTTTCACTATGGCCTGTAGGAACATGTGGAAACTTAGACACTTTGCATGCTGGGTCATAACTCAAAATTGGCTTAAGAAAGCAGAGGTAGAAGAAGTCGCTGCTTCTTCCTTTGCTGCTGTATCTCCCTGGTATATGCTTCAGATGTGTGTTGTGATATGGGATGGAGGCCAGTGTGAAGAACACTTACTACTGTGTTCACTGGCATTTCTCCCCACTTTACCCACCTTTCTCTTGATTGGTGCAGAACTGCCTTTGTTCCTCCACCGATAGAATGTGATCAGGCTCACAGCCCCACCTGTGTGTTAAGTGGGCTTATTCAGGCCCCACACTGTGACCCTCTGATCACATTTACTGAGATTTATGACATCCATCACTCACACTTTCTGGCAGGAGCTTTGTCAAACTGTGTCAATTCATATGAGGGTTTATGGGCAGAAGCAGAGATGTTACATTTTTTTTTTTTTTCTACCCTCTCCAACAGTCACAGAGAGGCTCTTCATAAACATTGACTATCTCCATTAATTCAGTGTCATATGTGCCTGTGTGCTGCTTCAGCTCTGTTCACTGTCACAGACAGGGGCTCTAGAGTACCAATCTCTATTAGGTGTTATGACAAATGAGGTTTCACTTCATTAATAATGGATAACACCCAAGACTAATATGCCTGGGACACCATGCTCAGGGCTACAGAAGGTTAGTGTGTTAACAGACAAATGAAAAAGAAAGGAATTAACTATATAAAACCAAATTCTCAGTTTCATATCTGGGAGATGTCTAGCAATTAGTTAATTATATAAATAAAACTATGTAAGAATGCCTGCTTTGTCCAAGAATGACAGCTGACTGTGGTCCTTGTTCTCAAGGAACTGATGGTATATCACTTAGTCATTGCTTCAGTAGCACACCATGCTGGTGGGAGGGAAGGGCAAGACTAGGAAAGGTTTCATTGAGAAATGTGCAGAGTGACTTCTGAGACTGGAGGAGAAAGAAAGTGGTCAAATGTTAAACCCCACCATATCAGTCTCCCCAAGGAAGCTAGGGATTATGCCAGGGCCAAGGAAAGAAATCTGACCTTAAATGTTCTTCTGTGCCTGCAGTAAGAATGTAGGGAAGGAAAAGTGGTACACTGATAGTGGTTATGCTGTGGTGCCCAGAAAGCGAGGCCACGAGAGTGTCCAGAGGTGAATAGAGGGTCCCCTGCCAGTAAGCCCCACTCATGTAAACACCTATGTAGATGCCCTTATGGACATCCATGTTGACATGCATATGTACTCCCATGTAAATATCCATGTGGATGCCCATGTGGACAGCCATGTGGAAAAATCTATGTTTTCCTCATAAAATAATAGGTTTTAGGTGTGTGATTTTCCTCCAACATTTTCTCTGTCCTAAGGATCCTTCTCTAACACAAACTCACATCACAAATTTGGCATATATGTATAACACACACACCCCTAGGGAAATCAGATTTCAGTTTTGGCCAAATTTCAATTATCTGTAGTAATTGGGAGAAATATCTTAGATAATGGAAATCTATGAGTAATCCTTAAATTGTGGTTTGTCCTTTTACTTTCACTTATTTCCCACCCCTTTTAATCTATTTTCTGTGACTTTCAATGAGCAGCACAGTTGGTGCTGTTAACATTCTTTTACTTTCTCTGCTCAGATAGAGATACCATTGAGCAATGAATGCTCAATATTTTCAAAAATATAGAGAGCAGAGAACAGAGAGCACAATTATATCACAGGTGGATGAGACATTAATCCATAGCTACTCAGATTAACTGACAGGGATATAAAGTACAAAATATAGAACAAGGAAAACATTTTTGAAGATGATCTTTCAGGCCAGATCACTTTGATAATACTTATTGGAGTATCAATAGTAATGGGATCTCATTTGCAACTTGAGAACTTTTTTTTAGTTGAAAAGGATCTTTGAAATATGACTAAGGAACCAGAAAGGCTTTCCCATAGCTGAAGTAACTCCACTATTCTGGACTTTAGTCCTTCATTGTCTTTTCTGGTGAGTACCAGTCCCTAATTCGTTTCAGAAAATAAGATAGTTTAAAGAGTTCATACTTTATTGTTCTTTTCACCACCAGAGTCCTAGTAATGAGAGTAATTTATCACAACCAAGATTTTAAAAACAGTAAGTTGAGACTTGGGAAAAAAGATATATATCTAATAGAAGGGGTTTCAAAAGAAAAGAGTAAGAAATTATGAGTTAATTGTTGACAGTTTCCTTGATTTGGAAAGAAAAAAAAACACTTGAGTCTTTAGTTGTAAATGGACTCTTAAGTAAAAGTAAAATAAAGATAAATGTACATATAGAGACCGTACATTGTATTGAAGTTGGCCAACATCAAGGATAAATAGAAAATCTTTACTAGACAGGAAAGACATAACAGTAGGGAACGAGAGTGTGACAATTAGACTAATTTCAGACTTCTTATCAGCAAGAATAGATCTCAGAAAATGGGATAATATCTGCAATATAATAATAAAAAATAACTGTTCAAAAAACCAAGCTCACTGCCATTGAGTCATATCTGACTCATAGTGACCCCTCCTTGGGTTTCTGAGGCAGTGTCACTGTGGAAGTAGATTGCCTAACCTTCCTTCAGAGGAGTGGCTGGTGGGTTTGAACTGCCAGCCTTGTGGTTAGCAGTCAGATGCCTTAGGCACTATGCCACCAGAGCTCCTAAAATTTTATACCCAGATAAAATGCTATTCAATGATGACAGAAAAGTAAAAACATTTTTTAACATACTAAAACTAAGAGAGTTTAGCACCTGTGATTTTAATGTATTTATCAGCAAGAAGAGTGAACCCAGAGGGAGGGTATGGGATAAAAGAATCAATGGTAAACACACCACAAATGGATTAAATATGTTTGTATAGGTAAGTTAGCTTAATGAAAAAGCAGAGTACCCATTCTGGAGGCAAACTGCCTGTGGGGGAATCCCAGCTCTGCCACTTACTAGGTATGTGTCCTTGGTGAGATACTAACCTCTCTGTGCTTCACGTTCCTGTCTGTGAAAATGGGAATAGTGATACCTACCTCATATGTTGTGAAGATTAAATGAATAAGTATGTATAAGTGCTTAGAACAATGCCTAGCACAGTTTAAGCATTATGTACTTATTGTAGTGTAGTGCCTAAGACATGTGACTGCTAACCAGAAGCCTGGCAGTTCAAACCCACCAGCCACTCCTCAGAAGGAAGGTTGGGCAATTTACTTCTGTAGTGATACTGCCTTGGAAACCCAAGGAGGGGCCGCTATGGGTCAGATTCGACTCCACAGCGGTGAGTTTGTTTTTTTTACTTATTGTTATTATTTAATAATCTCTACAAAAATAAATACCAATCAGCAGGGAGATAACCAAGAAAGTGTAGGATTTTATCAGTTCACAGAAGGTAGATAAGGAAGGGAGGTAAAAAACAAAGAAATTAGGTAGTTGAAATAATTTGTTATTATCAGCAGGTACAATAAATATAAGTGTGTGTGGGAGTTAACTTGTGTATGAAAAGATTATCAGATTGGATTTAGAAAGGTATAGTCCAGCTGTATACAGGCATACCTAATTTTATTGCACTTCACTTTTTTGTGTTTTTCACATATTGCATGTTTTACAAATTGAAGGTTTGTGGCACCCTTGCATCAGCCAAGTCTATTAGAGCCATTTTTCCAACAGCATGTGCTCCCTTTCTGTCTCTGTGTCACATTTTTGTAATTATCACAATAGATAATTTCATAATGCTACTGGACATTTAACAGACTATTGTTGTTTCTACGTACCACGGAATTGGGCCCAACTCATAGCGACCCCTCCTTGGGTTTCCGAGGAGGTGTCACTACGGAAGTAGATTGCCCAACCTTCCTTTTGTGGAGTGGTGGAGGGTTTGAACCACCAGCCTTCTGGTTAGCAGTCAAGTGCCTTAGGCACTATGCTACCAGAGCTCCCTAACAGACTATGTTGTTGTTGTTGTTAGGTGCCGTCAAGTCATACCTGACTCACAGTGACCCCTCCTTGGGTTTCCGAGGCAGTATCACTACGGAAGTAGGATTGCCCAACCTTTCTTCCGAGGAGTGGCTGGTGGGTTTAAACCGCCAGCCGTCTGGTTAGCAGGCAAGTGTCTTAGCCACTGTGCTACCAGAGCTCCCAAACAGACTATAGTATAGTGTAAACATAACTTTGTATGCTCTGGGAAACCAAAAAATTTATGTGACTTGCTTCATTGTGATAATAGCTTTATTGCAATATCTCCATGGTATGCATATACTCTGTAAAGAGACATAATTAAACACACACGCCATTAAAAAAGAGATGGAAGAAAATATGCAAATACTAACTAAAATAAAGTCTATTAACATAAGACAAAATAGTATTTAGGTCAAAAAGAGAAAAAAGTAATAGAATTATAGAGGAACAAAAGGAACAATTCACAAAGGATGTATAACATATTAAATGTACTTACATGCAACACAGTGTATACAGCAGTTTCTGACTAGTTTACAAGAAAAATTGACCATCAAAGTGAGAGACTTTGACACATCTATCTGAAGCAGATGAGACAAAACGAAATATTTAGGAGATCTGAAAAATAAAATTAACACTGTCTGTCTATCTATCTATCTGTTTATCTAAATAATGCAAAGAGCTTGATTTGGTCTTTGTCCTTGGTTTTTGAAAGGCAGTACTTGAAATTGCTCAAGCAGTCAAAGTGTCTTTGTTTTCTAAAATACCAAGACAGCATTAAACATATACAAATAAATGAGAACTCCAAAGACCACATCTAGCAACTAACCTAAGGAAGGGAGGAGGCATAATTCAGTCAATAATGATTATATAAAATGAGCCTATAAAGGCCCTGAACATTGAAATGCCCTTGAACTTCTGGATTGAAGATACATGCAGGAGGGCCACATGCCTCTGGGCACATGAACTTCATGATGAAACCCTTTCCTGACTTTGCCTGTGCATTGCTTTGTGTGTATTCTTGTGTGTTTATATTACAGTTGTTATAGTGAGTCCTTTCTATTAGTTCTATAACTCATTCTAGTGAATTATTAAACTCCCTGGAGGCATTGAACCAGCGAGGGCTGGCATTTGCCTGTTTGGCAGTCAGAAAAGCTGTGTTCTTCTAACTTATGAAGACCCAACTTAGGGTGGCTGAGGGTCATGGAAAGGCTGCACAGGCAGGTGATATGATGTACAGTGTCCTCTTATCTTATAAGGTCTGACCTAAGTCTGTGTGGTTGGAGTGAGAAAGAGAAAGTGCCACATAAGAAGTGGGAAAGCAAAGATACAAGTAATCTCATTTTGAGACTTGGCCTTATGTTGATTTTTATTTGTGATGTATATTTATAATATGTGTATGTGTGTGACTGTGTCCAACAAATAGAAAATGAATTGTATTTTTAATTACTTATACAAAAATTGACCATGTACTCTGTCACTAAAGAAGTCTTATATTGCAAAGAAATGTCACACCACCATGCAGTTAAATTATAAATCAATGACAAAAAGTCTATGAATTGATTAGTTTGGAAACTAAAATCCACTCCTAAATAGCACATAAAAAGGAAATTACAGTGGTAATTATAAAATATTCAGAACTGAGCAACAGTGAAATTACTGCTTATCAGAATTTGTGGGATGCAGCTAAAGCATTACTTATAGGTACATTTATGGCCATAAATTTATTATAAAAGAGCAAAATCAGAAAATAAATTAGGTGTTCAACTTAATGAAAAAAAATAAATCTAAAGAAAACAAAAGGAAGGAAATAATGAAGACAAAAACAGAGATTGATGAACTAGAATCTGTAAGAATACTGATTAACAAAAACAGGTAAAAGACACAACGAAATAATGTTGTTGTTAAGTGCCGTCAAATCAGCTCTGATGCATGATGACCCTACGTACAACAGAGCGAACCACTTCCTGGTCCTGCACCATCCTCATAATCCTTGCTGTGCTTGAAATAATATTAGGAATGAATAAGGCAGACATAATTACAGGTGCAGTAGAAATTTTTAAATCATTAAAAAAATGGCAAGTAGAATTTTATGCAAGTAAATTTGAAAACATTGAATAGATAATTTTCTAGGAAAATCACTCAAGAAATGAAAAATATGAATAAATACAATACCAGGGAAGAAACATTCAGTAATAAAAGGTTTGCCTTCTCAAAAGTCACAAGACATCAATGGGTTTGCATAAAAAGACTCTTTTAGAAAATAAAAAAAGAGGAAAATCTACTCTATTTGCCTCATGAGAGTTATAATACCTTGCTATGAAAGTGGAGAAAGAGAGGATAAGAACAAAAGTTCAAAATGAATCACCTGTGTGATTATAGATACCAAAATACATAAATAAATACTAGCAGATCTATAGCCCTGGAAAAAAAGGGTTTATTTTAGAAATGCATAAATAATTGAACATCAGGAAATTGATTAATATAGTATATGAAGAAAGATTGGGCAATCTAATCTACTTCCATAGTGACACTGCCTCGGAAACCCAAGGAGGGGTCGGTATGAGTCGGATCTGACTCGACGGCAGTGAGTCTTAATGATTACTGAGAAAAGCTATATAGGTACAAAAAAAATGATCAGTAAAATTCAGCACTTATAAGGGAATTTCTTTAACTTGATTAAAAGTATCTGTAGAACATCTATAGCAAACATTATCCTTAATGGTGAAAATCTAGCACATTCATTCCAAAGACAGGAGCAAAGTAACAATGTCTTCTACTACTTCTTTTATCGTATATTGTACTGAAGGCTGTAAACAATGTAATAAGACAAGAATCGTAATATGTTGTTATGGATAGATTAGGAGCTCTGGTAGCATAGTGCCTAAGGCACTTGACTGCTAACCAGAAGTCTGGTGGTTCAAACCCACCAGCCACTCCTCAGAAGGAAGGTTGGGCAATCTACTTCCGTAGTGATACTGCCTTGGCAACCCAAGGAGGGGTCGCTATGAGTCGAGGCCGACTCTACGGCACATAACAACAACAACAACAACAACAACAATGGATAGATTTGTAGACCCCTCAAAATATATATTGGAATCCTAACCCCTATACCTGTGGATGTAATGTAATCTAGTATAATCGTCTTCTAAAATGCAATCTAATGTTACATAGTCAGTCAGTTAAGGTCATACTAGTGTACAGTAGATTCTAAATCTGATCACTTCTGAGATATATAGAGTAGCATAAACACAGGGATGGTCACACACAAATGGAGGAGGACAGATGCCATGTGACAATCCAAGAAACCAAGGAATGTCCAGAAGGAGTCAACATGGCCTAGAGCCTGATGTGGACTTTGAACCTCCAGACTGACAGAAAATAAAGTTTTGTTCTTTAAAGCCACCACTTGTGGTATTTCTGTTATAGCAGCACTAGGAAACTAAGACAAATGAGTAAGTAATGGAAAGAAAGGGATAAAATGTAAATGATATGATTGATGGAAAATTTAAGAGAACCTACAAACTAATTACAAACTGAGAGATCAGTTAAGTTGCTGGATACAAGGTCCACATACAAAATCAGTAACAGTACTGTCCTGTTAGAAAATGTAATGAGAAAAGGGGTCCCTTTCTTTATACAGAACAGAACTGTGAGATACTTAGGAATAAATGCAACAAAAGATATGGAAGACTTTATAGAGAAATTTACAAAATATAATAGATATTTTAAAAAATATTCAGAATTATAGAGATATTATCTTCAAGTTAATCTTTAAATCCAATGCAGGTATTGTTGTTTTCTTTATATATAGGACTTATGGAGCTGATCCTTAAATTCATAAGAAAAAACTAATAGTCACAAATAGCTAATGCAATCTTGAAGAATAAAATAGTGGGAATACTTGCCTTGCCAGATATAAAGACTTACATCAAGGACATAGTAATTAAGGCAGTGTATTATTGGTGCAGGGTTACACAAATAAGCTAGTAAAACAGAAATAGAACCCCAAAATAAACAGATGTGAATATAAAAATATGAAATAGCAGCAGTGGCCTTACAAATCAATGATGAAATAATGAACTTTTAAATGATGCTGGGGCAACTGATTATCCATATGAGAAAAAAGTGAAATTTGAGTATTTAGTCATACAAAAGCAAAGTATAGGTAGATGGAAACCCTACATATTCAAAACGTTTATAAAACATAAAACATTTAGAACTGAATTTGTAAAAAAATAAATTGATGACCTTAGGTTACAGAATCTTTTCCTGGACATTATCTCACATTTAAATATTAATGTTAAACATTAACATTAAACATTAGAAAGTATGTTTGTTAAAAGTGTGTTCAACAAAAGACACCATAAACAAAAAATAAAGGATCTTTCACAGACTTGAAGATTTTTGCAATTCACATGACTGACAAAAGATAATATCCAGAATATATAAATTCCTGTAATCAAATAATAATGAAGTAAAAAGTGGGCAAAGAATATGAGCAAGCAGTTAAAAAACAATCTAATCAGCCCAGAAACATATGAAAGGATTTGTGGCCTCTCTAGTAATCAGAGAAATGAAAATTTCAATAATAACAAAAGGTTTCGTACCAATCTGATTGGCAGACATTTAAAAGTCTGTGGACTTCAAAGGATGCTGAGAATATCGAGCAATAGGTAACTCATGCACATAGGTGTGAGTGAAGCTTGGTGCAACCACTTTGAGAGCAATTTGATTATATGAAGTAAAGTCAAAGATGTACATGGTCTGTGACCAGGCAGTTCTACTTGTGGGTAAATAATATGGAGAAACTGTCTCATGTATATGAAAAGAATGTCCTTTGCTGCATTATTCTTACTAGGGGAAAATAGGCTACCAATAGAAAAGGGATTAAAATGTGTGTTTGTACACTGGAAACCTATATAGCAGTGAGTGTGCATGAATGTGTGTATCAATACAGATACCATAATTCTGCATATAACAATCATGTACAAATAACACAAATAAACATGCCATGTATAGTACATATAGGAGGCTAACATGTGAGGAGGTTGCATAGTTTGCCCCCAAAACAGAAAAAAAGTATAAGGTACATGTTATTTGCATAAAATAGATACATGTCTCAAGTAATTAAAAAAATATAATATCCGTATAAAATTTTAGGAGCTCTGGTAGCATAGTGACTAAAGCACTTGACTGCTAACCAGAAGGCTGGCGGTTCAAACCCACCAGCCACTCCTCGGAAGGAAGGTTG
>NW_006921637.1:13087086-13089273 GCF_000298275.1 Orycteropus afer afer | reverse complement strand
ATCCTACTTCCGTAGTGATACTGCCTTGGAAACCCAAGGAGGGGTCGCTATGAGTCGGGGCCGACTCGACGGCACATAACAACAACAACAATAAAATTTTAAAATTTGCAAAACAATATTAGATATCATTCATGAATATATACATATATTGTTTATAAAAGTCATGCATAGGAACAGTAAAGCACCAAATTTAGGATACCTACCTCTGATGGATGATACTATAACTACAAGGGACCATAACTATCACCTGTAACGTTTTCCTTCATTTAAATATCTGAGTCAAATGCCAGTGTGGCACATTATTAAGATTTGATAAAGCTGAGTGGCAAGTAGATGATATTTGTGTAATATTCTCTATGCTTTATGTTTGAAATGACTCACACACATGTACATATGTGGATGGTATGCAAGGTTGCCTGGGAAAAAGGCTGGCTGATTCTCTTCCCCAAAGATCTCAGGAGGCTTATTCCTTTGGCAAATTTAGCTTGGTCCAAGACTTGAGCCTTAAATTTGCAAACCCAGAAGCTTTTTTTATTTCCTTTTGTCTGTTTCTTTCCTCCCTCACTCCTTCACTTTCTTCCTTTCTTTTTTGTTCTTTGCATTGTCTTGTCAGCAAATCAAAGCTAGGGGGAAGACACAAATAAAGTAAATCCACAGACTGAATGAATCTAGAATGCTGGTTTAATAATTTGTAAAGAGAAACAGATCACAGCCACCAGAACCTTGAAATACAGTATTCTTGCATGCTTCTTGCATTTTCCTTCTAGTGTTATGTGGGGAGTGGGCAATGAAATCTTAATCAGAATGCATGTAAGTGCACTGGTACTCTGGGTCCCCATTGCCACCTGGTTTCGTTCTACGTGAGAATCCAAATCACACTCAAAACAAGCAGTTGAGTGTTTGATGGCTTTAGGGTAATGATGTCTTCCCATTCTTCTTCAAGCCCTTCCTTGAAAATGCCCTAGTGGCTCAGGAAAGACAGTGAGCTTTGGTGGTGGGGGGGGGGGGTAACCAGAAAGTACCTACCATGGTTGGAAATTTTTTAACTTCTTTTTTTGTCTTTTAAAATATGTATGTTTCCCATCTCTTCCATAATATAGACCTGTATTTGTATTAACTTAAAATAATGTGTAATTACTAAAATCTGAGTTAAATGGATATTTTCAGGGGAATGGAACATATTAATGCATGATTTTTCATTTTTTTTGTAAACCCCAACTTATCCTTTGTGGCCATTTCACAGTAAGTGTGGTCTGTCTGTTGGCCGGGATTCCTTTCCCTGGACCTTGCTAGGATGGATATGGTTAGAAGGTCTTGGACTTTTTTTTTTTTTTTTTTGAAGTGATGCATACCTGTCTCCCCTTTCTATCCTTTGAGCTATTCTTGCAAGCCCCAGAAACTCCACTCTTATCTATTGTGTATGGATTCAGAAGTTGTTTTTGCAGCCCCTCTCATTTGCCCTGTGTACAGTATGCCAGAGAAAGCTCCACTTTAACCCCCATGTCACCACTGACCACAGCTGCATACTACATCTTATTTTAACAACAGCAGCCTTTACCCTTTTCAAAGTCCTTTTCATACACTTTCATTTCATTTTACCAATAATCATTCATACTTGTAAGGGCTGTGGATTTATTACATTTCACAGATGAGGAATGATATCACACAGTTAGTAAACAAGGTTAGGTTACCACATGAGGTCCTTTACAAAAATACTAGACCAGCTGGAGTGAAGGTGGAGAACTGTGTGCTGCAGGATAGAGTAGAAAACACATTGCTGTTTCCCTCCTCACATGCACAGCCTCTATGTTATTAAACAGAACTCCTGCCTTCCCAGTCTGAAGAGCCTGCATTGGATTATTATTTCATCAGTGTCTTGATCCCCCTCAGTATAACATCTGCATCAAATAGAAGTCTGTCCCATAGGCTCAAGGGCTTGTTGCTGTGTAGATTAGCCATTTTCCCCATTTTCAGCAAACCAGAAGTTCAGATATTGATAACCATCCTGTTTCAGAGAAATTTTAAAATGTGTCCAGTTTTTAAGGGCTTCGTTTTACTGCACAGGAAGTTACTAGAATGACCAGTTCAGTACCAGACCCTTGGAAAACCAAATGAACTTGGGCCCATGTTGTTGTTGTTGTTATGTGCCGTCGAGTCAGCCCTGACTCATAGCGACCCCTCCTTGGG
>NW_006921637.1:13081401-13082319 GCF_000298275.1 Orycteropus afer afer | reverse complement strand
ATTATGTTGAGGAATGTCCCTTCTATTCCTATTTTGCTGAGAGTTTTGATCAGGAATGGGTGTTGGATTTTATCAAATGCCTTTTCTTCATTGATTGATTTGATCATGTGGTTCTTTTCCTTTGTTTTATTTATGTGGTGGATGATGCTGATTTGTTTTTCCAGTGGTGAGCCATCCTTGCATTACCTGATATGAACCCCACTTGGCATAATGAATGATTTTCTTGATATGTTGTTGGAGTCTGTTGGCTAGCATTTTGTTGAAGATTTTTGCATCTATACTCATGAGGGATAGTGGTCTGTAGTTTTCCTTTGGAGTGATGTCTTTGCCTGGTTTTGGAATCAAGGTTTTGCTTGTTTCATAAAATGAATCGGGTGATTCCATCCTTTTGTATGTTCTGGAATAGTTTGAAGAGGATTGGTGTCAATTCTTCTCTCAATATTTGGTAGAATTCTCCAGTGAACCCATCTTGGCCAGGAAGTTTTTTTTTTGTTGGTAATTTTTTGATGACCTAGTCAATTTCTTCTTTTGTTATGGATGTGTTCAACTTTTCCGCATCAGTCTGTGTTAGTTTAGGTAAGTGGTGTGTTTCTAGAAATGTGTCCATTTCCTTCAGATTTTCAACTTTGTTGGAGTACAGTTCTTCATACTATCCTGATATCCTTTTCCTTTCAGTTGGTTCTGTTGTGATGCCACCCATTTCATTTCTTATTAAAGTTATTTGTATTTTCTCCCTCTTTTCTTTTGTTAAATTTGCCAGTGGTTTCTCAGTTTTATTCATCTTTTCAAGAAATCAACTTCTAGTCTTGTTTATTTTTTTCTATTTTCTGTTTCATTGATTTCTGCTCAAATCTTTATTTCCTTTCTTCTGGTGACTGTAGGCTTTTCTTGCTGTTCTTTTTCTAATTGTTGGAGATG
>NW_006921637.1:13070592-13081301 GCF_000298275.1 Orycteropus afer afer | reverse complement strand
CCAACCTTCCTTCCGAGGAGTGGCTGGTGGGTTTGAACCGCCAGCCTTCTGGTTAGCAGTCAAGTGCCTTAGCCATTATGCTACCAGAGCTCCCTGGGCCCATGTAGTCTACCCCAAAGCTGCATCCTGTTTCCTCAGTCTCACTGCTTCCAAGTTGTGGCTGCTCAGTTCTTTGGCCATTCTTTTAGGAGAACAAAACTAACTGCAGACTTTTCCTGCTGTTGACTTCAAATAAACTGCAGGTTCTACTGATTCTCAAAGAAAACTCAAGTATGAAAGTATCCCAGCAGCCACCTCCCTGTGATTAGTTACTACATTGGACATTCCTACACCATCTCTGGAGTGGTAAAGACTGATTTAAGCAGGGGTATGACTGTTTAATGCATGTTGTTGTTGTTACGTGCCATTGAGTTGGACCCGACTCATAGCGACCCCTCCTTGGGTTTCCAAGGCAGTATCACTACGGAAGTAGATCGTATCTTATTTCTTTTAAAAAGAAATTCTTCGTACCAACCTCACCCCACCCCCACCCCCCTTAGTGGCTCAGTGTCAGGACTTATCAGAATTCATGTACATACATACACACACTAAGACTAGCTGAGGGATATAAGATTCTCTTAGTTTTTACTTGTTACCCCTCTTCACCTTAAAAATGGGAAACCTCTAAGTTTTCTGATTGCCAATTCCTAGCAAAACTGGATGCCTTATGAATATGTAAGGGAGTTATAATAAAATAATATGGATGCAGCAGCTCTGTGTGTTCTGAAAAATGCTTCCCGAGCCTTTGGAGATTTCCAAATGCTCCTGGAAGACTAGACTTCCTGCTGAGGAGAGGAAAATGAGAGAATAGGACATGATTGGTTCAGTTAAGTTTACTATGATTTGGGCATGAAAAATGCTTCCTTCTGTCTCTTTTTAGATTCTTACAGGGCTGCATAAGCCCATGTTCAGTAAATCATTCAAAACAGGTCTGCTTAGCTCAGCACTTCCTACTGTGTTAAATGGGACCTAATTGCAGTGGATATAGGCCCCCTCCTATTGTGGAGCTCTTATTTCATTAGCATTACAGATTGGATTCTTGGAGATGACTTTCCTTGGTAATTTGTTTACAGTTGAGCCTTGCAAATTTTCACTTCCTTAATCTAACAGTCTGCTAATTCTTAGGATTTTGGGGGATAGAAGGACACTACCCTATCTGTCTACTTATCAGTAAAGACTTAGCTGTTGGGAGCCTTAATGAGATACAATGTCATTTCCAGAATGTGTTTTTTTTTTTTTTCAAAACAGGAATGACTGGTATATTATGCCATTTTCTCATGATTAATTAAAATCAATCTAACCATATAACTAAAATAAACAAAAGAAACTCATTTTATGATTCTGACATTATTGCTTTTTAATTGCACTGCTTCTCTAGCTCATTTTCAAAAATTGCCTCTCTGAAGTAGCTTTCCTGGTCATTAGTGAATATTAGTGCCTACTGAATATTTTCCTCTAAGGTGTACCCATTCATGTGCAGCTGCTGGTCACTGTCCAGCTGTTGAAAGTCCACTTCAGTCAGTAATTACTCAACTGTTTTTAGTGATGGCTGTGCTCCAAAGATTTTTTTCCTTCTCTCTCCTTTTCTCATTGATTCTACTTAAGACAGATAGTGTCTTTAATTCTGGGAGTAGATAATTGGTGACTGTGGTAAACTGCATTAAAAACTAAAGAGTAAAACGATTTTTTAAAAAATGCATTGGTCCCATGGAAGCTTTTTAGCTTTTTAGAAATCGTTGGTGGTATGTCAGTTACAGAGTGGCAGGTAGTACTCATACATATGAATGCTGGCACACAGGGACCCCAGGAAACTAGCATAGCACATCCCTCTTGCTGGTACAAACCAGGCTTCTTCATTCTCTCAACCACTGATTTTAAGCATGACAGTTTAGAGATTGTATCCCTGAGGTCAAAAATGTTTTTGCTGTCTGCCTCTTTTCCAAACGGATATTGGTAATAGCACCAACTTAAACCAAAAACCGAATCCACTGCCATAGAGTTAGTTCCAACTCATAGTGACCCTCATTGGGTTTCCAAGATAGTAAGTCTTTATGGCTCTTTCCCAGTCCTATTTTGATAGCCTTTTAGCCTAAACGGACTATTATTAAAGGTGCGTGGTAATGTACCAAACAGTGTTTGTTTGCTATTCATAAGGTTTTCCCTGGCCAATTCTTTGAGAAGTAGACAGCCTCTTCCTTCTTCCTAGTCTGTCTCAGTCTATAAGCTGGATTGTGGGGCTGGCGCAGGATTGGGCAGTGTTTCATTCTGCTGTGCATGGGGTCACTATGAGTCGGAAATGACTCGACGGCACTTAACAACAACAACAACAACAACAAGTCTTTATGGAAGTAGATTGTCCCATCTTCCTTCCATGGAATGGCTAGTGGGTTTGAACTACTAACCTTTTGGTTAGCAGTCAAGTGCTTTAGGCGCTGTGCTACTAGAGCTCCTTAGCACCAACTTACTAACTCTCTAAATGCAATCAAACCACAATTTGTTTCCAGCAATCCTCAAAAAGTATTGTCATCTCAGGATTCTTTGGCATTATTACCTGTATATTGGTCAGTATTTTTAAAGTCCGTTGGTCCTGTGGAAGGCCATTCATTGACTTGGGCAGCTAGAAAGAGGCTCTGGTAGTGAAGTCTGCTAAGCCTAATCCTACCTTTACTGGTCATTTTTATCTCCACTGCGTAGTACTCTAGCATCTTCAACCTATACTTACCAGAGTTCTAATTTTTAAAATAATATTCAGTGCCCATCCAGTCTTGTCTCTGTGGAGGCCAAACTTCAGAAGTACACTGTTGTAATCTGCCCATACTTTGTAAGCCAAGCCCCTGAATCAGCCTTACTCAGAAATAACTCTAGGGTTTTTTCAATATTATTCAGTCAACAGAGAGAGGTGAGAGGTTCAGGACCCATCAGTCCATACTCTCATGTCTACTTCAGCCTGTATACAGTCACTTGTGAAATTTGTGGATGGCCTGGTGGAGTAAGGAAAAGGCATCCCTGCTGCCCAGGATAAAGGGGTGCTGGTGCTGGTGCTGTTGGTGAGAGTCAAGTCCCCACAAATCATGTAAATACTACATGCTCGTGGTAGACAGAAAACAGGCAATCAGAAGAGAAAACAGTGACACATAGTTGGTTCCACCACTCAAAAATAACCACTATAAATTGTAAAAAGCACATTTATTGAGGTGTATCTGCCCATGGGTATAAATGGGACTTAAAACACTTCTTCCTTGCCTAATGTGTTAGAAACACATTCACAATATGTTACTTTTCACTGAAATCTCTGATCTTTTAAAATGTAGCTCCAGTTGTGTTTTTCTGTCTCCTTATGTTCCCTTGGCATTTCATCTCAGAAAGACCAGTGACTTTTGCAAATAGTAATTATAGACTGTCCATTTTAACAGGTTCATCTGCTTGTCCTCCAGAGAATCCTGTGGCAGCTTTCTGGGCCCATTGTTCAGAATATGGCTTTTCTCTTCTTTCAGGTGTCAGCGGAAGCAGTGGAGGGTAGGCCTCCCAGCCACCAGCGTGGTGATCACATTTCACAATGAAGCCAGGTCAGCCTTGCTGAGGACAGTGGTCAGGTAAGGCCAGGAGATGCCACTCATTGCCCACCTATGCAGCTGTGGAGGGATGCTAGGCACAAGGCCATGGATTCAAGTACAGTTAGACCATGGCTGTCAGTCTGTGGGTGAAGAGAAGGCGAACCATCTGTTCAGGACAAGGAAGTATTCATGGTTCTTCCAGCAAGTCTGGAGTCAAAGGTATGAGAACTGCTACCCCAAGTTATACCTACAAAGGCCTGGCAACCTTTATCTTTTTGTCTTTTCTCAGTGTGCTTAAGAAAAGCCCTCCCTACCTCATAAAAGAAATCATCTTGGTGGATGACTACAGCAATGATCGTAAGTATGATACCACCCTCAAGTCTGGCCTTTCTTGCTGCCAGCCTTCCTCACCCTGTGGCTGATAATGAATAGTGAAACAAAAACAAAAACCCATTGCCATCAAGTCAATTCCAACTCATAGCAACCCCCATTTGATTTCCAAAGCAGTAAATCTTTATGGAAGTAGATTACCCAGTCTTGCTTCCCCGGAGTGGCTGGTGGGTTTGAACCACCAACCTTCTGGTTAGCAATCAGATGCCTTAGGCACTGTGCTACCAGAGCTCCTTAATGAACAGTGAAGAGGCCAGAAATCAGAGCCACAGAAGAAGAGAGATGCCTCTGGAATGCCCCATAATGAGACCATGAGCCCTTAAATAATCAAGAGTTACTGTGCTTGAATACAGAGCACATTTGTTAAAACTTGAGGCTCTCAAAATGCTGTTTCTTTTCTTTGCCTAGCTGAGGATGGTGCTCTCTTGGGGAAAATTGAGAAAGTGCGTGTTCTTAGAAATGATCGGCGAGAAGGTAAGACTCTTTGCTTAGTTCAGTACCAAGACAGTTGAATTCTAAGGTTTCCTGAACCCAGTAATAAGTTAAAGTTTCAACTAAAAAAAAAAAAAATTAATTGCCTAATCTTTTTTTTTTTTCCCCCCTGTATTCTTGTACCTTTCTGTACCAGAGCCACTTGGGAGACTTCTCCCAGGCAAACTTGGGAAGGACATTAAAGCTTAACTAATTGAAATTTGTGTATATGAGGGCAGAAGTTCAAATTACATTTTTGTTTATGTATTTAGAAAATTGGCATCTCTCTTTCACAACCTTAGGAGTCTTTATGAGTCAGTAGTCGCTTGAGTATTAGAGTTTAGAAGAAAAACAAAGATTTCGTAAAGAGAAGTTCAATAACTCTATGCTCAAGACATCTGATAAAATAACTGAGATACAGATTTGACAGCCTCCTGAAGGTGAATCATCCCAAAAAGGGAAAGAGCACTGCACTTACATGCTTATTCAACATGAAACCTCAAAACTGCTGTCAGTCTCTCCTGTGCTAGAACAGTGCTCATGGAGTCTTCTTTATTGGCAGTTAGAAAAGAGACTCTAAAAGAGAAAATGTTACTTTGAAATATCTAGGGAGGAAGCTAAAATCACAAGGTAATTAGCACTCAATGCTGCAGGTAGAGAGCTTGGTGACTGCATTCTAGTCTCACCCATGGGCTGAAGAAATCTTCCAGTGTAAGAAAGTTGCAAACCTTTAAAATATGTGCCATTTTTTACTATTTGAGGGTGACACTGTTGATCATGGAATGGTGATTATGTTCTTTGGTCAGTGTGATCCAACTGCATCATTTTTTTTCTCAGCAAAAATCTAATTAACCAATAGTGATCGAGCATGTTTGGATGATGCTATCATCATATTTAACAAACTAAGATCATCAACCCAGTTGTTCAAGATATATAAATGATGAGATAGGCCTTGCCCCTTAGCTGGTTGTCTTTGTTGGAAAAACATCACTCTCCTAAGCTTAGAATAAACCAAAAGCTTGGAATCTATTACAGTATTTTTGCCCCTGAACAACTTACATAAATAACTTTGTGAATTAAAACCCAGAGTGTTTGCCACCCAATCCTTGAAAAGGTAAAGAGGAAATAGAAAAAGAAGAAAAGAAAGATTACTATCTTTTCATGTTGGCAGTTTACAATTGACAAAGCACCTGCTATCCTTATCAGAGAGTACCTTTACTCTGCTGAGCAGTAAAACCAATGCTTCTAGGTGGAAACTTTCGTTTGTGTAAGGTAGAATGTTCATTTGGATAAGAACCCATATTTATATGTTGGTTTTGGAGAGGGATGAGGAGAGGGGGTTTATAAGCAGCCAGATTGTGGTAGGCCTGTATGGAATAAATGAACTATAAGGTAGCTGAGTGAGACAACACATCCACAAACACACATACATATTTTTTAAAAAAAATTTTTTTAAGGCTCTAAGGATCACCTTCCTTTTAGGTCTCATATATTTTAAACATAAGCATAAGTATTTATAGCGATGCTACTAGATAGTAGGTAAGTCTGTTTCATAAAATGTGATAGTGAAGGAGCAGCCTTCACTAATCAAATATTAGTACTGGGAATTTTATTGTGCCAGTGAATAATTTGGAGAGTTTAAGACCATGCCTTGGCACCATCCCCAACTGAATAAAAATTTCTGGACTTCTAGGATTAGGACTTGGGCATCTGCATTTTTTACAAACTGTTTATGTGATTTTGATACACTTTGAAAGTTGAAGGCATAATTCTTCTATTTCATTTTATGATTAAAATATTAAAGCCCAGAGAGTTTACCTGACCTGCCCAAATCACACAGCTATTTAATGGTAGATATAGGGCCAGCTCCATGGCAGTGAGTTTGGTTTGGTTTTGGTTTATAGGGCCAGCTGGGTAAAGTACAATGGGTATAAATCATTTGGCTGCTAACCAGAATATCAGCGGTTTGAACCTACCATTTGTATTGTGTCAATGCATTTAAAAATTTGATGAAATGGACAAATAACTTGAAAGACACACATTACCAAAACTGACAAAAATAAAGTCTAAATATAAATGTCTTTTTATCTGTTAAAGCAATGAATTCACTAAGATGAGGCAGTCGGGTTCCATAAAGATTTCCAGCCTTAGAAACCCTATGAGGCTGTTCTCTGTCTTGTGACGTTGCTATGAGTCAGAATTGACTCATTGGCAGTGGGCTTTGTTTTGTTTTGTTTTTATAGATAGGACCAAAACCATGTTTATGATAAGTTCACTCATTTATTTGCGCTTATTGAGATGATCAGATGATACTTCTTTTTCAGTCTGTTGATACAGTGAAATTCATTGATTGATTTTCAAATGTTAAACCAACCTTGCATTCCTAACAAAAGCTCCACTTGGCCATGATATATTAGCTTTTTATGTATGTTATTGGATTTAATTTCCTAATATTTTCCTAAGGATTTTTATGCCTATGCTCATGAAAACACTGGTTGGTAGTTTTCTTGTAATATATGTTTGAAAGTTTGATACTAGGGTTATAAAACAGGCCTTATAAAACAAAATGAAAAGTGTTCTGTGCTCTTATTTTCTGAAAGATTTTGTATAATAATTTAATTATATATTCTCTAAATGATTGATAATTAACCAGTGAAGCCATTTAGTGTAGAAGTTTTCTACCTGGGAAGGTTCTAATAATGAATTTCATCGCTTTAATAGATAAAAGGCTATTTAGACTTTATTTTATGTCAGTTTTGGTGCCTTATGTCTTTTAAATTATTTGTCCATTTCATCAAATTTTCAAATGTATTGACAAAAGTCATTTATGTTACTGTCTTATTGTCTCTTTAATGATATGCTCTCATTATCACTTTACTGCCTGCAGTATCAGTACCTCTTTCAATACTTTTTAAGTAATTTGTATTTCCTTTTTTTCTTGTCAGTTGGCTAGAGCTTCATTGAATTTGTTAGTCTTTTCAAAGAACCAATGGTTGGCTTTTTTAATACTCCCACCTCTACCACTGTGCTTTCTATTTTGTTGGGTTTTACTCTTTATTATCTTCTCTTGTGTAATTATCTTAAATTTCTTTCCTTCTGTTTGGATTTTATTTGCTTTACTTTTTATAGCTTCTGAAGGTAGAAATTTAAGTTGCTGGTATTCTTTCTGAATGTAAACATTTAAAGCTATAAATTTCTTTCTAAGTACTGTTTTACCTGTTACTGTTCTTGTTAGGTGCTGCTGAGTTGGTTCTGTCTCATAGTGATGTTACATATAACAGAATGAAAAACTCGCTGGTCCTGCATCTTCCTCACAATTGTTGCCATGTTTGAGCTCATTGTTGCAGCTACTCTGTCACTCTATGTCATTGAAGGTCTTTCTCTTTTTCACTGACCCTCTACTTTACCAAGGCTGATGTCCTTCTCCAGGCACTGGTCCCCCCTGATAACATATCCAAAGTACATGAGATGACATCTTGCCATCCTCTTTTGTAAAGAACATTCTGGCTTTATTTCTTCTGGCCATCCGTGGTATATTTAATATTCTTCACCAACATCGTAAAAGAAGGGCATCAATTCTTCTTCAGTCTTCCTTATTCACTCTCCAACTTTTGCACATATATGAGGCAATTCAAAATACTATGGCTTGGTTTAGATGCACCTTAGTCCTCAAAGTGACATCTTTGCTTTTTAACACTTTAAAGAGGTCTTTTGCAGCAGATTTGCCCAATGCAATACATCATTTGATTTCTTGACTGCTGCTTCAGTGGGCACTGATTTTACCTGGATCCAGGTAAAATGAAATTCTTGACAACTTCACTCATTTCTCCATTTATCATGATGATGCCTTCCCACGACTCATCTGGTCTTCGGGCCTTAGTCTTCAGTGCATCAAATCTACTCTTGCGGTGGTGTCTAAATTCAGGTGGGACATACTAAAGATTGTACTTTGGCTCTTGTGAACTTGTTTCAATGTTCTTTAGCTACAACTTGAACTCACATATGAGCAATTGATGGTCTTTTCTACAGTTGGCCCCTGGCTTTGTTCTGACTGATGATATTGAGCGTCTCCATCATCTCTTCCCACACATGTAGTCAGATTAGTTCCTGTGTATTCCATCTTGGTAGGTCCACATGTATAGTTGTCATTTATGTGGCTGAAAAAGGTATTTCCACTGAACAACTCATTGGTCTTGCAAAATTCTATCATGCAATTTCCAGTGTCATTTCTATGACCCAGGTCATATTTTTCAACTACCAATCCTTATTTGTTTCCAACTTTTGCATATAAACCACCAGTAATTTTCAATGTGCCTCGATTGCATGTTTGATCAAATTTCAGTCTGCAGAAGTTGGTAAAAATCTTCAATTACTTCGTCTTTGACATTAGTGGTTGGTGTGTATAAATATGAATAATAGGCATATTAAGTGGTCTTCCTTATAGGCATATGGATATTATCCTACCTCTGATAGCATTGTATTTCCAGATAGATCATGAAATGTCTTTTTTGACAATTAAGCCATTTCTCCTCATTTTGTCATTCCCAGCATAGTAGACTATATGATTGTCTGATTCTAAATGGCCAATCCCAGTCCATTTCACTTCAGTAATATGTGAGATAGGGATCATTATGCGTTCCATTTCACTTCTGACAACTTCCAGTTTTCCAGGATTCTTACTTTGTACGTTCCATGTTCTAGTTTTTAATGGATGTTTGCAGCTGTTTCTTCTCATTTTGCATCATGCCACATCAACAAGTAGAGGTGCTGAAAGCACATCATTAATATTGACTCACCTTTGAGTTGACAGTTCTTCTAGTCGTATTTTTTTTTTTTTTTTATTGTGATTTGGGTGAAAGCTTACAGAGCAAATTCACTTTCCATATACCAGTTCACATATACTTTATCTCATGACATTGACTGTAATCTCCCACAATGCAACAGCTCTCCTCTCACTTCCTCCCCATAGCCACCTCCTCCCTGTGTCCTTCCCTCCCATGTACTTTTGCGCCCTGAGCTGTCTCCCTGTGCCTACACAGCCCTTCTATTCTCGCATGATTGTTCTCTCCAAGGAGTATATCTACCTAATTTAAATCTTCAGCTCATATGTCTGTCTTTTGTTTGGCTGGAAGCCACAGAAGTAGGTTCAATTCTAGACCTGAAGGACAGCTAGGGGCCATAGTCTCAGTGGTTCCATAAGGCTCTATCAGACCAGGAAACCTGGTCCCTTTTTTTTTTATTCCAAATGATTTTGAGTTTTGTTCCACATTGTTCTCCCACTCTATCTAGGATCTCTTACATAGATCACCCTCCGAGTAGTTTACAGTGATAGCCGAGCAGTAGCCATCTAGTTCTTCTGGTTTGATAGTCACATAGGCTGAGGATCTCATGGTGTCCTAGTTGCTTGGACTAATTATTTCCTGAATCTTTGGTTTTCTTCATTCTTCTTTGCTGGATGAAGAGAGACCCATCGTTGCATCTAGACCCATGGTTGCTTGCAAGCTTTAAAGATCCCAGTCACTACTGGCCAAAGTAGGATGTGGAACAATGTTTTGTGTAGTATGTTATGCCATTTGAGTTTGATGTCCCCTTGGACTATGGTCCCGAGCCCACAGGTCCAACTACTCGTTCCCTCTTGGTAGCTGGCTGTGGCCCAGAAGTGACTACAGCCTTGTCCCTTGTCAGCTCTACTGTATACCTGAGAATTCTTACAGAACATACCAATACACTTGTAGAAACATTGTCTGCCAACCCTATACAAGGTCTTGGGTACACTCCCCTCAACATAGTATACCTAATAGTTCAGCCTGTCCACCCATCTATCCACCCGTATATCCATGTTTGCCTTCACTGACAACGCAGTACTCTATGTGCAAAAAGGATTCATCTTTGTTGTCTGTACCTCCCATTTACCTATGTCTTCTTCCTCAGTGCCACTGTGTTGATCACTCACATTTGGTACGTTGCCCTTCTCTTCACTCAAATCAATACTAGTCTCTTCCTATCTAACAATGCTCCTTTCCCTGCCCTCCCACACCTGATAACCAACAAAGAAAATTTCTTCCATATATAAACCTTTCCTTGAGTTTTTACAATAATGGACTAATACAATATTTGTCCTCCTGTGATTGACTTATTTCACTCAGCATAATGTCCTCCATGTTGATCCACATTATGCAGTATTTTTCAGATTCAATATTATTCTTTTGTTGTTGTTGTTATTTGCCATCAAATTGGTCCCGACTCATAGCGACC
>NW_006921637.1:13060454-13067361 GCF_000298275.1 Orycteropus afer afer | reverse complement strand
TTCTTCTGGTGACTGTAGGCTTTTCTTGCTGTTCTTTTTCTAATTGTTGGAGATGTTGGTTTAAAGTGTTGATTTTGGCTCTTCTTTTTTGATGTGTGCATTTATTGCTATAAATTAGCCTTTGACCACCGCTTTTTCTGTGTCCCAAAGATTTTGGTAGGTTGTGTTTTCATTCTTGTTTTATTCAAGTAATTTTTTAATTTCAGTTTTTTATTTCATCTCTTACCCAGTCTTTCTTAAGGAGGATTTTGTTCAATTTCCATGTGTTTGCTCTTTTTCTGTTGATCTTCCTATTGCTGATTTCTAATTTGATAGCATTGTGATCTGAGATGATGCTTTTCAGTATTTCAGTGTTTTTAAATTTATGAAGGCTTGCTTTATGAACTAACATATTGTCTATCATGCAGAATGTTCCGTGTGCACTGGAGAAGAATGTCTGTTGTGCTGTTGTTGGATGAAGTGCTCTGTAGATGTCTATATGGTCAAGTTGGTGGATTGTATTGTTTAGCTCTTCTGCATCTTTGTTGAGTTTCTTTCCAGTTTTGTCTTTCATTGACAGTGGTGTATTAAAGTCTCCCACTATGAGTGTGGAGTCATCTATTTGACTTTTCAACTCTTTCACAGTCTGATATATGTATTTTGGGGCTCTTTCATTGGGTCCATAGATATTTATTGTGACTATATCTTCTTGTTTAGTTATTCCTTTAATCATTGTATAATGTCCTTCCTTGTCTCATATGGTGGTTTTTGTCTTAAAGTCAGTTTGATCAGAAATTAATATTGCCACTCCTGCTCTCTTACTGTTGCCATTTGCTTGATATATCTTTTTCCAGCCTTTGAGTTTTAGTCTATTTTTGTCTTTCTCTCCAAGGTGTGTCTCATATAGGCAGCCTATTGATGGGTTATGTTTTCTTATGCAATCTGTAACTTTCCATCTCTTTGAGTGTTGCATTTAATCCATTAACATTCAGTGCAATTATCAACAAGTATGAATTGGTTGCTGTCATTTTGTTATGTGTTTTTTCATGGTGTTCCTGGTTTCTTTGTTCTGTATAATTTTCTGTGCTGAGCTCATTTTATTTATGAATTGTATTATCCCTTCCTTCATTGCTATTGTTTTTGTATTTGCTAAATATTTGTGTTTGTCCTCTTTTTTATTGTGATGTGGTGATTTTTCATTTTTCTTTGAGGTTACCTTGTGATTTATAATTTTCTCCCTGAGTTTAGAACAGTCCATTCTATCCTGCACCTCTCTTGACTTCTTTACCATTTAGAATTTCTGTAATTACACTATTTTTTTTCCTCTTTTTGGCCTATAGTTGTCCTCATTTGCCATTTGATGTCTGTGGTTCCCTGTTTACAATCTTGTAACCTTATTTTAGTTTGGATACTTCCGTAGCTCTGTTGGTTTCTCGGTTATGTCATCTTGTGTGTTAATGGTTGGTTGTTGTCTGCTATTATTGTTTCTCTGTCCAAGGTACTCCCTTTAGTATCTCTTGTAAGGTTGGTCTAGTTTTAAAAAATTCCCTTAATTTTTCCTTATCTGGAATTGTCCTAATTTCACCATCATATTTAAGAGACAATTTTGCAAGTGACTTTTCGCTTTTCTCATGCTGCTTTCAGGAGTCTTTCTTTGTCTTTGGTTTTGATGAGTTTGATGATGATTTGTCTTGGTGATTTTCTTTTGGGGTCTGTCCTGTTTGAGGTTCATTTGAGTTCCTGCTTGGATATATTCTCATCTTTCATCATATTAGAGAAGTTATCTTAGAACAAATACTGGACAATTTTCTCAGTGAGTTCATTTTTCTTTTCCTGTTCTGGAATTCCAGTAACATGTATGTTATTCCTTTTGATGGTATACCACATGAACCTTACGCTTTCTTCATTTTGTTTTAATCTTTTTTCTGATTGATCCAAAAAAGTATTCAGGTATATCTTCCATCTCATTAATTCTGTCTTCCATTCATTCAGTTCTAGTCCTTTGCTCTTTCAATGTGTTATCTATTTCTGAAAATTTAGTATTAATTTTCTGGATTTCTATCTGTAAATTTTGAATCATTTCTAATTTTTCATTTATTTTGTCATTTTGTTCTTGTATTTTCTTCCGAAATTGTTCTAGGGTTTTGTCTGTGTTTTCCTTCATTTTGTCTGTGTTTTCCTTGATCTGTCAATCTGTTGAAGATACCTAAATATAATTCTTTTTAATTCCTTATCTGGGAGCTCCAATGCTGCTGCTTCCTCAGGGATGTGTTCTGGGTCTGCATCCTGCTCCCTTGTTTCTACCACTTTATCTTGCTTCTTTGTGTGATGGTCTGATTTCTTTTGTCTCTGAGACGTTGTGATGTTGTTGTATTTAGATCTCTGTTAACTGTTCATGAAGAGAAGTAGAGGTAAGTCAGGCTCTTCTTGGTGATCATTTATCATTGGCCAGTTGGTGGAGAAGGAAGTGGTGGCTCTCACTCAATAAGTTGAACTGCAGGAGGTGTGGGTATGGTTGCATCATACAAGCACAGTTGCTTTCTCCCACTCAGTTAGACAAAAACAATTGAAAAACCCAGCAAAACAGTAAAAGCAAGCAGACAGAAAACACACCACACAAACACACAGGAGCAATCACTAAAGAAAGATAAAAGAGTATAGAAAAAAAAAAACCTGCAGTGTCTGGGGAGAGGGCAATAAGAGAAGAAAGGTAGAGTAGGAGAATAATGAAGAAAAAATGGCAAAAATGCAAAAAGAAAAACAAGGAAGGAGGTTATCCATGAGAAAGAAAAAAATTGGAATGAGAAACAGAAAAGAGAGAAAAAGCTAAAAACTAGAACCTGGGAAGAGAAGAATAAAGAATAATAATAATTTTTAAAACAGACAAAAGCAAACAAACTCAAAAAAGAAAAAAAGGACAACAAAAAAAATCTGGGTGGGGCACCCAGGCTCCAAGCACACAGACTGGGATGTAATTCCTTCCACCCCAGAAGGTGGGTGGGAGTGAGGGGATAGTCTCACCTTCGTTCACCAAGAGGGTGTGGTGTATGAGAGTAATAAGGGGAATATCGCACCTTTCCAATCGCTGGCATCTGGAATGTCCTTGTGGTTCCTGGCAAGTGGAGCCTTTTCTTAAGTTCCTGGAATCTGGGACAATGCTGTTTCTTTAAATATCCAAAATGGTCAAACTGCTTGTAAACATTCAAAATGACTGTACCCTCCAGACAGGCAGAAGTCCACAGCTCAGCCCACCTTCCTCTTCACTGCTTCCCCTTTTATTCACCAGCCACCACTGCTGTCCTCCATGCAGCCCCTGCTATTGGGCTTATTTTTAGGTTAATTCTTAGGTCCTAACACCTCTCGGCAATATCCGAGCTGTCTGTGCCATCAGGATCACTGTCAGACCACACCCCTGTATGTCACCTTTTTTGGTCTTTTCATGAAAATTCTTCTACTAGTTGGAGTTTAGTCCACTTCTATATCCTTCCCTTCAAAGCTCTCAGGGCTTGAGGACTATCTTCTGTATCTATGTTAATTGGTTCCCCTTTTCTTTGTTGAAGAGAGTCTGCACAGTCTTTTTGCCTATTCTGCCACCTTACCAGAACTCTTCTAGTTGTATTTTGAGCCAAACTGAGGGGCTCATCTTCCAGCACTGTATCAGACAATGTTCTGCTGCTTTTCATAAGGTTTTCACTTGCCAGTTTTTTTGGAAGCTTCTCACCAAGTCCTTCTTCATAGTTTTTCTTAGTCTGAAAGTTCTGATATAGCTTGTCCATCTTGTGTGACCCTACTGGTATTTGAAATACCAGTGACATAGCTTCCAGCATCACAGTACCACACAAGCCAACACAGTACCATAAACTGATAGACAAGTGTTTGTTTTCACGTATATCATCAATTTTGGTATATTGTATTTTCATTATACACCTACTCCTCACTTATTGACTCTCTCATTATCTGATATTTTGCATTTATGACAGTAATAAAAAATCTTTAATGTGCCTATTTTGTACATTAATAATACACATCTAACAGTAATAAACACCAAGGTCCCTGATGGGGTCCGTGACCATAGACTCTGTGTAGAAAGGAAGCTCATATTGCATAATATTGCACTACCAGGAAGGGGAGAGAGGGCACAGTTACCCAAGCCACTGGGGTGCCAGGCTGAGCAAAGAGGAGTCTGGAGTGGGGCCAGCTGGACAAGATGCTGCTTGGTGAGTTTAGGTGCCCACAGGAAGCTGAGGCTGGTGCAGCAGTAGTTGACATCCTGAAGGTGGCCCGCACTTGTGGCTAGGGAAGAAGTGGGACCCTGAGATCTAGCCTTAGCTTCCAGCCCCAAGGAGTGGTGGGATGAGCTGGGTCTTGGTCAGAAGGAACCTTAAGATGGAACACTAGGATGCCTTAGGCCCATGGGATCCCACGTCATACAACCAATACCTCTGCAGCCCCTTACACTTCTTTGATGCCCCTTTTGGGTGGGTGGAGATGAGAGAGGTGTCCAGGTGGAAGGCAGTGAGTAAGTAGCTAATGGCAGCTGGAGTTTAAAGTCAAGGGCAGAGTCTATGCCTGATTGTCACAGCCTTGGAGGAAGCTCTGGATTGCTGATTCTCATGGGAACATGGGGGCCAACAGGCCCAGGGCCTCCCGGGAAGAACCCAGGGATGCTTGAGCAAGGGGCCAGTGGGGGAACCCAGCAGGCAGTGGATTCCTCCCCCCGCCTTTTTTGGCACCCAGGCCCTCCTGCCTGTATATAGGGAGCCCTCTGTCCCTGACAAAACAGCAAAGAGCATTTTGGAGTCCTTGAAAGGATGAACTAGGGCCACCCATCCTGAAAACACAATGAGGGCAGGAAAGGTAGGCACCCTGTCGATGGGGAGAGAGTGATGCTTGGGCCACCCTCGTTCTGTAAGACTGGGCAGCCCTCCCCTGTAGACAGCAGTGGGAGTCAGTCTCTCCTGAGACGACATGGAGAAGGGGGAGGTAGCAGTGGCATTTGACCTCAGCAGGAGCTTCATGAATTGTTCACAGTATAGGTGAGGGGGTAAGGTGTTGTGGTCATCCTCCATTTTCACATAATGCTGATTTTTGCATTACAACCTGGTCTTTGGGACCTAACCATGTCAGTAAGTGAGGAGTGGGTATATAAGTTTAATTTGTAATGTTTTCTAGTTTCCTTTATGATTTTTTTCACCGATTCATGGGCTATTTAGAGTATGTTTCATATTTTCCCAGTATTTGAGCTTTTTAAGATACCTTTCAGTTGATTTCTAATTTAATTCTGTGTTTTAGAGAACAGACTTATCAAGGTTTCAGTCTTTTCAAATTTTTACCGAGTTTATGGTCTAGCATGTGATCAGCTGTGAAGAAGGTTCCAAATTCACTTGAAGTAATGTATATTATGAAGTTGTTGAGTGTGGTATTTTGTATGTAAAGATTAGACCCAAGTGGTCAGTAGTGCTTTTCAGATACTTAAATCCTTATTATTTTATTTATGTTTTTCTATCAATTACTGAAAGATGGGTGTTAAATTCTCCGGTTATAATTGAGGATTTGTTTACAGGTAGTCTCTGACTTATGACTTACTCCATCTTAAGTCAGTTGTGATGTAAGTCAAATACCTCTTTTTTTTTTTAAGTTTTTATTATTATTGCCTTTTATTATCAGTAGCTTTATACAGTCTGATCTTTATTTGTCTTTGGCGGTTGGAAACATTACATATAAATACAGATATAATGTGTATATTAGAATATATATATATATAAATCATAAAAATATATTCCAACAACGAAGAAGAGTTGGATGATGTTAACATTTTGTCAGTTGCGGAATAACTCCATTTGTGGAAGGTTCTGGATCATCAGGATTATTTGGGAATGGGGAAGGTATTTCTAGTCAGAAAATTTGTGCGAGTTGTCTGTATGGTTCTTTTGTGTTTTCTTCATATATTTCATGGTAACATCTAACTGCTTCCCAAATCTGCCTATCAGCTTTAACACAAAGCCATTAGCATTTGAGTTCATGTTTTCAAGCAACTGAAGCCTCTAATTTAGTTTAGAAAAATACTCCAGCCAATCTTCTTACTGTGCTGAAAATTTTTTGACAACGTCTGTCCTTCCTCTTCCTCACTATTTCTTTCTTCTTCAACATTTTTTCCCTCTTCAAAATCCATTAAGTCCTGATCCTTCAATTCCTCTTCTTCATGATCTATAAACTTTTCCACATTGACGATAATCAAGTTCTAAATTCAGCATTTTTGCCCTATGAACTATTTTTCCACTGATCTCTTTCATCATATTAAACTCATTAAATGCTTGGGGCCTGTTCGTATAACTCAACAATTTTTTACATATCCCCTGAATTCATTTTCCTGTAACTTCGTCCCAGGAAGATGCATTGTTCCAGATAAATCTGGTAGTTGTGAGGCTCGTTGTAACTTGAATACACTGTAAATTGAGACTACTTGTAATTCCTCTATTTATTCTGATGGTTTTTGCTTCATATATTTTAAGGCTCTGCTCTGGTGGCATAGTGCCTAAGGCATTTTCTACTAACCAGAAGGCTGGTGGTTCGAACCTACCAGCCACTCCTCAGAAGGAAGGTTGGGCAGTCCACTTTCGTAGTGATACCACCTCAGAAACCCAAGAATGGGTCGCTATGAGTTGGATCCTACTCGACAGCAATGTGTTTGGTTTGGTTTTGGTTATTATGCATATACACATTTAAGATTATTATATCTTACTAATGAATGGGAGCTCTGGTAGCATAGTGGCTAAGACACTTGCCTGCTAACCAGACGGCTGGCGGTTCAAACCCACCAGCCACTCCCCGGAAGGAAGGTTGGGCAATCCTACTTCCGTAGTGATACTGCCTCGGAAACCCAAGGAGGGGTCGCTATGAGTCGGGGCCGACTCGACAGCACATAACA
>NW_006921637.1:13058993-13060354 GCF_000298275.1 Orycteropus afer afer | reverse complement strand
GACTCATAGCGACCCCTCCTTGGGTTTCCGAGGCAGTATCACTACGGAAGTAGGATTGCCCAACCTTCCTTCCGAGGAGTGGCTTGTGGGTTTGAACCGCATTTATTATTACCAGCATTTATTATTTTCTATCTTGTAGAGCTTTGCTACTAGTGCTGGGGCAATATGGTATCTCATTTTTGATTTGACTTGCATCTCTCTAATGGCTGTTAATCGTGAGCATTTCTTCATGTGTTTGTTGGCTGCCTGAATATCCTCTTTGGTGAAGTATCTATTCATGTCTTCTGCCCACTTTTTAATTGGACTATTTGTCTTTTTATTGTTGAGGTGTTAGAGTTTTCTATAAATTCTAGAGTAAATCCCTTGTCAGATATGTTATCGCCAAATATTTTTTTCCCAACCTGTAGGTTCTCTTTTGTCTCTTTTGGAGAAGTCTGTGGAAGCACAAAAAAAAAATTAATTTTTAGAAGGTCCCATTCATCTAGTATCTCTTCTGCTGTTTGTGCATTTTGGGTTATGCTTGATAGTCTATTTATGCCATATATTTGTTGTTGTTGTTGTTGTTACATGCCGTCAAGTTGGACCCAATTCACAGCGACCCCTCCTTGGGTTTCTGAGGAAGTATCACTACAGAAGTAGGATTGCCCAACCTTTCTTCCGAGGAGTGGCTTGTGGGTTTGAACCGCCAGGCTTCTGGTTAGCAGTCAAGTGCCTTAGGCACTATGCTACCAGAGCTCCTATACCATATATTAGGGCCCCTAAATTGGCCCCTAGTTTTTCCTTGAGGAACTTTATAGTTTTAGGTTTCACATTTAAGTCTTTGATCCATCTGGAGTTGGTTTTTGTGTATGGTGTGAGGTACACATCTTGTTTCATTTCTCTACAACTGGATCTCCAGTTTTGCCAGCACCATTTATTAAACAAACATTCTCTTCCCCATTTAATGGATTTTTGCCCTTTGTCAAAGATCAGCTGACCATAGGTCAATGGATCTATTTCTGGATTCTCAGTTCTATTCCATTGGTCTATGTGTCTGTCATTATACCAATACCATGCAGTTTTGACTACTGTGGCTCTATAGTAGGTTTTGAGATCTGGCAGTGCGAGACCTCCTACTTTGTTCTTCTTCTTCAATAGTGCTTTCCTTATCTGAGATCTCTTTCCTTTCCATATAAAGTTAGTGATTGGTTTTTCCATATCCTTAAAGAATATTGATGGGATCTAGATTGGGTTTGCATTGAATGTATAGATAGATTACTTTGGGTAGAATTGACATTTTCACAGTGTTCAATCTTCTATCCACGAGCACGGTATATTCTTCCATTTATGTAGATCTCTTATGGTTTCTTGAAGTAGTTTTT
>NW_006921637.1:13051755-13053604 GCF_000298275.1 Orycteropus afer afer | reverse complement strand
CAAACCCACCAGCCACTCCTCGGAAGGAAGATGGGGCAATCTACTTCTGTAGTGATACTGCCTCGGCAACCCAAGGAGGGGTCGCTATGAGTCGGAGCCTACTCGATGGCACACAACAACAACAAATTGATACAGTTGGATTTGGGCCTGCTGTTTTGCTGTATATTTTCTACTTGTCCAGTGTATTTTGTTGCTTTGTTCCTCCTTTCCTGCTTTCTTTTGGATTGATTGCTTATATTTTTAAAACTCTATTTTAATTCTTCTTGTAGCTTTTTAGTTATACCATTTTGTCTTTTTTTTTTTTTTTTTTTAGCAGTTCTGAGAGTTTTAATATACTTCCTTAGCTTATAACAATGTCCTTAGGATCAATAGCATACTACTTTACTTTACATAAAATAAGAATCTTGAAACAGTTTAATTCCATTCTCTAACCTTTGTCCTTTTGTACCTTTGTATTATTGGTATTGTGTTTTACTTCTACATATGTTATAAGCCCCACAATACAGTGCTACAATTTTTGCTTTAAATAATCAATTATCTATTAAAGAAATTAAGAAAAGGAAGTATATACAGGCTGTCAAATTTTTATTCTCATATTAACCATTTCCGGTATCTTCATTCCTTTCAATAGATTTGAGTTTTTATCTAATGTCATTTGCCTTCAACTGTCAAAAACTTTCTTTACTATTTCCTATCTTCTTGGCTTACTGATGATGATGTCTCTCAAATTTTGTTTATCTAAAGAGTCTTTATCTGTCCTTCATTATTGAACAGTGTTTTCTGTGGATGGAATTCTGAGTTAATAATTTTTTCTTTCAGCACCTTAAAAATGTCATGCCAATATCTCCTGGACTCTGTATTTCTATTGGTAATTTTGTCAACATTTCTATTGTTGTTCTTTATGAGTCATTTTCTCTGGCAGCTTTTTATATTTTCCTTTATTTTTGATTTTTAGCAGTATGATTATAATGTGCCTATAATGTGGTCTGGTAGCATAATGCCTAAGGCACATGACTGCTAACTAGAAGGCTGTCGGTTCAAACCCACAGCCACTCCTCAGAAGGAAGGTTGGGCAATCTACTTCCATAGTGATACTGCCTCGGCAACCCAAGGAGGGGTCGCTATGAGTCGGCTCCAACTCGAAGGCAAAGAACAACAACAACAACATAATGTGGTCTATAATGATGATAATGACTATAATTTCTTTATACTTTTCCTGCTTGGGGTTGCATAGGTGATGATGCTTTTCCTCAAAATTGAGAAATTATCAGCCTTTTATTTCTCTGCATATTATTTTTTGGCCTTATGTTTTCTTTCTTCCTCTTCTTGGACTCCACTTGTATAGATGTTGTACATTTGATTTAACCCACAGGTCAGTTAGGCTTTTTCTTTCTTTCTTTCATTTTTAGTAGTTTGTCACTTTGCTCATCAGATAGATTAATCTTTGTTGATCTGTCTTCAAGTTCATTGATCCTCTAGCATCTCCAGTTTGTTGTTAAGCTCTGTGAATTTTTCGTTTTAGAATTTTAATTTTCAGTTCTAGAATTTTTACCTGACTCTTTCTCTGCTGATATTTTCTGTCCACCTATTATGATCATTGTTTCCTTTAAGTTCTTGAAGATAATTATAATAAAGCAAAACAAACCCACTGTCGTTGAGTTAATTCTAATTCATAGTGACTGTGATAGTTGAAGATGTGTCAACTTGGCTGGACTCCACTTGTGAGTGGTGGTTCCCATGATGGATCACATGACTGCGTCCTAAGCGGCCGGTCAGTCTAGGGGGAGTTTCCCCAGGGGTGTGGCCTACCTGTAATACTATCCCAGGGACAAACTGGAAGAACTGCATT
>NW_006921637.1:13031904-13045698 GCF_000298275.1 Orycteropus afer afer | reverse complement strand
TGTGAAAGCCAGACGGCCCTGGGCCCCATCCCCCTCCAGAGACGAACTTTTCAGCTTGAACTTGTCGGCTTCTACACGCTTGTGAGCCATTTATCTAAGATAAATTTCTCTCTCTCTCTTTCTCTCTCTATAAATATATATTTATATACTTTGCTGGTTTTTGTGTTTCTCTACAGAACCCAATCCAACACAGTGACCCCACAGGACAGAGTAAAACTACCCTGTTGGGTTTCCGTGGCTGTAAATCTTTACAGAAGCAGATTGCTTCATCTTTTTTCCCATGGAGTGGCTGGTGGGTTTGAACTTCTGGCCTTTGGTTAGCAGCCAAATGCTTTAACAACTATGTTACCAGAGCTCCTCATACCAGTTGCTTTGAAATCCTCATCTACTAATTCCAACATTTAGGTCATGTCAGGATGAGTTTCTATTGACTTTTTCTTCCTCTTGGGTGTGAATCATATTTTCTTCTTTCTTCTCATGTTTAGTTCTACTGAACAGTTAAATTACTAGCTGATCACTTTGAACTTGTATAGGTTTATCTTTGTACTTTGCTAAGGTGTGTATGTTTGGATTTGCCATTAATTCTGAGTGAATGCCTTAGTCCTGAAACATAGTTTGTATTCCTAAATATGGTCCTTCTGGGGTTTCTGTGGAAGAACTAAGGGGTATATAAGCCCCTCTAACTTAAACCAAACCAAATATATTGCTGTCAAGTTGATTCCAGTTCATAATGACCCTACAGGACAGAGTAGAACTGCCCTATAAGGTTTCCAAGACTGTAATCTTTGTGGAAGTAGACTATTACATCTTTCTCTTGTGGAGTGGCTAGAGGATTTGTACTACCAGCCTTTCAGTTGGTAGTAGAGCACTCAACCATTATGCCAACAGGCCTCCTCCCTCAAACTTAACTAAAAACCAAATTCATTGCCATCGAGTCACCTCTCCTTGGGTTTCCAAGGCAGTATCTCTACAGAAGTGGATTGCTCAGTCTTCCTTCTGAGGAGTGGCTGGTAAGTTTGTCCTCTAACTTGAAATGATTCAAATTCCAAACTTTTGAATGTGTGGAAAAAAACATAAATACTTTTCCTCACTGATTGTGAATAGTAGCATCATTTTTGTATATAAAACCCACCATACATAGCAAAAACCATTTATGAACATATCTAGGGATAAACATACTATTTAGAATAAGACTTTGTTTGATAATAAAAATATGTACCATTAACAGATCACTAGTGTACAGGCTTTGTAATTTCACAGATAGTGTAACTGATTTTGTATAAAAGCCAGACAGTTGGGCTTTGCCATTTATATTATTTGTGATAAGTCTTAGAAGACAAAGATATTTGCAACACTATTACCATTAAATTACCACTGAAGTCAGGACCATTAGCATTTCAGGTATCTGGATAACACCTTCCTTAGCTACATTACTTAGAAAACCCTGTTGATGTTTCCAAGGAAAGTGATTTTAAAAGTTCTTCATTATGGTTGCTTGATAAAGGAGACTTCAGTTATGTAAAAGCCTTTCTTAGAAGACAGTGGTTCTTAGAAAGTTTTCCTCCCAATCATCCAATTGCCTTTAAAAAACAAAAACTGTCCTGACAGAGGACGATTGGTAACCACTGGGTGGTAGTGATCCCACCAGGCAAGTTTGGTGCAGACTTTGCCCAGCAGAGGGCTGACAGCTGGGAGGGGATGGTGCAGGTGCAGAGACTGGACTCGCTGTTCTGCTTTCCTTTTCTCAGGTGTTCTTTCCTGATGGGCTTTTGAATTCTCTTCCACAGGCTTGATGCGCTCACGGGTCCGTGGGGCTGATGCTGCCCAGGCCAAGGTCCTGACATTCCTGGACAGTCACTGTGAGTGCAATGAGCGCTGGCTGGAGCCCCTCCTCGAGAGGGTGGCCGAGGTGAGGCAGGGGCCTAGGAAGAGAGTGGGGGCTCCTCTGTGCCTTTCCTTGATGTTGGAAACAAAACCTCTGGATCATTCGTTCAAAGAGTGTTTTATTCACTGTGGGACTCTATGAATAGGGGAAAAAAAATCACAAGTAGGAGGCAAGGACCAGCAGAGGCTGGTGAAACCTTCAGTAGGTTAAGGCAGCTATTCTCTTAAGTGGATCCTCTTAGTGTCTGCAGCTTTGCAGTCAACTCTCAGAGCTTAAAAGCAGCAAAGGGCTTAGAAAAGGCCTTCTGACTCATAGCGACCACTCCTTGGGTTTCCGAGGCAGTATCACTATGGAAGTGGATTGCCCAATCTTCCTTCCAAGGAGAGTTTCATGGATTTGAACCACCAGCCTTCTGGTTAGCAGTCAAATGCCTTAGGCATTATGCTACCAGAACTCCTAAACTAGAAAATGCCTGGCTCCCAGTAAGTGCAGTGTGAGTGTTTGCTGTGCCTACCTGAGGGGGGTTGCTGAGGAAGCCTCCATTTGGCTGTTCTCTCTGTTCTCAGGGAGGGTGGCAGTTTCATCACCTCCAGTGGTGCTGCCCTTGCCTAGAGAACAGCCACACCCAGCTGCTGGTCCTATTCAGAAGAGAGCTTGGTAGAGGAGGGTAATGGTGACCATGGGGTGAGTGGTTAAAGGATGTCTGGGCTTGATCCATTCCTATATTTTGAGTACCTTCTATTTTCTAGAAACAATATCATTAATACTACATTTAGCCTTAGTCATTTCTCTTGCCTTCTACTTACTTTCTTTTCTTTCTACTAAGAAAGCACTTACTTCAGATAAGGAGTACAGAATTAATGAAAGTGCTACAGAAATGCAGAATGAATAAGTTGTAGCAAAGCAAGAGGCAGTTAAGGAGCAGTGAGTCATGGATGACTAAATAACTACAAGTTACTAGTACTTCAGATGAATATATTATATTTTGATAAGTACATTATATTGAGTACTAACTATATGATGAGTGCTTTATATGCTTTATTTTAATCCAGATATTTTTCCTACTTGACAGATAAAGAAACTGAGGTTCAGAGAACTTTAACAACTTATCCAAATTCACACAGATGGCAGAGCTAGGGTGGCAAACTAGTTTGACTAAATTAACCTCTCCCTTCCCTAACACAAGGAGCGCTGGTGACACAGTGGTTAAAACATTTGGCTGTTAACCAAAAGGTCAGCTGTTCAAACCTACTAGCCCCTTCATGGGAAAAAAAATGAGGCAATCTGCTTCTATAAAGATTTACAGCCTTGGAAAGCCTATGGTGCAGAACTATTCTGTCTTATAGGGTTGTTTTGAGTCAGAATTGACTCAGGGGTAGTGGATTTGGTTTGGTTTTGGTTTCCCTTATAAATATGCACACACCTGCATAAAAGAAGAATCCATTCTGCAGTGCCTACCACCACCCTAGGTGATTGACTACTCTTCCTACTAGCCTGACTCCCAGTAGAGCATAGCCAACACAAAAGTTATGAGAATGATAGTAAAGTCTGGAAAGGCTTCTTCTGCAATTGACTCTCAGAACTATTTAAATATTAATTTTCTACCAATTCTAGTCTTATCCAAAGAAACAAAAATAAATTAAGTGGACTTAGAAGTAAAGTAGAGTATAGTCTTTGTTTCCCATGCCTAGGTCCAGACTTTGCTAGGCAAGAAGAATTTTGTTCCCCTTTGTTGCTAACCTTGCTGGATCTGTTCTTGCCCCATAGATACAAAGGATATCAGAGTTTGAGAGTTAGCTAGTGTTCTAGGCTTCTTCCCAATAACTGTGCATGCTAGATTGGTTCTCATTTCTTTATAGAGCCTATTAGGGATGTGTTGAGACAAAGTGAGCTATGCAAGCAAACACATCTCTTTCTCTAGATAGTCCCACCACTGACAGTAAACTCACTGAGTGAGTCCCCATCACCAAGCATGGTGCCTTGCAAGGAATGAAAGCTGAATAAATATTTGTCAATTGAATGAATGACTATACCTTGAGGCTGGCCCAGCCAGTAGTGTCCCATTTAAGGTCCCTGATGCAGCCCATTTCAGGTGCCCCAAATTTAGTCTTAGTGCTGCTCTTTTAGCTATCAGGTGAGAGTATACTTTCCCTTTCATATACATGACATATATAGTGTCTTGAGCATGGCAACATAGCACTCTTGCTATAGATATTAAAACAAAACCACTGCTATCAAGTCAATTCCAACTGATAGGGTTTCCAAGGCTGTAAATCTTACCAGAAGCAGATGCCTCATCTTTTTCCCATGGAGCAGCTTGTGGGTTCGAACGATTGACCTTTTAAAGTTTTAACCACTGCACCACCAGAGCTCCCCATAGAGATTAGAGCTGTAGAGATTGGCACTGATTAATCTGCCTCCCTGCCAGATTGTGAGCTCTTTTGAAATCTCTGTGATTGATTCTGGTATCCTTAAAGCTTAACACAATGTCTGGCATGATAGATACTCAAATGAAAGACTTTTAAACCACCAACCATTTCTCTTTAAGTGCCATATTTCCTTCCCTATGATGCTATTACTTTTCTTTCAGTGCACCACATAGTTTACTTTTCCTTGAAAATTTGCACCTAGGTGATGTTAGAACTTAATGATATTCTGTTGGTTTGTTCCTCTGATTTATTCCCCTACCTCTGCTTGATTCTTGTACTAATTTATTTTTTTTTTATGCCTTTCTTCTGGCTAATAAGCATTCTTTAAATGGCGCAAGGAAAGCACTTACTTCTTTGTTGAAAGTCATCATGAGGCAGAGTTTCACTGTGTCTCTCACCACTCAATCATTCAAATTGAAAGGGGTTAGAAAAGTTAAAAGGCCTGTGCTCACACCCTCTTAACAGCATGATGAAAATGTGCCATAAAGAAATGGCCCATTCTAGGACAAAATAATTTCTAAGCAGACTAAGAACATAGAAGTCTCCAACTTATTCAGTTTACCTTCTACTATAATTATACTAATACTCTGCACATAGCACACACACACACACACCATGGAAATCTATTCCTACTTTTTGTTGTGTAGGTGTCTTAGCAATGAGTTCATACTTGCTGTATCCATTCCTGAAGTTGACTGCAGCTAACAAATGACTGATGTTTCAGTAAAGTTGAACTTAGATTGTATCTCAATGCAAGCTACCCCTATGGTTGCAAATGTTATATGTAAGGAAAACACAGGGGACTGGGAAATGTGAGTATGTCTTTGCTTTCAGTGAGGGACCTGAGCCATCCAGGGCACATGGTCATCTTTTAGCAAGTGATTTACTCCATGGCAGTCGTGCTCTTGATCTCTCTCATCCAGAATGGAATATATCTCTAAGAGGGTGAGGAGCAAAGTTGCTGTGATGGGAGGATTGGGGCCCTCTAATGGCCTGGGCTAGCAGATAGTGAGGGGGCAGTTGGTCCTCTACTGTTACCATCTAGTATGAATTCCTTCTTTTTGGATGGGTTTAATTGTGTGATGACTGTTCTTCTTTCTCTCCATTTTTTAGGATAGAACCCGGGTTGTGTCACCCATAATTGATGTCATTAATATGGACAACTTTCAGTATGTGGGGGCGTCCGCTGACTTGAAAGGTGGTAGGTGTCAGTATGGGGTGAGGGTTGTCCTGCTGTGTTCTCATTGTCCATGTGTGTATCCCAGCTCTCACATGACAGTGTGTACAGATGAGTAAAGAGCATTGTTCTTGACAAGGAGCATTTCATAGAGAGGGAGAAAAGCAGCTTCTCTAAAAGAACTTCGTATGTTTCTTATTCTTCTCTTTTCTCTTTGACCTTCTGTTGTGAAACCCTTAGCTCAGTAAACAGCATGGTGTCATTTTTATCAGAGATGATTGTCCGCTGTTGTAATCTGGGCTGAGGAGACTCTAGCACTGAATAGCCCAGTGTGTGGAGGAGCTTGTGGAGTGGAGGATTTGTTGAGTTGAAAGGCTAAAGCCAGTACTTGCCTCTGGTCCTCATACTATCTCTTCTTTGATATTCTGTGTCTCTTGGTGGCATGGCCATCTACCTGGTCACCCAGTTTGATCCCTGAAGTCAACCCCTAACCCCTTCTCTCTGCATAAGCTCAGTCAATCACTGAGTCCTGCTGATTTTCACTCCTTAGGTGTGACTTGGCTATTGACCCCTCCTCCTGGTCCCCACCACTGCCTTATATCCTGGCCATCTTTTATCTAAATGACCACACATTTGGCCCTCTCACATCTACCCTCCACTGAGCACAGAGTGATTTGTCTGATGCATGCTTTCCCTTGAAAAAATACTGAAGCCCTCAGAGAACTTTTGTTTAGTTATATCCGTCAACATGTACTATATTAGAAATGTACATCAAGAAATCTCTGACACATTGAACATGAAAATAATACATTTCATTATTTACCAGAATGACAGCATCACATGTCAGAGACACCTCTGGAAAAGCCCTCTGTGTGCTTCTGAAAGAGGCATGTAACATCTTAGCACAGATATAAATGTGGTTTTGAGTTAATGGAACCCTGAAAGGTCCTAGCCACTTAGAATTACTGGTCTCATATTGGTGCTTCATAGTGCTGGCTAAAGCCCAGGCATCAGGCTGCCCTTTACTGTGAGGAGCTTGTCGTACTCTGCCTGGTTCTGATTAGCTATCACTAGGTTCCAGTAATAAATGCTTCACACTCTGGCATTCAGGGGCTTGGCAGCCTCACCTGTAAAAATGCAGCTAAGGTCTTAGAAGTGAGCAAAGACCACTCTAAGCAACTGAAAGCTGTCACAGTTGTTCCATATGTGTGTGTGTGATTCACTCACTAAAGACTAGTGAAGGGACCTCCATGCACCCAAGGTAATAAAGTCTCCTGATTACTCAGCATCCCTGTGTCTTTATATAAAACAGGTGGTACTCTTTAACATTTTAAGCTGATTACGGATGGACTCTTCTAGACAGACATACAGACAGAGGGTCAACTAACAGTCTAACATCAGAAGAGAAGATTGCAAAATTATCAAATTAAGCAGAAACCTTAAAAGAGAGAATACTAGGGATGGTCAGTGAGCTACAGTCCTATGGTCCTTAACACAGTGGGCTAGCCCAGCCCTTCCCTCAGATGCCAGAGCCACTTCTGTCAAGCCAAGTCACCTGGGGGCTGGTTGTTTCATCTCTTTGCTCCTAAGCATCCCTATCAGAGAAATGAGGTCAAGTAGTGCCTGCCTCAGTGGGTGGTTATGAGGTGAAAGTTTCATGACCTGGAAGGTGCTGAGAGCAGTGCCTGACATGAAGTCAGTGCTGTGCTGATGTGTGCCGTGATGGTGACCAGAGACCTGAGCAAGATGAGGATCATGCTCAGGGGACTGACACTGGGAAATTGTAACATTCTGGGAAGATTATAATAAATGATGAGAAGTAAAGATATTTTGGGCTTTGCAGAGGACAGGTCCTTACCTATCATGAAAGGTTTTGTGCCTAGAACATCTAGAAGTCCTCCCCAGTATCTGTAAGAGCTGAGATTCAGTGGGCTTTTCTAGCAGAGCAGCTATTTGTGCCTGTGTAGAAGTGAGGATGTGAAGTGCTCTTTTGGGTACCCAGGCCTTCTGCTGGATCAGAGGATCAAGGCCAAAGTCACTCCAAGAGCATTTTGTGAAAACCCTTTCAACAAAAACAAGAATGATATTTTTAGCACATTTTTCATTGAATGTAGCTAGTCTCTTTGGACCAAATTCATAAAATAAATAAAATAATAACACTTCAATAATAATAATAACTCAGAAGAAAGATTGGGCAATCTACTTCTGTAGTGATATTGCCTCAGAAACCCCAAGGAGGGGTTGCTATGAGTCAGATCTGATTCGACAGCAGCAAGTTTGGTTTTTGTTTTTTTGTTCAAAACAGTAAAGGTACTGTCATGTTGATTAGCCCCAGCTCTCTCTTCCTGCCCTGCTCAGGCTGTGTGTACCAGGGCTGCCCACAGATGGAAGCCTGGATTCAGAACTTGCAGATGCAGACTCCACATACAGGCGTTGCAAAAGCTTTTTTGACAAAACCTGAGGCAAAGAATTCAGGAGGCACAGAATCGAAAAATAGATAAGATTGCAATGATTACGCTTGGCCATTACACGCCTGGAAAGGCAGTACCAGGAACTGCAGAATTTGCCACAACTGGTTTGCTGGCACATCTGGAGTGCACCACATAGGTCCCTCATGAATAAGGGCAAAGCCTGGACAGCTGTGTACCTAGGAGGCTTGATGCCAGGGTCATGCACATGCCAAGAACCAAGTCCGAGTACGAGGCATATGCTCTTCTGTCCAGAGTGGTCTGGATTCTAAAGTGGAATATGGGACAGATGCCAAATTGACCAGAGATAGAAGGTGATTGTGCCCACTTTTGCAGCTTCTGTTGGCTGATTTTCATCTAAGAGCTTTTACACTCCCACCCTCCAATTAAGAGATGGAGGTTTGTAGGGTCAAGGAACCAGTACTACTCTTTTTGTGCCCTTCTTAATGGTTCCTTTCCCTAGGGTAACACTGGAGATGTAGAGGCAGATTTACCTCTTGGTCACCCCTTTTTCTAGCTCCTTTTGGCCTTGGATGTGTTACTGTCACCACACAAATCCCGGTTCTGTTTGTATTTTATACTTTTATTCCTGTGCATTGTAAGTTTAGAGAACTCTGACCCACAGCATCTGATCTGGGCAAGCTTATTAGGGAAAGAAGATTTAGTAATGCTCTCCATCTTCTGATCACCCTGATCTGGCCCCGTGCCCTGGTTTCATTCTCACCTCTCTAGGTCTTCTTTCCCTTTTGCTTTTTTTTCTTTTCTTTTTTTTCCCCCCAGTGACTTCTATGCAAATATCAAGTGTTAATAAACTGTATGGGACAGGGTATGGAAACGTACATGGCCAAACTCTCTTATCACTACAGAGTTTCTTTTCTGTCACGGCAGGTTTTGACTGGAATTTGGTGTTCAAATGGGATTACATGACACCAGAGCAGAGGAGAGCCCGCCAAGGGAACCCAGTGGCCCCCATAAAGTAAGTATCGCTCCTTTAGGTGCTCTCAGGCAAGAACCCAGGTCCTTTTGTTCCCTGGACACAATTGAGCTCTGTCCATTTGCCTCTCCAACTCCGTGTGTCCTAACTCAGGGAAAGATCCTTCCACTAGGCCATAGAACAAAGCACTTGGAGACTTTTCTCAGATGAAGTCTATTACATATTTACAAAGCAGATTGCCAGTTTTTTATGTTCTCTCATGTAAAAGGTGGAGTTTTCAGTAGCAAAGTGGGGTCTCTGGTTGGTTTCCATGACACTGTAAAGAGGACTGGGCCACAGGAGCTCCAACCTGGCTTATCCTTCAGACCCTGCTCTCCTTTTTGCCCACAGAACAGGCCACTGGTGCTTGGTGCATTAGACTTGTCTGAAGATCTGTGCAGCAGGGACACTTGTGGTTGGTGGTCAGGATGCTTTCTCTAGCCAGGGGAAGAATGTGAGAGAGCTATCTAGTTAGGGTAAATTGTCATACACAGGTAAAGTGGATAACTTCTGCAAAGTACCTAGCTCTGAAATATGTTAGCTCATAGTTACTCAACATTCACAAAGTGCTATACACTCTTCTAGCACTTTATATTTAATTGTGACAGCATCACTACTCAGACAGTAGTAAACACTAAGTCGTTAAGCCCCTTCTCCAGGTGATAAGGCAGTGGCAAATGGGATGGGTCCCATTTACATATGTGAACAATGATCCATATGAGACAGTGATACTTATTGAGTGGTTCCTAAGTGTACTAAATGTTTTATGCATATTATTTCTTATAATCCTTATAATTACCTCAGTGGGAAGCTACGGCCCAGAAAGGTTAAGTTGCTGAGTATTTCAAACCCAAATAGCTCAGCTGCAGATCACACTCAAATCCACTGAACTTCCCTGCATTGGTGGGAGAGCTTCAGTTCAGCACAGTGCTTAAGTGGGAATGTTGGTGCCAGCAAAGTGGAAGCAGGCATTTGAGAATAGCAGTGGTCCTGCAAGGGAGCCCTGGTAGCACAGTGCCTAAGGCATTTGACTGCTAACCAGAAGGCTGGTGTTTCAAACCCACCAGCCACTCCTCGGAAGGAAGGTTGGGCAATCCTACTAACGTAGTGATACTGCCTCGGAAACTCAAGGAGGGGTCGCTATGAGTTGGGGCCGACTCGACGGCAAATAACAACAACAACAACAGTGGTCCTGCAAAAGGATGGGCATCTTGAACTCTGAGCAAAGGCTTTGAGGTTAATTTTAAGGTTAACTTGTAGTTCAGGCACCAAGTATTTGACTTGAGACCTAATTTTGGCCTTCAACCTCTTCCTTTCTTGCCTCCCACCCTTTTTCTGCCTCCTTAGAACGCCCATGATTGCCGGAGGGTTGTTCGTGATGGATAAGTTCTACTTTGAAGAACTGGGGAAATACGATATGATGATGGATGTGTGGGGAGGAGAAAACCTGGGTATGTATGAGCCTGTTTCTTCACAACAGCTCAGTAATGAGCCACAGACAACTTCATACTGGTGAAATGAGGTTCCTTTCCTGCCTACCCAAAAGAAGTATAAATGAAAAATTGAAGGTTTGAAAAGAGTATTTGGCAAGAGTTTGTGGAATGCAGAATTCTAGTTGGAGAAAAAAAAATTTTTTTAAGGAATTAAAGTGACCATTCATTCTGGCATAATTTATCCCAGCACAGTTGTAAGTAGCAGCCTTTCATTCTTAAAAGTACCTTGGGTTGGGCAATATAACATGTCACTCTAAATTAGAGTAGAGAGTGTTAGAGTACAGTTAATATCTTGAAAGAAAGTCCAAACTCTTTAATGTCGTTTGAATCTGACAGTTTGGAAAGCAGACTGCGAACATGGGGAGTGTATTTGCAGCATGAGGTTCATTTCAGTCCTGTGAAGTAAAAACTTGGGTAATGTGACTAACTTGTTATTGTAGAAATCAGGTAAGGCAGAGAAACTTTGGCATGTCTTTCTTTCTGGAGCACTTTGCGAATGGTTCTCATTTGGTTCGATTTATAAAGAAACAACCACAGTAAATCATTTTTACCCTGGCTTAAGGGCAATGAAATTTTATAGACTTTGGTCTGTTTTAGGAGCTCTGGTGGAGTAGTGCTTGCTAACCTGAAGCCTGGTCTATATATTGGTAGTTGTGTCGTATTTACTACATAGAAAATTAAATTAAAAAAAAAAAATCTTTTAAAGTATTATTTTTGTTTCACTTCGAGCCTTTAATTTTGAGTTTTTAAGATTCTGTGCTAATTCTTTTTTTTTTTTTTAAGTTTTACTGTGATTTGGGTGAAAGTTTACAAAGCAAATTCGTCTTCCATACAGCAGTTCACATACCCTTTGTCTCATGACATTGACTATAATGTCCCACAATGCAACAGCTCTCTTCCCATTTCCTCCCCAGAGCCACCTCTTCCCTGTGTCCTTCCCTCCCATGCACTCCTGCCCCTGGAGCTGTCTCCCTGCGCATACACAGCCCTTCTGTTCTCCCATGATTGATCTCTCCAAGTAGTGTATCTACCTAATGTAACATTAGGTAGATGTTCAGCTCATATGCCTGTCTTTTGTTTGGCTGGAAGCCACAGGAGTGTAAAGGGCAGCTAGGGGCCACAGTCTCGGGGCTCCACTGGGCTCTATCAGAACAGCAAACCTGAAAACCCCCCCCTTTTTTTTTTTTAATGATTTTGAGTTTTGTTCCACGTTGTTCTCCCACTCTATCCAGTATTCCTACATGGACCCCCCTCTGAGTGGTTGGCAGTGGTAGCCAGGCACCATCTAGTTCTTCTGGTCTCATAGTCATACAGGCTGAGGATCACATAGTGTACCAGTCTCTTGGACTAATTATTTCCATGCTTCTTTGGTTTTCTTCATTCTTCTTTGTTCTGGATAAAGAGAGACCCATTGTTGCATCTAGATAGCTGCTTGCAAGCTTTTAAGATCCCAGTCGCTACTCACCAAAGTAGGATGTGGAACAGTGATTTTGTGTAGTGTGTTATGCCAATTGAGCTTGATGTCCCTTGTGACTATGATGCCGAGCCCACAGGTCTAACTGTTCACTTCTTCTGGGTAACTGGCTGTAGCCAAGAAGTGACCACAACCTTGTCCCTTGTCAACTCTACTATATACCTAGAAATTTTTACAGAACATAAAAATATCCTTGTAGAAGCATTGTCTGCCAACCGTATGCATGGTCATGTCTGCTATAATTCTTAACTTACATCCATATTTGGTCCTGAGATGAAGAGGGCAAGGAAAAGGAGGGGGAAAAAAAAGACACCAGTGTCATTTTGTAGTAGTATTTACCTGTAACAGAGACTTTGATATTTCAGTTTTTTTTATTAGTTAAAAAAACAAAATAAGGAATTCCGGTAAGATGGCGGACTAGGCAGAGAGACTGCACAGACCCTCTTCAACAAGGAAAAGGGAAACCACTTAATACAGACACTGAAGATAATCCTGGACCCCTGAGCCTTGAAGGGAAGGATATAGAAGTGGACTAAACCACAACTATCACAAAAATTTGTGTGAAAATACCAAAAAAGGAGATATACAAAGCTGAGGGCTGGCAGCGATCCTGAGCGATCCTGACGGCACAGACAGCTTGGAGATTCCTGAGTGGTGGTAGGACCTAAGAATTAACCTAAAAATCAGCCCTGCTAGCCAGGGACTGCACAGAGGACTGCTCTGGTGGCTGGGGTATAAATGGAGAAGGTGAAGAGAAAGGCGGGCTGAGTTGTGGACTTTTGCCAGTCTGGAGGATGCTGCCATTTTGAAAGTTTAAAAGCGGCTTGACTATTTTGGATATTTAAAGAGACAGCTCTCTCGCAGATTCCTGGGGCTTAAGAACACGTTCTGCTTTCCAGCAAACCCAAGGACACTCCGGACCTGCAAGACTGAAAAGGTACAACATTCCTCTTACTACTCTTATACCCCAAACCCACTTGGTGAATGGAGGTGCGACCATCCCCCACTCCCACCTACCTTCTGGGCCCACAGGAATTACATCACAGTCTATGTGTTCAGACGGAGCCTGGGTGCCCTGCCCTGTCCTCTACTGATTTTTTTTTTCTCTTTTTTTATTTTTATTTTTTTCTTTTTTGCTTTCTTTTATCTGGTGATTAGTTTGCTTGTATTGGTCTGTTTTAAAGCAACTGTTATTATTAATACTTTCGTCCTTTTTTACTGTTATTCCTATTCGGACCCTCCCAGGTCCAAGTTTTCAACATTTTTTTTTTCCTTATTCCTGGTTGAAATTTTTTTAAAAAAATTCAAGTTTTTTTTTTCCCCCTTTTTTCTCATGGTTACTACATTCCTGATTTTTCTTTTTGAATTTTTCCCATTTTCTTTCCTACATTATTCTCCTTCTCTACCTTTTTTCCCTTAGTGCCCTGTCCCCAGATATTGCAGGTTTTCTTGTTTTTCCTTCTTCTTTTTCCCTTTTTTCTTTTTTTGGTTACTGTTTCTGTGTGATTACATGGTGTGTTTTTTGTCCACGTGCTTTTAGTTTTTTGATGGTTATTCAATTGTAATTTTTGTCTGACTGGGAGGCAGCAATAGTGTCCATAAGCCAAAACTACACCCACACCTCCTGCAACTTCACTTACTGAGTGAGAGCCACTACTTCCTTCTCCACCAATGGGCCAATGATGAAAAACCACCAAGAAGAGCCTGAATAACCCTTGGCTGCTTTTCACGAACAGTTAACACAGACATAAATATAACAACACCATGATGCCTCGTAGACAACAGACTGTCACAACCCACACAAAGAAGCAGGATAAAGTGGTAGAAACAAGGGAGCAGGATACAGACCCAGAACACATCCCTGAGGAAGAAGCAGCATTGGAACTCTCTGATAA
>NW_006921637.1:13025605-13026457 GCF_000298275.1 Orycteropus afer afer | reverse complement strand
CATTCCATTACTAGGTATATACCCTAAAGAAGTGAGAGCCATGACAAGAACAGATATATGCACTCCCATGTTCATTGCAGCGCTATTTACCATAGCCAGAAGATGGAAACAACCTAGGCGGCCATCAGTTGAGGAATGGATAACCAAACTATGGTACATACACACAATGGAATACTATGCAAGACTAAAGAATAATATAGAATCTACAAAACACTGCATAACGTGGATGAACTTGGAGGACATTATGCTGAGTGAAATAATTCAATCACAAAAAGATAAATATTGTATTAGTCTGTTATTGTAAAAGTTAAGGTTTATCTATAGAAGGAAATTTTCTTTGTTGGTTACCAGGGGTGGGAGGGGAAGGGAGGGAAGCCTGTTAGATAGACAGAGATAAATATTGATGTGGGTGAAGAGAAGGGCAAGTCCCAAATGTGAGTGACCAATATGGCAGTATTGTGGCTGAGAAATACATGGAGAAGTGCATGGGAGGTACAGACCAACAAAGCTGAATCCTTTTGCACATACAGTACTGCATTGTCAGTCAAGGCAAACATGGGTACATGGGTGGATAGATGAGTGGGCAGGCTGACCTATAGGTATGTCTATGAAATGGGGAGTGTATCCAAGAACATGTATAGGGTTGGCAGACAATGGTCTTAGAAGTGTATTAGTATGATCTGAATTCCCAGGTGTATAGTAGAGCTGACAAGGAGCAAGGTTGTGGTCACTGCTTGGTCACAGCCAGGTACCCAGAGGACTGAGTAGTTGAACCTGTGGGCTTGGGACCATAGTTGCAGGGGACATCAAGCTCAATTGGCATAACATACTATACAAAACATAGTTCCACCT
>NW_006921637.1:13017558-13024495 GCF_000298275.1 Orycteropus afer afer | reverse complement strand
AAAGGCCATTGAAAACCTTGTGAATAACATTGAAACACTGTTGATTACTGGAAAACTTTATGAAAAGCCTTGAAACATTAAGGTCAGTAGAGTTGACCTTAATCATGTGGATGGAGTAAAGCTTTCAAGACCTCCATTTGCTGACAGGGCATTACCCAAAACGGGAAGAAACAGATGCAAACATCATTTAATAATTGGAACATGGAATGTCTGGAGTATGAATGTAGGAAAATTGGAAGTTATCAAAAATGAAATGGAATGTATAAAAATCAATGTCCTAGGCGATAGTGAGCTGAAATGGACTAGTATTGGCCATTTTGATTCAGACAGTCATATGATCTATGCTGTGAATGACAAATTGAAGAGGCATGGTTTCACATTCATCATCACAACGAATGTTTCAAGATCTATCCTGAAGTACAGTCCTTTCAGTTATAGGATAATATCTATATGCCTACAAGAAAGACCAGTTAATACTACTATTATTCAAGTTCATGAATAATAAACACCAAAGATGAAGAAATTAAAGATTTTTACCAACTTCTGCAGTCTGAAATTGACAAAGCATGCAATCAAGATGTATTGATGATTACTCGTGACTGGAATGCAAAAGATGGAAATGAACAAGTATCTGTAGTGGAAAAACATGGGCTTGGTGATAGAAATGACACCAGAGATTGCAATATAAAATTTTGCAAGACCAGCAACTGACTCATTACAAATACCTTTTTTCAATAACATAGATGGTTGCTATACATGTGGGCCTTGCCAAATGGAATACACAGGAATCAGATTGACTATATCTGTGGAAAGAGCAATGGAGAAGCTCAGTTATCTTCAGTCAAAACACAGGTAGGAGCTGACTGTGGAACAGACCATCATCAATTGCTCATATGCAAGCTGAAGAAAATTAAAAGAAATCCACAAGTGCCAAAATAATTACCTTGATTACATCCCACCTGAATTTAGAGATCATCAGAAGAATAGATTTGATGCATTGACCACCAGTGACCAAAAACCAGACGAGTTGGGGGAAGACACCAAGACCATTATACATGAAGAAAGCAAATGGCCATTAAAAAGATAGGAAAGGAAGAAACGACCAAAATGAGTGTCAGAAGAGACTCTGAAACTTGCTCTTGCATGGAGAGTAGCTAAAGTAAATGGAAGAAATGACAAGATAAAAGAGCTGAACAGAAGATTTCAAAAGGCAGCTTGAGAAGACACAGTAAAGTATTATAATGAAATATGTGAAGACCTGGAGTTAGAAAACCAAAAAGGAAGAACATGCTTGGTATTTCTCAAGCTGAAAGAACTGAAGAAAAATTCAAGCCTCGAGTTGCATTATTAAAGGATTCTATGGGCATAATAGGAGCTTTGGTGGTGTAGTGCCTAAGGCATTTGTCTGCTAACCAGAAAGTTTGTGGTTCAAACCCACCAGCCAATCCTCAGAAGGAAGATTGGGCGATCTACTTCCATAGTGATAACGCCTTGGAAACCCAAGGAGGTGTCGCTATGAATCGGATCCAACTCAATGGCAGTGAGTTTGGTTTTGCTTTTGCTTTTGGTTTTGGTTTTGGTATGGGCAAAATATTGACTGATGCAGGAAGTATCAAAAGAAAAGATGGAAGGAATACACAGAGTCACTGTACCAAAAAGATTAGATTGATATTCACCTATTTTAGGAGGTAGTATATGATAAAGGACCAATGGTATTTAAAGAAGTCCAAGATGCATGGAAGGAATTGGTGAAAAATAAGGCTTCAGGAAATGACAGACTATGCTCTGCGATATTTCAACAAATGATGGCAGTGCTGGAGACACTTACTTATCTTTGCCAAGAAATTTGGAAGACAGCTACCTGGCCAGCTGGCTGGAAAAGATCCATATCTGTACCCATTCTAAAGAAAGGTGACCCATCAGAATGTAGAAATTGTCAAACGATATTATTACACACAAGTAACATTTTGCTGAAGATAATTCAAGAACAGTTGCAGTGGTATATTGACAGGAAACTTCCAGAAATTAAAGCTAGATTCAGAAGAGTATATGTAGAACAAAGTACACCATTGTGATGTCAGATAGATCATGGCTGAAAGCAAAGAATACCAAAAGGATGTTTACATGTGTTTTGTTGACTATGCAAGGGCATTTGACTGGGTGAATCATAACAAATTATGGGTAAAATTGTGAAGAATGAGAATACCAGAACACATAATTGTTTGTGAGGAACCTGTGTATAGACCAAGAGGCTGTTGTTCAAACAGAACAAGGAGTACTGCATAGCTTAAAATCAGGAAGGGTATGCATCAAGGTTGTATCTTTTCACCATACTTATTCAATCTCTATGCTGAGCAAATAATACAAGAAGCTGGGCTATATGAAGAAGAATGCAAAATTAGGATGGGAGGAAGACTCGTTAACACCCTGTGATATGCAGGTGACACAACCCTGCTTGCTAAAAATGAAAATGACTTACTGATGAAGATCAAAGATTATAGTCTTCAGTATGGATTTCACCTGAACATGAAGAAAACAACAGTCCTCACAACTGGACTAATAAGCAACATCATGATAAATGGAGAAAAAATTGAAGTTGTCAGGGATTTTATTTTACTTGGATCCCCAATCAACACTTATGGAAGCAGCAGTCAAGAAGTCAGATATCATATTGTACTGGGCTTATCTGCTGAAAAAAAAAAAAAAGACCTCTTTAAAGTGTTAAGAAGTAAAGATGTCACTTCAAAGAGTGAGGTGTGCCTGACCCAAGCCATGGTATTTTCATTCGCCTCATGTGCACGTGAAAGCTGTACACTGAGTCTGGTAGTTATGTTTGTGTGTCAGCTTGGCTGGGCCTGGTTGAGTGGCTGGACAGCTGGTGGTAGTCATTCCCCATGATGAGATTGGCAATCAACTCCATGGTGGGATCTACCACAAGCAGCTGAGTAGCTGCCTTTGGGATGTGATCTGCTTCCTGTAGAAGGAAGCTTGGAAGGCTTGGGAATAGTCTGTAGCCTGTGGCACGCTCGGACCCTGCATGTAGCTGTGTTGTTGCTCAGCAGCCTGCCATGCTCTGCTGACCTTGGGACTTACAGTGGACTTAAGTTAATGGCCTGCTGTGTGGTTTGGTAATATCGGGGCTGTGCCTTTTTACTTGTCAACCTTGGGCTTCTCAGCCTCAGCAGCCAGTAGCTGAGTGAAGAAACACCTCTAGCTTCAGTGGGCTGGGATCTGGAGGCAGAGCTGAAGCCCAAGGTTCAGGGGCTTTCACTCAGCCCCTAGAGCCTGGCACTTTGAGCTTGGACTTAAAACCTCCAAATTGTAAGAATAAACTCCTGTTTGTTAAGGCCATCCTACCTGTGGTATTTTCTGTTAGAGCGGCACTAGGTAACCAAAACACTGAATAAGGAAGACCGAAGAAGAGTTCATGTCAACAGGTGAAGAATAGGGAAAATACCATGGACTGCCAGAAGAACAAACAAATCTGTCCTGGAAGAAGTGCAGGCAGAATGCTCCTTGGAAGCAAGAATGGTCAGACTTCATCTCACCAACTTTGGTCATGTGATTAGAAGGGACTGTTCTCCAGAGAAGGGTATCATGCTTGCGAAAGTAGAGGGTCAGCAAAAAAGAAGAAGATTCTCAACAAAGTAAATTGACACAGTGGCTGCAATGATGGGCTCAAGTATAGCAAGCATTGTGAGTATGGTGCATAACTGGACAGTGTTTCGTTCTGTTGTACATAGGGTTGCTATGAGTTGGAGTCGACTCAAGGGCACCTGACAGCAACAAATGATTTTTTGACCATTAAGTAGAGCCTGGATTGAAATCACTTGAGCATGAATGCTTCAGAAGGCTTGTTAACATCCCAAAGAAAATGCTGAGTCTGCCTTGCTCTGTGGACAATAGTTTGGGGAGTGTGATTCCTCTGAGGAGGTACAGTAGGACCCCCCAGTCAAGAAAGCTTCATAGAACTCTCATACTCTGCTGTTGGGACTGTAAAATGATATAACCATGTAGAAAGCAGTATGATGATTCACTAAAAAGTTGGAATTAGAAATACCATTTGATTTAGCAATCCCACTACTAGGTGTGTTTCATAAAGAAGTAAGAGCCACGACAAGAACAGATACATGCACACCCATGTTCATTGCAGCACTATTTACAAGAGCAAAAAGATGGAGACAACCTAAGTGCCCATCGACAGAAGAATGGATAAGCAAACTCCAGTACATACATACAATGGAATACTATGCAACACTAGAGAATAATGTAGAATCAAAACACTACAGTATGACATGGATTAACTTGTAGGACATTGTGCAGAGTGAAATAAGTCAATCACAGAAGGACAAATATTGTATAAGTTTATTATTGTAAAAAGTCAGGAAAAGGTTTATATATGGAATGAAGCTTGCTTTGTTGTTTATGGGGCTGGAAAGGGGCGGGGAGGAAACACTGCAAAAAGAAAAAATAAACCATAGAGCAGGATGTCATTCAGGGAAGCTTTTTGTGAAAACCAAGTATGGTGTCAGATATGTGTTAACTTCAAGAGCACTGATTAGGCAGATGACATGGGCCAAAGATTGAACAAAATTTGTCAGGAATAATATCCCATGGCACCCATGTTTTGTCATGATGTAGAAAGAGTGTTGATTTAAATACAGAAGGAGGTGATTCACATAGAGGCCACGGGGAAGGAAGCAAATTTTTTTATTCATCTGGTGTATTTTGGGTCTGTTTTTTATATTTATGTAGTTGTGCTATGGAAGAGGTGTAAATAGGCCCTGAAGAAAGGGCCAGGTCAGGGTCAAGGCATGAGTGGAGAAGGCTGGAGCATCCTGCCTGGCTCAGTCCAAGCCCTCCCTCCTTCCACTGGCTCTGATGGAGCCTTCTACTCATACTTCAGGGTTAAAGGTTCCAGCAAGAAAAGTCTATAATGTGACTCTTTGTTTCTTCACACCACTGAATATGAGTTGTTGTTTTTTTTTTTTTTTTGATGCTGTGCATACACCACAACCCATTATCTGGGACAAATGTGCATGTGTAGGGAGGAGAGAGATGCAGTGATGTCTGAGTAATTAAAATTCCCAATAATATCCTAGAAGCCACAGATTCAGATTGCCCCACCAAAACTACTATAGCTTCCCATCTTCTGGCTTCTGATGTAAGTCCTTATATCATGCAATTAAAAAGAAAAGCTTAGTTCTTATGAGATGTAAGTATAGCCTACTTGGGGAAAAAATTCTTTTCACATGGCAAACATTGTCAGTATGCTTGCTAAGTGCCTTCAGTGCATCATCTCAGCTAGTGCTTTCCTAAAGCCTATGTGTAGGGCTTCAAACCAGTTCATTCCGGTTTGACCCTCTGCTGAGAATTTGCCTTTCCACCCCAAATATACTGAATCAGAATCTACAATTTAACAAGATCCCCAGGTGATTCTTGTAGATCCCTAGGGGATCAGACCCCAATGAACTATTTCAAAGCCCTGCTTATGGGGAGGTACCAGGTGTAAAGCTAAGATTCAAGTACAGACTACTTAATTAAAAAGCCACAAATTACATGGAGTGATCTTCCTCCAGTTACAGGGTCTAAGAGAAATTAGAGTTGAATATAACTGTGGTTGTGCTAAGTCTTAAAAGCATCTCTAAAGATCTCTGAAAGGACCCCTTACTGGTTTAACAGATTCTCTGTGTAGAAGGGAGGGGGGCCTTCCTAGTCTTAGATATTTTATTTTCCACTTAGGCAAATATATATTTAAATTTTATTTCCTGAAATACAGAGAATGCTTTTTTCTCACTCTTTTGTTGGACACTAAAAGGGAAGTCCAAACCATTTCTCTGTATGCTTGGACGGTTATGACAACCATCTGGTTGTTCAGGTTGTTCAGATCCAGAACAGCTCTGTGTGTCACCCAGTTCTAATAAGTAGGGTTTTCCTACAATTTCAGCTTACTACATCACAGGAAGAAGGAATGCTCTTTGACCCCTAAGTGAGTGTGAGGATCCTTATCTTGTGCAGTGGTTCAGAGTCTTACAACACGGCTGCTTGTCCCTGAGTATCTAATATCAACTCACTTTATAGTTTGAGATCTTTATTTCTCATCAGTCCCCATTGGGTAGCAGCAACTGCTAATTCTGTAGATTTTGTTTTTAACTCATGGTATCCCCAAAATGTTCTTGGGACTCCTAAATAGTACAGAGGAAAATTTCCTTGTATCCAAGCCTTATGAAATCTGTCAGGAAAAAAAAAAAATGTTAACCTTTTGTAATGTTACTTATTATGTCTTAGTTTCTCTGGTTTTAGATTCTTGGATTCAGTCAAACCTCAAGTCTTTCAGAAAGGGTGGTGATTTGGCAAATGCCTGGTCAGCAAGTGCCTTGGGCTATGTATTATGAAAGACACACCCATTGTCTTTGTGTGTGTAGGACCAGGATGTGTGTTTAAGCTGGTGAGATGGTGCGTGATACTGTATGGGCTCATTGCTCCTGTGATTAAATCCTATGTTCAAGCAAGGTAGACAATAGCCATTCCTGGGATGGTTACTTACTGATATCTAAGTATCTGTGGGCAGCTTTGTGGTATCTATCAATAACTTTATTGTCCACAGTCACTCCTGGAATCTATAATGTGCTGTGAATTTTGCCAGGTGGTGTGAGGCCTGCTAATACACAAGAACAAACATAATTCTTGCAATTTGAGGGAAAGATTTTTGTTTTCCTAGACTGAAAAAGCTCAGATGCATGCTGGTACTCAGTAAATTTAAAATAAGTTTTAGGAGGAGATGCATATATAGTTACCTATTATTATTATTATTATTTTTTTTTAATTAGGATTTTGGGTGAACATTTACAGAGTAAATTCACTTTTCATACAGCAGTTCACATATACTTTGTCTCATGTCATTGACCAAAATTTACAATGCAGCAGCTCCCCTCCC
>NW_006921637.1:13001008-13009468 GCF_000298275.1 Orycteropus afer afer | reverse complement strand
TCTGTGTCTGTGTTAATTGGTTTCCCTTTTCTTTGTTGAAGAGGGTCTGTGCAATCCTTCTGCCTAGTCCGCCATCTTGCCCCGCCTCGCATGATAGAATTTTGCAAGACCCAGTTACCTATTATTTTTAACCATCAAAGCATAATTTGGATGTTAAATGTCTTCTGAGTCTAGATGTTTATATACTTCCGTGTTTATTTTCCTAACAGTGTGGATACTAAGCAAGGGCAAGTGTAAGACTCCTTGATTATGAACAGCTAGTGAAGAATTCAGAGCAAGTGTTTCATCAGTCAGTCAATAGTTGTGATGCTGCTGGGATAAACATGATCTCAAGTCAAGAAGTCTTTATATTCAAAATAAAACAAAAAGTTGTTCTTGTCTCAAGGATTGTATTCAGAATCTGAAAAATTTGTACTGAACATACCTTCTTGATTATACCATAGGGTCCTAAGACCCAACATATGTAAAATGTCTCCATCGTAAAGAATTCAGGACCTTATTCTTGAGAGAGGCATGCCTCCTTGCATTGGGTCTCCTTCAGCAGCTGAGCACATGTAGGAGCCACTCGGTGAGGTATGGTAGGAGCATCCTACACCCTAGTTGGGAAGGCTCTGTGGTCACCAGTATCTCATTCATCGTTGCAGAGATCTCGTTCCGAGTGTGGCAGTGTGGTGGCAGTCTGGAGATCATCCCTTGCAGTCGTGTGGGACATGTGTTCCGGAAACAGCACCCCTATACTTTCCCAGGAGGGAGTGGCACTGTTTTTGCCCGGTAAGTAGTGAGAGGCTGAGTAAGGACAAGAACATTGCTGACCACTACCCAAATAGAATTTGACCTGCTAGCTATCTGGAGGAAGCTCTGGTAGCATAGTGCCTAAGGCACTTGACTGCTAACCAGAAGGCTGGCAGTTCAAACCCACCAGCCACTCCTCGGAAGGAAGATGGGGCAATCTATTTCTGTAGTGATACTGCCTTGGAAACCCAAGGAGGGGTCACTATGAGTCGGGTCTAGCTCGACGGCGCATAACAACAACAACAAGCTATCTGGAAGTGGTCCAGAGTCTCTCAGTGGGTGAGTGAATCAACAAAGTGAGGCACGTTCATACAACATAGTACTACTCAGCAATGGAAAGGAATAAGCTATTGATGCACGCAGTGATTTGGGTGACCCTTGGGGCACTAAAACCAAAAAAGAAAAAACAAACTTACTTACATCGAGTCAGTTCCAACTCACAGCAACTCCCTTTGGGTTTCTGAGGTGATAAATCTTTATGGAAGTAGATTGTCCATACTTCCTTCCATGGACTGGCTGGTGGGTTTGAACTTCTGGTTAACAGTCAGATGCCGTAGGCCCTATGCCACCAGAGCTCCTTCCTCAGGGCACTGTACTAAGTGAAAGAAGCCAGTCTCAAAAAGTTACATCTATTTATATATTTATATGACAGTTTCCAAAAGACAAAACTATAGTGATGGAAATGTAATCACCAGGGGTTGGGATCAAGGAGGGTCTGATTACAAATGAGTAGTACAGGTTTTTTGTTTTTTTTTTGTTTCTTTGAAAGTGATGGAATTTTTTGGTCAGTAATAACAAAAATCTTACACGTTTGAAAACTTATATAACTGTATATTTCCCCTCAAAAAATGTTATAGGAGAATGCTACTTTAAAGAAGTTAATGTGTATTTTTTATTACATATTAACATTTGTTGTTGTTGGTTGCTGTTGAAATGATTCTACCTCATGGTGACCCCGTGTGTATCAGAGTAGACTTCTGCTCCATAGGGTTTTTAATGGCTGATTTTTCAGAAATAGATCATCAAGCCTTTCTTCAGAGGTATCCCTAGGTGGACTCAAACTTCTAACCTTTCAGTTAGCAGCTGAGCGCATTAACCATTGCATCACCCAGGGACTCCATTAAGGGTACAATATATGAATAATATTAAAGTAAAGCCAATCTAAATTCATACCAAAAAGACACCACAGTACATAGATAAATATTTTAAGGAACCCTGGTGGGACAGTAGTTAAAGCACTCAGCTGATACCAGACAGATTGGCAGTTTCAACCCACCAGCCACTCTGCGGGAGAAAGATGTGGCAGTCTACTTCTGCAAAGATTTACTGTACAGTTTTAGAAACACAATGGGAAGCTATACACTGTCCTGTGGGGTCACTATGAGTCAGAATTCAACTCGATGGCAGTGGGTTTGGTTTTGGGTTATCTGTATTTTCGTAAACATGGAAATGTTAAATGTAGAGTTTTCTAAAGAAAAGTAGCAGATTATCAGTCCAACCAGACCAAAATATTGACTACGAAATTCTTCTAGATACTAAAGATGAAATGTTGTATAGAACAAGCCTTATCTCAAGGAGATTACCTTCTTGTGTGAGTAGACAGTCAAGCATGTAGACAGCTAAATAAGATTGTTTCAAATATTAGTAGATGGTGTGGAAAAGACCAAATATGGTCATGCGGAGAGTGGCTGAGAAGGAGAAGGAGAGGTTGGTCATATATAGGGTACAAGGAGGGCCTGTCTAAGGTGGTAGCATTTGAGCTTAGTCCTGAAAGGTAAAAAGGAGGCAGCCATATGCACATCTAGGGAATAGCACTCCATACAGGGGAAACAAGTCCACAGAGACCAGATGAGTTTAGTCTGCCTATGAGATGTGAAACAAGGCAGCCAAGTGGGGCTAGAGGAACAGACTGAGAGTAGAGCAAGGGAGCTAGGAGAGCCAGATGAGCCCAGGCCAGATACCCCTTAAAGGTTTTAGTAGGGTTTTTGGGTTTTTTTAAATTTTGACTTACAACTTTGTTGATTGATTGATTGAACATTTTATTGTGGGTTGGGTGAAAGTTTATAGAGCACATTAGTTTTCCATTCAACAATATATACACATTTTGTTTTGTGACTTTAGTTGCAATCTCCTCAATATAACAGCACTCTCCCACTTCCTCTCTGGGTTCCCCATTTCTGTTTGCCCATCTTTCCTGCCCCTCCCTACATTCTGAACTTTGTTTTGGGGTAAATGCTGCCCTTTTGGTTTCATATGGTTGATTGTTCTGAGGCGCAACTTCCTGTTGGGGTTTTTGTTCACTTTATAGGCCTGCTTGGCTATAAGGTAGTCTCTGGGAATGAGTTCAGTTATAGGCTTAAAAGGTGTCTAAAAGCTGCAGTCTCAGGGGTTCCACCAGTCTCTATCACACTAGTAAATATGGTCATTTTTATGATTTTGAAATTTTTTCTACATTTTTTCCCTACTCTGTCCAGAACTTTCTATTGTGATCCCAATCAGTGCCGTTGGTACTTGTACTAAGGCACCTTACAGGTTTTCTGATCTCAGGTTAGTGGAGCCTGTGGTTCCTGTGGTCCTTTAGTTAGTTGTTCAAACTCATTATTTCCTTGAATCTTTGATTTTCTTCACTTTTCTTTGCTCTGGATAGGGAGAAACCAATAGTTGTATCTTAGATGACCGCACTCAAGCTTTTAAGACCCCAGTCACTACTCACCAAAGTAGCATGTGGAACATTGTCTTTATGGACTATGCTATGCCAGGTGACCTAGATGTCCCTCAAGACTGTAGTCATAGGTCTTCAAGACCAGTAACTCAGTCCCTTAAGATATTCTGTTATGACTAAGTTTTCATAACTTTGCCCCCTGTGTGTTCTACTATATTCATTGATACATTTGTAGCACATACAAATATATATGTGGAAATACGCTCTACCATACCTACATATATTCATAAGTATACCATAAGCCTTCCCACACTTAGCTTACATATCTACCTGTATATCTACTTGTAAATTATTTTTTAATGATTTACTGTTGTTGCAGAATTGTGTATGTAAGAGTTTTTAAGGTTGTTGCATTTTACTGTTGCATACCTCCCAGTGTTGCCCTTTGCCTTGATGACATTGTACTGACCTCCTCCTTACTGTATATTGTTCTGCCATTCTCCCCCTTCCATCCCTAGTAACCCTCAAAGAATGTTTCTTTCTGTCTGTAAATCTTTTCTTGACTTTTTATATTAGTGGTCTTATATAACATTAGTCATTTGTGATTGACATACTTGACTCAGCATATTGTTCTTCAGGTTCATTTCTGTTGTGAGATGTGTCACAGATTCATAATTATTCTTTAATGTTGCCTAATATTCCATTGTGTGTGTGTACCATAGTTGGTTTATCCATTCATCTTTTGATGAGCACTTAGACTGGTTCCATCTTTTTGCTACTGTGAATATGCAGCGATGAACATAGGTGTGCACTTACCTGTGTCATAGCACTTATTTCTCTAGGATATATACCTAGTAGTAGGATTGCTAGATCACATGATATCTCTATTTCTAACTTTTTAAGGAAATGCTGTACCGTTTTCCACAGTGATTGTACACTTTACATTCCCACTAGCAGTATAGGAGAATTCCAGACTTCCCACACCCTCATCTCTGTTTTCATAAGAAAAACTTTATGAATAGCAGAGAAACACTGTCTGATATGTTACTGGGCAACTTTATGAATAGCCCAGAAACATTGTCTAATAGAGTGCAGGAAGATGAGCCCTGTAGGTCAGAAGGCTCTCAGAATACAGCTGGAAAAGAGCTGCCTCATCATAGTGAAACCAGTCTTAATGATATGGATAAAGTAAAGCTTTCAGGACCTCCACTTGCTGATGTGGCATGGCTCAAATTGAGAAGAAACAGCTGCAAACATCCATTAATAATCAGAACATGTAATATATAAAGTATGAATCTGGGAAAATTGGAAGTTGTCAAAAATGAAATGGAACTCATGAAGATTCATGTCCTAGGCATGAATGAGCTGAAATGGACCAGTTTTGGCGATTTTGAATCAGAAAACCATATGATCTACTATGCCAGGAATGACAATTTGAAGAGGAATGGCATGGGCATTCATCATCACAAAGGATGTTTCAAGATCTGTCCTGAAGTACAGTGCTGTCTGTGATAGGATAATATCCATATACCTATAAGAAGACCAGTTAATACTACTATTATTCAAATTTATGCACTAACCACCAAAGCTATAGAGGAGGAAATATAAGATTTTTATCAACTTCTGAAGTCTGAAATTGACCAAACATGCAATCAAGATCTGTTACTTATCACTGGTGACTAGAATACAAAAGTTGGAAACAAAGAATCACCAGTAGTTGGAAAATTTGGCCTTGGTGACAGAAATAATTATGGAGATTACATGATAGAATTTTGCAAGACCAATGACTTATTCATTGCAAATACCTTTTTCCCACAATACAAACAGCAGCTATACATGTGGACTTTGCCAGATGGAGTACACAGGAATGAAATTGACTACATCTGTGGCAAGAGACAATGGAAAAGCTCAATATCTTCAGCCAAAACAAGGCCAGGAGCTCATTGTGGAACCAACCATCAAGTGCTCATATGCAAATTCAACTTGAAGTTGAAGATAATTAAATCAAGTTCATGAGAGCCAAAATATGACCTAGGATGTATCCCTCCTGAATTTAGAGACCATCTAAAGAATAGATTTGATTCATTGAACACCAGTGACCGAAAACTGAAGAAATTGTGGAATGACATCAAGAATATCATACGTGAAGAAAGCAAAAGGTCATTAAAAAGATGAGAAAGGAAGAAAAGACCAAAATGGAGGTCAGAAGAGACTCTGAAACTTGCCCTTGAGTGGAGAGTAGCTAAAGAAAATATAAGAAATGACAAGATTAAAGAGCTGAACAGAATATTTCAAAGAGCAGCTTGACCAGACAAAGCCAATTACTATAATGAAATGTGCAAAGACCTGGAGTTAGAAAACCAAAAGAGAACAACACACTCAGCATTTCTCAAGATGAAAGAACTGAGGAAAAAAAATTAAGCCTCAAGTTGCAGTATTTTAAGATTCTATGGGCAAAATATTGAATGATGCAGGAAACATCAAAAGAAGATGGAAGGAATACACAGAGTCACTGTACCTAAAAGAACTAGTTGATCTTCATCCATTTCAGGAGGTGGCATATGATCTAGAATCATTGTTTGGTTTTTTGTTTCTTTCTTTTTTAATTGTGATTTGGGTGAAAATTTACAGAACAAATTCACTTTCCATATAGCAGTTTACATACACTTTGTCTCATGACATTGACCAAATTCACTACAATGCAACGTCTCCACTCCCACTTCCTCCCAACAGTCACTTCTTCCCTGTGTCTATCCCTCCATGTACCCCTGCCCCCTGAGCTGTCTCCCTGTGCTTAAACAGCCCTTCTTTCTCCCATGATTGTTCTCTCCAAGGAGTTTATCTACCTCAGGTAAATGTTAATCTCCTATGCCTACCTTTTATTTGGCTGGAAGCCACAAGTGTGGGTTCAATTCCATACCTGAAGGGCAGCTAGGGGCCATAATCCCAGTGGTTCCACCAGGCTCTATCAGACCAGCAAACCTCATACACCCCCCCCCCTTTTTTTTTTCTAAATGATTTTGAATTTTGTTCCACATTGTTCTTCTTTATCCAGGATCTCTTACATAGATCCCCCTCTGAGTGGTTGACGGTAGCTGGACACCATCTAGTTCTTCTGGTCTCATAGTCGTATAGGCTGAGGATCGCATGGTGTACCCATCGCTAGGACTAATTGTTTCCATGAATCTTTGATTTTCTTCATTCTTCTTTGCTCTGGCTGAGGAGAGTCCCATCATTGTTTCTAGATGGCTGCTTACAAGCTTTTAAGATCCCAGTCGCTACTCGCCAAAGTAGGTGGTGGAACAATGTTTTGTGTAGTTTGTTGTTGTTGTTGTTGTTGTTGTTGTTGTTAAGTGCTGTTGAGTCATTTCTGACTCAGCGACCCCATGCACAGCAGAACAAAACACTGCCCGATTCCGCGCCAGCCCCACAATCCCTGCTATACTTGAGCCCATCATCGCAGCCAGCATGTCAATCCATCGTTTTGTGTAGTATGTTATGCCAATTGAGCTTGATGTCCCCTGTGACTATGGTCCTGAGCCCACAGGTTCAAGTACTCAATTTCCTCTGGGTAGCAGGCTGTGACCAAGAAGTGACTACAACCTTGTCCCTTGTCAGCTCTACTGTACACCTGGGATTTCAGATCATACGAATACACTTATTAGGACAATTATCTGCAAACCCTATAGATGGTCTTGGGTACACTCCCCACTTCATAGACATACCTAATAGTTCAGCCTGCCTACCCATCTGTCCACCGGTATACCCATGTTTGCCTTCACTGACAATGCAGTACTATGTGTGGGCTCATCTTTGTTATCTGTACTTCCGATGTACCTCTCTCTGTCTTCCTCTTCCTTAGTACCACCATGTTGATCACTCACATTTGGAAGATTGCTCTTCTCTTCACCCAAATCAATACTTGTCTCTATCTATCTGTGTTCCCTCTCCTCCCCTCCCACCGCTGATAACCAACAAAGAACATTTCCTTCCATAGATAAACCTTTCCTTGACTTTTACAATAACGGACTAATAATAATATTGTCCTTCTGTGGTTGACTTACTTCACTCAGCATAATGTCCTCCAAGTTCATCCATGTTATGTGGTGTTTTGCAGATTCTAAGTTATTCTTTAGGGTGGCATAGTATTCGATTGTGTGTATGTACCATAGTTTGGTTATCCATTACTCAGTTGATAGACACCTAGTTGTTTCCATCTTTTGGCTATTGTAAATAGTGCTGCAGTGAGCTTGGGTGTGCATATATCTGTTCTTGTGGCTCTCGTTTCTTTAGGATATATACCTAGTAATGGAATGGCTGGGTCAAATGGTATTTCTACTTCCAACTTTTTAAGGAATAGCTATACTGCTTTCCACCGTGGTTGTACCATTTTACAGTCCCACCAGCAATGTATGAGAGTCTCAACTCTCCACATATTTGCCAGCATTTGTTATTTTCTGTCTTGTTGAAGTTTGCTACTAGTGCTAGAGCAAGATGGTATCTCATTGTTGTTTTGATTTGCATCTCTCTAATGGCCACTCCTTGGAAGGAAGGTTGAGCAATATATTTCCACACTGGTACTGCCTCAGAAACCCAAGGAGGGGTTACCATGAGTTGGGTCCAACTCTACAGCAAATAACAACAACAACAACAATGGCTACTGGTCATGATATGAAGAATATGTTTGTTGGCCTCCTGAATATCCTCCTTGGTGAAGTGTCTACTCATGTCTTCTGCCCATTTTTAGATTAGATTATTTGTCTTTTTGCTCCTGAGGTGTTGGAGATTTCTATAAATTCTAAAGATAAGTCCCTTGTCAGATATGTCATTGCCAAATATGTTTTCCCAGTCTGTAGGCTCTCTTTTGACTCTTTTGGAGAAGTCTTTGGAAGCACATAAAAATTTAATTTTTAGAAGGTCCCATTCATCTAGTTTCTCTTCTGCTGTTTGTGTATTTTGGGTTATGCTTGATAGTCTATTCATGCCGTATATTAGGGCACCTAAAT
>NW_006921637.1:12999150-13000908 GCF_000298275.1 Orycteropus afer afer | reverse complement strand
TAGTTTTTGTGTATGGTGTGAGGTACAGATCTTGTTTCATTTTTCTGCAAATGGATCTCCAGTTTTGCCAGCACCATTTATTAAACAAACAATCTCTTCCCCATTTAATGGATTTTGTCCCTTTGTCAAAGATCAGCTGACCATAGGTTGATGGATCTATTTCTGGATTCTCAGTTCTATTCCATTAGTCTGTGTGTCTGTCATTATACTGATACCAGGCAGTTTTGACTACTGTGGCTTTATAGTAGGTTTTGAGATCCGGCAGTGTGAGACCTCCTACTTTGTTCTTCTTCTTCAGTAGTGCTTTGCTTATCTGGTCTCTTTCCTTCCCATATAAAGTTAGTGATTGGTTTTTTCATATCGTTAAAGAATGTTGATGGGGTCTGGATTGGGATTGCATTGAATGTATAGATTGCTTTAAGTAGAATTGACATATTCACAGTGTTCAATCTTCCTACCCATGAGCATGAGATGTTCTTTCATTTATGTAGATCTCTTATGGTTTCTTGAAGTAGTATTTTATAGTTTTCTTTGTAAAGGTCTTTTGTGTCCCTAGTAAGATTGATTCCCAAGTATTTTATTTTTTTGGTTGCTGTTGGAAATGGTATTGATTTCCTTATTTCCTTTTCAGCAATCTCTTTGCTGGTGTAGAGGAATCCAACTGATTTTTTAATGTTGATCTTGTATCCTGCCACAATGCTAAATGTCTGAATTAGTTCCAGCAGATTTTTGACTGAGCCTCTTAGGTTTTCTAAGTATAGGATCATATCATCAGCAAATAGGGATAGTTTGACATCTTCCTTACCAATTTGGATGCCTTTGATTTCCCTTTCTTGCCTGAAACCCCTGGCTAGGACGTCCAGTACAATGTTGAATAGAAGTGGTGATCCATCCTTGTCTGGTTCCTGTTCTCAAGAAGAATGGTTTCAGTCCCTCTCCATTGGGTATAATGCTGGCTGTTGTTTTAGAATGGATGCCCTTTATTATGTTGAGGAATGTCTATTCTATTCCTGTTTTGCTGAAAGTTTTGATCAAGAATGGGTGTTGGATTTTATCAAATATCTTTTCTGTATCAACTGATCATGTGGTTCTTCTCCTTTGTTTTATTTATGTGGTGGATGATGTTGATTGTTTTTCTAATGTTAACCATCCTTGCATACCTGGTATGAACCCCACTTGGTTATAATGAATGATTTTCTTGATATGTTGTTGGAATCTATTGGCTAGGATTTTGTTGAAGATTTTTGCATCTATATTCACAAGGGATATTGATTGATCTGTAGTTTTCCTTTTGAGTGATGTGTTTGCCTAGTTTTGGTATCACGGTTATGCTTGCTTCATAAAATGAGTTAGTGAGGATTCCATCCTTCTCTTTGTTTTGAAATAGTTTGAGTAAGAATGGTGTCAGTTCTTCTCTGAATGTTTGGTGGAATTCTCTGGTGAAACCATCTGGACCAGGAATTTGATTTGTTGGTATTTTTGGATGACCTGTTCAATTTCTTCTTTTGTTATGGATCTGCTCAACTTTTCCACATCAGTCTGTGTTAGTTTAGATAAGTGGTGTGTTTCTAGAAATCTGTCCATTTCTTCTAGATTTTCAAATTTGTTGGAGTACTGTTCTTCACAGTATCCTGATATTATCCTTTTTATTTCAGTTGGTTCTGTTGTGATGTCACCCATTTTGTTTCTTATTCATATTATTTGTATTCACTCCCTCTTTTTCTTTGTTAAATTTGCAAGTGGTTTGTCAATTTTATT
>NW_006921637.1:12995688-12996838 GCF_000298275.1 Orycteropus afer afer | reverse complement strand
ATGAATTCGTTGCTGTCATTTTGTTATGTGTTTTTTCATGGTGTCCCTGGTTTCTTTGTTCCATATTATTTTCTGTGCTGAGCTCATTATGTTTATCAGTCTTATTATCATTTCCCTTGTTGCTTTTGTTTTAGTATTTGCCAAATATTTTTGCTTGTCCTCTTTTTTTATTGTGATGTGAAGGTTTATCATTTTTCTTTGAAGTTACCCTATGATTTATAATTTTCTCCCAAGATTAGAACAGTGCATTCTATCTTGCAAATCACTTGACTTCCTCATCATTTAGAAGTTCTGTAAGTACACAGTATTTTCCCTCTTTTTGGTTTGTAGTTGTCCTCACTTGTCAGTTGATGTCTCTGGTTCCCTGTTTATAATCTTGGAAGCGTATTTTACTTTGGATATGTCCATAGCTGTGGTTCCTGAGTTATGTTGTCTTGTGTATTAATAGCCAGTTGTTATTTGCTATTATTGGTTCTCTGTTCAGAGGGCTCCCTTTAGTATCTCTTATAAGGTTGGTCTGGTTTTAACAAATTCTCTTAGTTTCTGCTTATCTGGAAATCTCCTAATTTCACCATCATATTTGAGGGACAGTTTTGCAGGGTATATAATACTTGGTTGAAAATTTTTCTCTTTGAAAACCAAAATTCATGGAAACAATTAGTCCTAGCAATTGATACACCATCCAATCTGCAGCCTCTATGACTATGAGACCAGAAGAACTAGATGGTGCCCGGCTACCACTGTCATCCACTTGGAAGGGGATCTATGTAGGAGATCTTTGATAGAGACGGAGAACAATGTGGAACAAAACTCAAAATCATTTCAAGGAAAAAATAAATGGGGGGCAGGGGTGGGGACAGGATTGCTGGTCCAATAGAGCCTGGTGGAACCACTGAGACTATGGCCCCTAACTGCCCTTCAGGTCTAGAATTGAACCCACACCTGTGGTTTCCAACCAAGCCAAAGACAGGCATATGAGTTGAACATTTACCTCAAGTAGATACTCTCCTTGGACAGAACAATCACGGGAGAAAGAAGGGCTGCTTATGCATAGGGAAACAGCTCAGGGGGCAGGATTCCATAGAGGGATGGACACAGGAAAGAGGTAACTATAGGGAGGAAGTGTGAGGGGAGCTGTTGCATTGTGGTA
>NW_006921637.1:12978383-12995502 GCF_000298275.1 Orycteropus afer afer | reverse complement strand
TGCTGCTTTCAGGATTCTGTCTGTCTTTGATTTTGATGAGTTTGATGATGATATATCTTTGTGATATTCTTTTGGGGTCTGTCTTGTTTGGGGTTTGTTTGGCTTCCTGAATGGATATATTCTCATATTTCATTATATCAGGGAAGTTGTTCAACAAATCTTGGACAATTTTCTCAGTGGTTTATTTTTGTCTTCCTGTTCTAGAATTCCAATGACCCATAGGTTGTTCTTTTTGATGTTATCCCACATGACCCTTAGGCTTTCTTCATTTTGTTTTGATCTTTTTTCTGATTGATCCCTTTCCAAAGAAGTATTCAGGTATTTGTCTTTAATCTCATTAATTCTGTCCTCCATTTCATCACTTCTACTGCTTTTCCCTTCCAATGTGTTACCTATTTCTGACAATTTAGTATTAATCTTCTGGATTTCTATTTGTAGATTTAGAATCATTTCTAATTTTTCATTTGTTTTGTCATTTTGTTCTTGTATTTTTTCCAAAATTCTTCTAGGTTTTTGTCTGTGTTTTCCTTGGTCTTTTTCTCAGTCCTTTGATGATACCTAAATGTAATTCTTTTGAATTCTTTATCAGATAGTTCCAATGCTGCTTCTTCCTCAGGGATGTTTTTTGAGTCTCTATCCGCTGTCTGGTTTCTGCCAATTTATCTTGTTTTTTTGTGTGGACTGTAATGGTCTGTTGTCTCTGAGACATCATGGCATTTTTGTGTTTAGATCTCTGTTAACTGTTTGTGAAGAGCAGCCAAGGGTGAGTCAGGCTCTTCTTGGTGGTTGTTTATCATTGGCCCACTGGTGGAGAAGGAAGTGGTGGTTGTCACTCAGTAAGTGAGTCTGCAGGAGGTGTGGGGGGTGTTGTGTCATATGGGGACAGTTGCTGTCTTCCACTCAGTTAAATAAAAATAACAATTGAATAACCATCAAAAAAGTAAAAGCAAATGTGCAAAAAATACATCATGTACTTACACATGAACAGTAACCAAAAAAAAATGAAAAAGGGGAAAAGAAGAAGGAAAAAAAAGAAAAACTGCAATATCTGAGAAGAGGGCAATAGGAGAGAAAAGGTAGAGAAGAATAATGAAGAAGAAAATGGGAAAAATGCAAAAAGAAAAACAAGGAACAGTGTTAATCATGAGAAAGAAAAAAAAACTGCAACCAGGGCAACCAGGGACAGGGAAAAGAAAAAATGCCGGAAACTGTAACCTGGGAAAGGAAGAATAAAAAATAATAGTAAAAAGGACAAAAGTAATAATAATAGTAGTAGTTTTAAAACAGACAAAAACAAACAAACTAAACAATAGAAAACAGAAAAAAAAATATATATATATATCATGGCAGGGCACCCAGGCTCCATCTGAGCACATAGACTGGGGTGGAATTCCTGCCGGCCCAGAAAGTGGGTAGGGGTGAGGGATGGTCACACCTCTGTTCACCAAGAGGGTGTAGGGTATAAGAGTAACAAGGGAAATGTCACACATTTCTAGTCGTCTGGGTCTGGAATGTCCTTGGGGTTCTTGGCAAGTGGGACCTGTTCTTAAATCCCTGGAATCTGAGAGAATGCTGTCACTTTAAATATCCAAAATGCTCGAGCCACTTGTAAACATTCAAAATGGCTGTGCCCTCCCAACAGAGAAAAGTCCACAGCTAAGCCCACCTTCCTCTTCGCTGCTTCCCCTTTTATTCCCAGCCACCAGAGTAGTCCTCTGTGCAGTCCCTGGCAAGCAGGGCTGATTTTTAGGTTAATTCTTAGGTCCTACCACCACTCGGCAATATCCAAGCTGTCTGTGCTGTCAGGATCGCTGCCAAACCACAGCTCAGTATGTCTCCTTGTTTGGTGTTTTTCATGTAAATTCTTCTGCTAGTTGGAGTTTAGTCCACTTCTGTATCCTTCCCTTTAAGCTTCAGGGGTACAGGGTTATCTTCTGTATCTGAGTTAATTGGTTCCCCTTTTTTTTGTTGAAGAAGAGGGCCTGTGCAGTCTTTCTGACTATTCCACCATCCTACCAGAACTTCTAGAATCAATGTTATTGAAGAAGGAAGTCAAAGCTGCATTGAAGGAATTGGCAAAGAACAAGGCTCCAGGAATTGATGGAATACCTATTGAGATGTTTCAACAAACAGATGCCCCTCTGGAAGCACTCACTCACCTATGACAGGAGATTTGGAAGACAGCTTGCTGACCAAATGACTGTACCCATTCCAAAGAAAGATGATCCCATAGAATGTGGACATTATCCAACAATATCACTAATATTGCATGCAAGTAAAATGTTACTGAAGGTAATTCACAAACAGTTGCAGCAGTATGTTGACAGAGAACTTCCAGAAATGGAAACTGGATTCAGAAGAGCATGTGGAACAAAGGATATAATTGCTGATGTCAGATGGATCTTGGCTCAAAGCAAAGAATACCAGAAAGAGGTTTACTTGTGTTTTATTGACTATGCAAAAACATTTGATGGTGTGCATTATAACAAATTCTAGATAACATTGAGAAGAATGGGAGTTCCCTAACACTTAATTGTACTCATAAGGAACCTGTACATAGACCAAGAGGCTGTCATTCAAACAGAAAAAGGGAACACTGCATGGTTTAAAAATCAAGAAGGGAGTGCTTCAGGGTTGTATCCTTTCACTGTACTTATTTAGTCTGTGTACTGAGCAAATAATCTGAGATGCTGGACTATAAGAAGAAGAACATGGCATCAGGATTGGAGGAAGAATCATTAACAACCTGTGATACACTGACAACACATCTTTGCTTGTGAAGGTGAAGATGACTTGAAGCACTTACTGATGAAGACTGAAGAATACAGTCTGCAGTATGGTAAATTACATCTCAATATAAAGAAAACAAAAATCCTTACAACTGGACCTATAAGAAGCATCATGATAAAAGGAGAAAAGATTCAAGTTGTCAAAGACTTCACATTGCTTGGTTCTACAATCAACACTGTCAACTGGACAGTGCAGATGGAAACCGGCTGGCAGACGGCCTGGAGAGTAGTGAGCAGAGGCTCTTTTGGCATGAATATTCAAAGCCTGGAACATTAGTCTGAATTGCAGTTGGACCTCTTGACGAAGCACTGCGTTCTGACACTAGTGTGCCTTGCAAAACATATTCATCTTCCCAGAAGGCTGTTGCAATCAAAGGTTGAAGACTTAAATTGCTCTGGAAGTGAGTCCCACATGAATAGGAACCCCCTAAAGATGATTTAGGAGCTCTGGTAGCATAGTGCCTAAGGCACTTGACTGGTAATCAGAAGGCTGGCGGTTCAAACCCGCCAGCCACCCCTCGGAAGGAAGGTTGGGCAATCCTACTTCCGTAGTGCTACTGCCTCGGAAACCCAAGGAGGGGTCGCTATGAGTCGGGGCCGACTCGACGGCAAACAACAACAACAACACAATCAACACCAGTGGAAGCAGCAGTCAAGACATCAGGTGACTTATAGCACTGGGCACATAGGCTGCAAAGGACCTCTTTGAAGAGCTGAAGAGCAAGGATACCTCCTTGAGGGCTAAGGTGCGCCTAACAGAAGCCATGGTGTTTTCAGTCACCTCATATGCATGTGAGAGCTAGACAATGAATAAGGAAGCTCTAAGAAGAGTTGATGCTGTTGACTTGTGGTGCTCGTGTAGAATGCTGAAAGTACCATGGACTGCTGAAAGAACTAACAAATCTGTCCTGGAGAAAGTCCAGCTGGAATGTTCCTTCTAAGTGAGAATGGGCAGACATCGTCTCACCTGCTTTGGTCATGTTGTCAGAAGGGACCAATTCCCTGGAGAAGGATGTCATGCTTGGTAATCTGGAGGGTTGATGAAAGAGGGGAAGGCCCTCAGTGAGATGGATTGACACCGTGGCTGTGGCGATGGGCTCATGTATAGAAAGGATCGTGGAACTGGTGCGGGAAGTAGCAGTGTTTTGTTCTGCTGTGCATAGGGTCACTGTGAGTCGGGGATGACTTGACGGCCCCTAACAACAACAACACACCCTTATCAGCAGTTGTTGTTTTGTTTGGTTTTTTATCGTTGTTATTGCCAAGATGAGATGATATTGTTGTTTTGATTTGCATCTCTCTAATGGCTAAAGAGGAGCTCTGGTAGCATAGTGCCTAAGGCACTTGACTGCTAACCAGAAGGATGGCGGTTCAAACCCATCAGCCACTCCTTGGAAGGAAGGTTGGGCAATCCTACTTCCATAGTGATACTGCCTCGGAAATCCAAGGAGGGGTTGCTATGTGTTGGGGCCTACTTGACGGCAAATAACAACAACAATGGCTAAAGGGAGCTCTGGTAGTGTAGTTCCTAAGGCACTTTACTGCTAACCAAAAGGCTGGTGGTTCAAACCCACCAGGCACTCCTCGGAAGGGAGTTTGGGCAATTTACTTCCTTAGTGATACCACGTCGGAAACCCAAGTGTAGGGGTCGCTATGAGTCAGGTCTGACTCGACAGCACGTAACAACAACAAATGGCTAATGATTGTAAACATTTGTCATATGTTTGTTGGCCACCTGAATATTTTCTTTGGTGAAGTATCTGCTCATGTCCTCCACCCATTTTTGAATTGGATTGTTTCTTTTTGATATTGAATTACTATAAATTTTATAGATAAGTCCCTTATTGGATATGTCATTTTCCAGTCTGTAGGTTCTCTTTTTGCTCTTTTGGAGAAGTCCCTTGATGCATATTTTTTGTTGTTATGTGCCGTCAAGTCGGACCCAACTCATAGCAACCCTCCTTGGGTTTCCGAGGCAGTATCACTACAGAAGTAGATTGCCCCATCTTTCTTCCGAGGAGTGGCTGGTGGGTTTGAACCGCCAGCCTTCTGATTAGCAGTCAAGTGCCTTAGGCACTATGCTACCACAGAATTTGATTTTTAGAAGGTCCCAGTCAACTGTTTTTTTCTTCTCTTGTATGTACATTTTGAGTTATGTTTGATAGTCTGTTTAGCCATAAATTAGGGCCCCTAAGTTTGCCCTTTTCTTTTTAATGATCTTTGTAGTTTTCAGATTTTATATTTAGGTCTTTGATCCATTTAATTTTAGTGTGTAACGTGAGATATGGATCTTGCTTCATTTCTTTGCAAATAGGTATCCCGTTTTGCCAGCAACATTTGTCAAAGGGACTTTCTCTTCCCCCATTTAATGGATTCCAGCCCTATGTCAAAGATCAGCTGTCCATAGGTGGTGGTGGTGGTGGTGTGGTGGTTGTTAGATTCCGTCAAGTTGTGTCCAACTCATAGCAACCCTATGCATAGCAGAATGAAACACCGCCCAGTCCTGCACCAGCTCTGTGATCCTTGCTATACTTGAGCCCAAGTTCACAGCCAATATGTCAGTCCATCTTGTTAAGGGCCTTCCCCTCTTTCGTCGACCCTCCACCTCACCAAGCATGACATCCTTCTCCAGGGAATGGTCCCTTTTTACAATGTGACCAAAGTAGATAAGATGAAGTCTGGCCATTCTTGTTTCAAGGAGCATTTCAGCTGCACTTCCTCCAGAACAAATCTGTTAGTTCTTTTAGTAGTTCATGGTACTTTCAGCATTCTTTGCCAGCACCACAACTCAAAAGCATCAAGTCTTCTTCAGTCTTCCTTATTCATTATCTGGTTCTCACATGCATACGAGGTGATTAAAAATATCCTGGCTTATGTCAGGCACATCTTAGTTCTCAAGGAGAGACACCATAGGTGGTGGGATTTATTTCTGTGTTCTCAGTTATGTTCCACTGATCTATGTGTCTGTCTTGTACCAGTTGACCAGGCTGTTTTTACTACTGTAGCTGTATGGCAGCCTTTGATATCGAGAAGTTGAGATTTCCTACTTCGTTCTTCTTCAGTAATACTTATCTGAGGTCTCTTTCCTTTTCACGTATTACTTCCTGCCGTCGAGTCGATTCTGACTAATAGCAACCCCTCTCTGGGTTTCCAAGAAGGTATCTCTATGAAAGTAGGTTGTCCAATCTTCCTTCTGAAGAGTGGCTGGTGGGTTTGAACCACCAGCCTTCTGGTTAGCAGTCAAATGTCTTAGCCACTACACCCTTAAGGAATGCTGATGGAATCTGGATTGGGATTACATTCAGTCTGTAGATTGCTTTGAGTAGTGTTGATATTTTCACAGCATTCAGTCTTCCTATCCATGAGCATGGATAGGAAGTCTTCCATTTATGTAGGCTTCTTGCAGTTTCTTGTAGTAGTGTTTTGTAGTTTTCTTTGTATAGGTTTTTGTGTCCCTGGTAAGATTTATTCCTAAGTTTTTAATTTTTTTGGTAGCTATTGTAAATGATAATGTTTTCCTTATTTCTTTGTCAGAGATCTCTGTAATGTAGAGGAATCCAACTGATTTTCATATGTTGATCCTGTGTCCTGCCACTCTGCTGAATCTTTCAATTAGGTCCAGTAGTTTTCTTGCTGAGTCTTTGGGATTTTCTGTGTATACAATCATACCATCTACAAATAGAGATACTATTACTTCTTCTTTGCCAGTTTGGATACCTTCTATTTCTCTTTCTTTCTTTATTGCCTTATCTAGGACTTCCAATACAGTGTTTAGTAAAATGGTAATAGAGGGCATCTTTGTCTGGTTCCTGTTTGTTTGCATGGCGGATGTTTTCAGTCTCTCTCCACTGAGAAGAATGTTCACTCTTGGTTTTGTTTATATACCTTTTATTATGTTGAGAAATTTCCCTTCTATTCCTATTTCTCTGAGATTTTTTTTTTTATCAGGAACGGGTGTTAGATTTTATCAAATGCCTTTTATGAATTGATTAATATGACCATGTGGTTCTTTTCTTTTGTTTTCTTTATGTGATGGATTATGTTGATTGTTTTTCTAATGATTAAACCATCTTTGCATACATAGTATGAATCCCACTTGGAATTGGTGTTTTGTTGTTTTTGATGTATTGTTAGATTCTATTGGCTAGATTTTGTTGAAGACTTTTGCATCTATGTTAATGGAGGATATTGGTCTGTAATTTTCCTTTTTAGTGGTATCTTTGCCTGGTTTGGGTAGCAATGTTACACTTGCTTCATGAAATAAATTTGGAATCATTCTGTTGTTTTTGTTTGTTGTTTCATTTATTTCTGCTAGAATCTATTTCTTCTTTTCTGATGACTGTAGGCTTTTTTTTTTTTTTTTGGCTGCTCTTCTATTTGTTGGAGATTCTGGGTTAGGGTGTATATTTTTCACTTTCTTCTTTTTTGACATATGCAGTTATTACTGTAAAGTGCCCTCTGTTATCACTGCTTTGGTTGTATTCCAAAAATTTTGGTATATTGTCATTTCATTCTTGTTTGATTGAAGAAATATTTTTTATTTCTTTTGTCATCCACTAGTTTTCAAGGAGGGTATTATCCATGTGTTTGCTTTTTTTCCCCTTGACCTTCCTGTTGTTAATTTCTAATTTTAAAGCATTTTGATCTGAAAATATGCTTTGCAGCATTTCAGTATTTTTTAAATTTATTGAGTCTTGCTTTGTGGAATAACATATGGTATATTCTGGAGAATGGTTCATTTGTGCTGGAAAAGAATGTATAATGTGTGTCATTGTTGGGTGAAGTGCTCTGTAGATGTCTACAAGGGCAGGTTGGTTGATTATATTGTTTAGTGTTTCTGTGTCTTTATTGAGTTTCTTTCAAGTTGTTCTGTCCTTCACTGAAAGTGGTGTATTAACATCTCCTAGTATTACTATGGAGTTGTCTATTTTTCTTTTCAATTCTGTTAAAGTTTGATTTATGTGTTTTGGGACTCTTACATTGGGTGTGTAACCATTTATTATGGTATGTCCTCTTGTTTGTTTGATCCTTTAATCATTAAATAATGTTCTTTCTTGTCTCTTACAGTGGTTTCCATCTTAAAGTCTGTTTTATCAGAAATTAATACTGCTACTCCTGCTTTTTTTTTTTTCTTCATATATTTTCTCTGACCTTTGATTTTTAGTCTGTTTTTATCTTTGTGTGTGTGGTGTATTTCTTATAGACATTATATTGGTGGGTCATATTTTCTTACCCTTTCTGCAGCTCTCGGACTCTTTTTTTTTTTTTGGTGTACTTAATCCATTTAAATTCAATGTAATTATTGACAAATATACATATAACAATAACAACAATGGATATATTGCTGTCATTTTGTGTGTGTGTGTGTGGTGTTGCTGATTTCTTTGTTCAATATAATTTTCTGTGCTAAGCTCATTTATGAATTTTTTCATTTTTCCTTCACTGCTATTGCTTTGTGTTGTTAGTTGCCATCGAGTTGGCTCCAACTCATAGCGAACCTGTGTATGACAGAACGAAATTCTGCCCAGTCCTGTGCCATCCTCACAATCCTTGCTATACCTGAGTGCATCGTTGCAGCCACTGTGTCAATCCATCTCCTTCAGGGACTTCCCCTTTTTTGTTGGCCCTCTGCTTTACCAAGCATGATATCCTTCTCCAGGGAATGGTCCTTTCTGACAACATGACCAAGCTAGGTGAGACGAAGTCTGGCCATTCTCACTTCCAAGGAGCATTCCGGCTGTACTTCTTATAGGATAGATTTGTTACTTCTTTTGGCAGTCTATGGTACTTTCACTATCCTTCACCACACCACAACTCAAATGCATCAACTCTTCTTTGGTCTTTCTTATTCATTGTCCAGCTCTAAAATGCACATGAGGTGATTGAGAATACCATGGCTTAGGATAGGCGCACCTTAGTCTTCACAGAGACATCTTTGCTCTTCAGTGCTTTAAAGAGATCTTTTGCAACAGATTTGCCCAGTGCAGTCCATCATCTGATGTCTTGACTGCTGCTTCCATTGGTGTTGATTGTGGAACCAAGTAATATGAAATCTTTGACAACTTCAGTTGTTTCTCCATTTATCGTGATGCTGCTTATTGGCCCAGTTGTGAGGATTTTTGTTTTCTTTATATTGAGATGTAATCCATACTGCAGACTGTAGTCTCTAATCTTCGTCAATAAGTGCTTCAAGCCATCCTCACTTTCAGCAAGCAAAGTTGTGTCCTCTGCAGGTTGACATATTGCAGGTTATTAATGAGTCTTCCTCCAATCCTGATGCCTTATTCTTCTTCATATAGCCCAGTGTCTTGGATTATTTGCTCAGCATACAGATTGAATAAGTATGATGAAAGGATACAACAACCCTGACATATATTCCCTTCTTGATTTGAAACCATGCAGTATCCCCTTGTTTTGTTTTAATGGCAGCCTCCTGCTCTATGTACAGTTTCCTGAGTATAGTTAAATGTGTTGGAATTCCCATTATTCTCAGTGTTATCCATAATTTGTTATGATCCACACAATCGAATGTTTTTCCATAGTCAATAAAACACAAGTAAGCATCTTTCTGGTATTCTTTGCTTTCAGGCAAGATCCATCTAATATCAGCAACGATATCTCTCATTCCACATCCTCTTCTGAATCCAGCTTGCATCTCTGGAATTTCTCTGTCAGTATATTGCTGCAACCATTTTTGAATTTTCTTCAACAAGATTTTACTTGCAGGAGCTCTGGTGGCATAGTGCCTAAGGCATTTGACTGCTAACCAGAAGGCTGGTGGTTCAAACCCACCAGCCACTCCTCAGAAGGAAGATTGAACAATCTACTTCCATAGAGATACCACCTTGGAAACCCAAGGAGGGCTTGCTGTGAGTTGAATCAACTTGACAACAGTGAGTTTGGGTTTTTTTTTTAATATTAATGATACTGTTTAATAATTTCCACATTTGGTTGGATCACCTTTCTTTGGAATGAGTACAGATATGGACCTCTTCCTGTCAGTTGGCCATGTAACTGTCTTCCAAATTTCTTGGCATAGCGGAGTGAGTGCTTTCAGCACCTCATCCATTTGTTGAAATATCTCAATGAGTATTCCATCAATTCCTGGAGTCTTATTCTTTGCCAGTTCCTTCAGTGCAGCTTCGACTTCTTCCTTCAGAACTGTTGATTCTTGATCATATGCCACCTCTTGAAATGGATGAACATCAACCAGTCCTTTTTGGTGCAGTGACCCTCTGTATTCTTTCCATATTCTTTTGATGTTTCCTGCATCATTCAATATTTTGCCCATAGAATATTTCAGTATTACAACTCGAGTCTTGAATTTTTTCCTCAGTTCTTTCAGCTTGAGAAATACGAAGAGTGTTTTGGTTAGAACCCTTTTGGTTTTCTAACTCCAGGTCTTTGCACATTTCATTATAATAATTGGCTTTGTCTGCTTGAGCTGCTCTTTGAAACCTTCTGTTCAGCTCTTTTGTCTTGTCATTTCTTCCATTTGCTTTAGCTACTCTGCACTCAAGGGCAAGTTCCAGAGTCTCCTCTGACCTCCATTTTGGTCTTTTCTTCCTTTCTCATCTTTTTAATGATCTCTTGCTTTCTTCATGGATGATGTTCTTGATTTCATCCCATAATTCCTCTGGTTTTTGGTTGTTGGTGTTCAGTCCATCAAATCTATTCTTTAGAAGATCTCTAAATTCAGGAAAGATATAATCAAGGTCATATTTTGGCTCTCATGGACTTGTTTTAATTATCTTTAGCTTCAACTTCCACTTGGATATGAGCAGTTGATGGTCTTTTCCACAATCAACTCCTGGCCTTGTTCTGGCTGAAGATATTGACCTTCTTCATCATCTCTTTCCACAGGTGTAGTTGATCTGATTCCTGTGTGCTCCATCTGGCAAAGTCCATATGTATAACTGCTGTTTATTTTGTTGAAAACAGGTATTTTAGTACTTGCTAAATATTCTTGCCTTCCTCTTTTTTATTTTGATCAGAAAGTTTATTAATTTTGTTTGCAGTTACAGTGTGATAAATTATGTCGTTGCAAGTTTAAAACAGTCTGTTCTATCTCAAAATTATCTTGACTTCCTCTTCATTTGGAAGTTTTGTACCTATACTGTTTACTCCCTCTTTTTGCTTTATAGTTTTTCTCGTTTACAAATTGGTATCTCTGATTCCTTGTTTACAGTCTTGTATGTTTATTTTGCTTTGGATACTTCTATATGGATTGGTTTCTGAGTTATGTTGTCATGTGTGTTAACCACATGTTGTCTGCTGCTATTGGATCTCTGTCCAAAGGACTTCCTTTAGCATCTTTGTAACATTGGTCTCATTTTGGAAATTCTCTTAATTTCTATTTATCTGGGTGTGTCCTATTTTCATCATCATATTTGAGGGACAGTTTTACTAGTTATATAAGGTTTTTTCTTTCAGGGATTCCAATACCTTCTTGCCTGCATGATTTCTGCTGAGAAATCAGCTTGTTATTATTGGTTGCCCTTTGTAGATAACTTTTCATTCTTCCCAGGTTGCTTTCAGTATTCTTTCTTTGTCTTTAGTTTTGGAAGTTTGATTATACTTCTTTGTGATTTTCTTTTGGATTCTAACCTGTTTGGGGTTCATTGAACTTCTTGAATGAATATCTTCTCATCTTTCATCATATTAGGGAAATTTTCTTTAAACAAATCTTTGAAATTTTTTTCTGTGGATTTATTTGTCTTTTCCTGTTCTGAATTCCAATCACATACAATGTAAGACTTTCTCTGTGTGTTTGTGAGTCCTTTTTTCTGATTGTGACTTTAACAAAGTAGTATGGAGAGATATGTCTTCAATCTCACTAATTGTGTCTTCCATTGATTCAGTTCTACTTCTTTGCTCTTTCAATGTGTTATCCATTTCTCAAATCTGAGTATTAATCTTCTCGATTTGTTTGCTGTTTTTATATGGTTTCTAATTTTTCATTTATTTTGACAGTTTGTTCTGATATTATTTCCCTGAATTATCTTGAGTTTTGTCTGTTTTCCTTGATTTTGTCAGTGTTTTCCTTGATCTCTCTCTCAATCCATTAAAGGTACCTAAATATAATTCTTTTGCATTCCTTATCAGGTAGTTCCAGTGTCATTTCTTCAGGCGATCCCTCCTTGGTTTCCAAGGCAGTATCACTACGGAAGTAGATTGCTCAATCTTACTTCCAAGGAGTGGCTGGTGGGTTTGAACCGCCAGCCTTCTGGTTAGCAGTCATATGCCTTAGGCACTATGTCACCAGAGCTCCTTCAAATATAATTCTTTTACATTCCTTATCAGGTAGTTCCAGTTCCACTTCTTCAGGGAGGTTTTCTGGCTCCATATTTTGGTCCCTTGTTTGTACTGCTTTATTTTGCTTTTTTGTGTGTGAACTGAGATTGCCAGTTTTCTCTGAAACATTGTGATGTCCTTGTATTTATATTTAATCTGTGATTTCATGTTGGTGTGATTTGCCCAGGCTTTGGGTTTTTTGTTGTTTTTTTTTTTTTTCTCTTTTGCTTTGTTTTGATATATCTGAGCAAGTGGAGCTGGTGTGTTACTGTATTAGATAATTTGGCAGCATTTAGGCACTCACCACCTGTCTCCTGGTGAATATGAGAGAGAATGAGAATGTGTGCACAGATCTCTGTTGGCTATTTGTGTAGAGTAGTTCACCCTCTACCATTGATCAGTTGGTGCAAAAGCAGGTCATGTCTCTCACCCAGTGAGTGAGGCTGCAGGAGGTGCACATGTGGTTGGGTTGTGTGGGCACAGTTTCTTTGTGGTTGTCAGCCACCACTGTGGTTTCCCTTATAGTCCTCAGCAAGTGGAGCTGATTATCAGGTTGCTGCCTGGATTGCATTGCCACTTGTAAATATTCTGAATAGCCACACCTCAGGCTGGTCAACATTCCACAGCCATATTTTTGTCTCTTTATTTGGTCCTTTCATTCAGTTTCTTCTACTGATCCACATTTAATCCAATTCTCTATCTTTCCCTTTGAAGCCCAGGATTCCAGGATTGTCCTCTGTATCTGTTTCAATTAGTTTCTCATTTCTTTGTTGTAAATGGTCTGGGTAGTTTGCTTGTCTGCCTATTCCTCCCATCTTGCTGGAATTCCCTCTAGCTAAGTTCTGAAGCAGCCAGTATTTATTCATGGATTGGCAGTGGCATGAGAAAAGGAGTAAGAGGAATTAAGGCTGACACCCAGGTTTTTGGTCTCACAGCTTTGTTGATTTGGTACCACTACTGAAATAGAAAAGCTACAGTGAGAGGTAGACTGGGGATGGAATTACTAGCTTATCTGTTATATCATGTTTTTAAACTTGTGTTATATACAGGTTACATGATACACAGATAGACGTCAAAATCTACTTAATGAGAATCAGTGGACTGAGAACTCTTTTAATAAAAACCGAAACACTAAATTTTGCTTTTAACCAAATTACTCTCTCAACATAGTTATCTTTTTATGAATTGTTGTCTAATTTCAATTATGCTCTTTATTAAAATGAAAATATGATCTTGTACAATGAACTTTATACATCAAACAAACTTTGGTATGTATACTTTTTCTCTCAGGCAACATGAGATTTGTTTTGGTTACTTTGTGCCACTCTAACAGAAAATACCACAAATGGGTGGCTTTAACAAACAGGAATTAATTTTCTTACAGTTTAGGAGGCTAGAGTTCAAGGTGCCAAGTTGTAGGGGCCGGGTGAAGCCCCCTCAACCTTGAACTTCAGCTCTGCCTCTTGTCCCCGGCTCACTGAAGCTGGAGGCTTTTCTTACCCCAGGCAGCTTCTGGCTTCTGAGGCTGAGAAACCCAGTCCCAAGATTACCAAACAACATGGCAGGCCACTAGTTCAAGTCCAGATACAGTCCCAAGATCAGCAGTGAGCATGGGAGGCTGCTGAATGAAGCCTTGGCTACATACAGGTTCCAAGCATGCCAAAAAGCTGTAGAGACCTTTCTCAAAACTTCTCCTTATATACTGGAAGTAGACCACGTCCCTAAGGCAGCTAGCTACTCAGCAGCTCCAGAAGATTCCACCATGGAGTTGATTAGCAATCTCATCATGGGGAAACTACATCCAGCTGCCCAGCCACTCAAAACCAGGCCCAGCCAAGATGACACACAACTTAACAACCACAAGATTCTTTCCAGACACCTCTTGTACAGACATATCAAATACCCAAAATCAAAGCTATTCGTGTCTGCCAGCAAACACTGCAGTTTCAGAAGATAAGTATGTTAAGGTATACAGATAATGCTTACACTTTTTAAAAACTGGTTCTCTTTGTTTAGAGTGGAACATTTCCATTGTATTTTAATTTGCAGGAGGCTGTGTGTTGGGATTCAGAGAGGAAGCTTGGCAGTGTTTTAGGACTTGGGGCAGATAGGAAAGGCTTCTGTGCTCAGGATGTTCATCTAAAAGGCAAAGAGGCCGAATTATAGTACTTCTGAGGTCTCTTTGCAGGTCTGAGTTCTCTTAATTTCCTGTAATATGAGGCATTAAATGTATAAGTGTTTCACCATCTAAGTATTTCACATTCTAAAAATTTGGATTTGACAATAGCTAATATTTAAATAAGAGCTCTGGTGGCATACTGCCTAAGGCATTTGACTGCTAACCAGGAGGCTGGTGGTTCAAACCCACCAGCCACTGCTTGGAAGGAAGATTGGGCAATCTACTTCTGTAGTGATACCACCTCAGAAAACCAAAGAGGTGTTGCTGTGAGTCGGATCTGACTCGATGACAGTGAGTAGTATTTAAATGTGTCAAGTATGCCAGGAACTGGTCTGAGTACTTTATAAATATTAACTTATTTTTATTATTGCCCTTTTTAGAAAGGTTCAGCTACTGTTACCAAGTTAACACAGCTGGTAATAGAGGCCGAAATCAACCCAGGCAGAGTCCATTGATCTTTTTGTCTAGATCCTCAAAGTGCAGTTAGTGTCCGAGGCTTCTGGAAGTCAGGGATTATGTATTCTAAAATAGATTACAGAATAACATGTATGGGATGATACCATTTATGTTAGCTAGTTTGTTAATGAGTGAGTGAGTGAATGAATGAATGAGTTGAGCAAGCCAAGGTAGCTTGGAATCTTAGCTAGTTTTGCTGCTGCCTCCTACAGTACATGTTAGGTTAGAAATAGTAAAGTATAATAGGTCCTAGGGTGCCATTATAAAGTGTACCACAAACTAGGTTGCTTAAAATAATAGAAGTTTATTCTCTCATGCTTCTGGAGACTAGAAGTCTGTATTCAGTATGTCAGCAGGGCTGTAGGGGAAGATCATTCCTCATCTCTTCCAGCTTCTATAGCCCTGTGTGTTCCTTGGCTTGTGGCAGCAAAACCGTATCTCTGCCTCTGTTGCATGGCATTCTGCTCTCCACGTCTCTTTTCCTTTTTTTTATAAGGATACCAGTCATATTGGATTAGGGCCCACCTTACTCTAGTGTGACCACATGTTATTTTAACTGATAACATCTTCATAGACCCTATTTCCAAACAAGGCCACCTTCACAAGTACCAGGGGTTCTAGATATGAATATATCTTTTTGAGAAACACAATTCAACCCATAAGATAAAGTAATGAATTAACTCCAAATCCTTACAGCATCTTTTTGGGTTTTGCGATGATTCCTTGCTTTCTTTTTCTTAGACACTTACATTTCCAGTTAGCATCTTATGAATCTCTTAGAAACTGTTCTGGAGAATGTTAAATGTCTGCTTGAGTGTACTGTTGGTTAGAGTTTATCCAAACGCCAGGGTGAAAGTCCTGATCAGAATAGTATTTGGGAGGAGGTGTTTATCCCTTAGATAGTTAATAAGGTTTAGGTTCAGTATTTAGTGGGGAGACCTTAGTTAATCATGATGAGAAATAATATAAATAAATAAAATGCTCAAAACCAATAGTTTGAACTTACTTTCTTACCAGACTTTTTTCTGTTATGACCAGCAAGCAGTACAATTGGCCAGTTTGAAGTACACACTCTGTCTCCTACCTGCTTCTTGATAAAGCTACTTTATCTAGTTGGGGAGGTGGGTGTGGGCAGGCAAGGAGCAAAAGCAAGGAGGACCTGGATAAAAGGCCAATTAAATAATCATCCATTTAAGAATTAAGAAATTTCTTAATCACTTAATGACTTATGTGGTTTAAAAGCACTATGTAATGGAAACTCATAAAACTTCAAACCATTAGAGCTGGAAGGAACCTAAGAGATCCTTGAATCAAGTCCTTTCATTTTCCTGATGGGGAACTTAAGGCCCAGAGAGTTGAAGTCACATAGCCAGTTGGAGACTGAACTGTGGTGGTAAGGCATGTTTCATTTAGCAACACCCTAAAATCTAAGTAAGAATATTTAAAAGCGCCTATGAAAAATAGTACTTATGATTCAGAGTCTCCCAGCACTTGAAATACCCATCATTTTTTATGTTTTTTACAAGAAGTAGAAAAAATCATCTCTTTCATTACCAAAAATAACCACTGTTAAAATTCTGTGAACTTTTCTCCTCTACCCCTTCCCCTCTCCCAAAAAAATACACACATACCCACTATGTGCTGTTCTGTGGTCTGTTTTGTTCCCACTCAACAGTAAACCAAGAGCACCACCATGTCAGCATGTAAGATATATGCCAGTATTTCTAGTTACTACTAAGTATTCCATTTATTTACTCCCTTCCCTATTGCTGAGCATACTTTCTAATTATTTGCCTCTATAAACTATGCTACAGTGAACATCTCTTCACGTATACATTTTCATTCCTACTTTTATTTTCTTGAGGTAAATCAGGAGTCCCTGGCTTAAGCACTAAGCCATTAACCAAAAATTGTTGGTTTGAATCCACCCAGAGGCACCTCGGAGAAGAACTAGCAGTTTACATTAGAAAATAACAGTGATTGAGAACCCTGTAGAGCACAGTTCTACTCTGACACACATGGGGTTGCCATGAATCAGCATCAACTCAATGTCAATGGGTTTGGTTTTTTGGTTTTGAGATAAGTCTCTAGAAGTAGAACTGCTGAGTGAGAGGATGGGTATATACATACTGTCTAACCTGTCTCATAAATGGTATTCTAAACAATAATCCATCTTTCATACTCATTTAAATATATATGTGTGTGTGTGTGTACACACACACACCTTAGGTAATGTATATTACTATATAACGTTATAACATTATAAGTCGGAAACCCAAGGAGGGGTCGCTATGAGTCAGATTCAACTCAACAGCAGTGAGTTTGGTTTTGGTTTTGAATGTTACAACATATAAATTATATATTAATACATAATGCATATTTCCTTCCGAGGAGTGGCTGG
>NW_006921637.1:12953944-12978283 GCF_000298275.1 Orycteropus afer afer | reverse complement strand
AATATGTCAGGAATTTCTCACTAATGAATTCCCCTTGGCTAAGGCACTTGACTGCTAACCAGAAGGCTGGCGGTTCAAATCCACCAGTCACTCCTCGGAAGGAAGATGGGGCAATCTACTTCTGTAGTGATACTGCCTCAGAAACCCAAGGAGGGGTCACTATGAGTTGGGTTCGACTCGACGGCACACAACAACAACAACAATGCATATTATGAAATATATAATAATGTGTATCTTTTAGATAAAATAGTGTGTGTCCCAAAATAGATAAATTATTTTAATAATTTTAAATCAGGTAGTTTGAAAGGCATACCATTTAAAAGATATCTTTCCAGTAAAAAAAGGGAGTTATTTTAAAAGGTAAATGTTGCCTCCCTGATATACTTATTTTGGAAAAACCGATCATCTCATATATAAGCTTCCTCAGTAGGGTCTGCTGTAGGCCTAAGGTGTAAACCTACTTTGGAACCAAGTCCAGGACATGGGAGCAGAGAAGGTCACTGGTTTAATGCCACTTCATGGAGTCTTTAAAGAGAACTGTTAGTGGGATAAGTTGCTGATACCTATGCATTTAATGGTTTTTAATATTCGTTACACATTCAGAGTTACCTGGTGCAATGACTGTCTTTGTCATGAGCTGCTGTTGTTATGATGGTTGTGAGATCCCAGCACATGGCTTTCTCCCCTTCTGGAAAGCCAAATCTGTCTGAACTGGCCCAGCACAGTGCAGTTGGACCCCAGACAATAGCTAAAAGCCTCCTTCCCCTTCAGACCACAAGTCCTTATCCAGACACAGCACAGTCTCAGCTCAACTCTGCAGAAAAGCAGCTCACATCCATTCTTAACTTTCTCCTCTTTCCCAGGGATACCTCGTCATGTAGCAGCCATGTGAGAGACCAAGAATTGTCCTTGCCATGTGCTTGCTCTCTGACACCTGCATTCTGTGGATGCATTAATGAGTTACTGCAGAGTAATGCCTGTTGTCCCCATCGTAGTACAGCCCGTATCTTTTTCAAAATGCCTCTGCATTGTCATTCTCACTTTGGCATTTGTTCTTTAATGATTTCTTTGCTGAGTGCCAGCTATGTACATGTACAGCTTAGGTGTCATGTGGGAGGGGTTTCCAGTCCAGAGTTCTGTCTATTCTACTATGTGTGCTGCAGCCCATGTGGCCAGCATACCTGGAAGGACCTGGTAAGCAGCACTGAAAGCCAGCACTTGCAAACAGTAGTGCTGACAGAGAAACCAAATCATTGCTCAAGAAGATTTATTTTGTTTCTAGCAACACTCGCCGGGCAGCAGAGGTGTGGATGGATGAATATAAAAACTTCTATTATGCAGCGGTGCCTTCTGCCAGAAATGTCCCTTATGGAAAGTAAGTGTCACTTGGCCTTGTACTGCTTTATTGGGGAGGCCAGTGCAGGAGGGGGTCATGGGCCTGCACACTCTGAAAATTACATGGGGGCTGGAGTTTGGAACAGCCACCCAGATGTTAAAGGGGACCCACTGGGCCAGGTCTGATAAGGGCTTGAGGTGGTAGGCACTTGGAGGCAGGGTGGATGGGGTAGGGCAGCACTGTGAATGGTCCACCGACCACCACTTGTCCCAGTCTGTTCTCACTAGCAGGTTTGAAGTTTGGTTCAGGGAGCCCTATCCATCCTAAGACTGGTAAAAGGGTCTTGTTTTCCTTCTCATTCAGTATTCAGAGCAGATTGGAACTTCGGAAGAAGCTTAGCTGCAAGCCTTTCAAATGGTACCTTGAAAACGTCTACCCAGAATTAAGGTGAGCCGAGGGCACCGAGTTTCACTCTATAGTGGCTGGCAACTAAGCAGAGGATTTCAGAATAGTATCTCCTCTGCCGTTCTGCATTCAGATGGGGTGATGAATGCTTGAGAGATGGAGCAAAGTTTGCACTCATGGCAGGTGGCCAGATACAGAGGCCAGGAGCTAGGTTCCCAGTGACAGAGAGCAAGCACCAGCCCTCACCCTATAGCCATCTCAAGCATCCCTGAGAAAGAGCTCCCAGAATCCCAGAACCACTCTCCTCTGATCTGTGTTACCCTTTCTTAGAACTGGAGGCAAATCCCATGATGTCATCTAGTTTCAGCTGGTCCCCCATTGGCAAAGTGCCAGAGGGGCAAAGTAACTGGGAACTGTTATCTAGTGTCTCTGTAAATGGCCAGAGGATGTGGCTGTCCAGCCTCAACCCAGTGTCTGCTCTGTGCTGAGTCCAGTTGACCCTACCCTGCCTGAGCAATATCTGCCCAGGTACCTTCACTGGCCTCCCTGTTTTGGCTCCTATGTCCTTAGCCTTATTGAGTGCCCTTCTCCTCCTTCCTCTCTGCATGGCATTTCTTGGAGAACATTGGAAGGTAACTGGTGCTACTACTGGGGCAGAGACTACAGTATTGCTGTGGGGTACTGCTGCCCATCCAGCAGCCCAGCATATAAGGTTGCCCAACCAAGATCTTGGAGCACTTGGACTCTGCCTTTTCTGCCTTGGTGCTCCTGGACATTGGGCACAGGGCCTCTCTCCTCCAGGCCAGCATTTCCCATATGTGGAATGGGAAGAACAGCACTGTGCCCTGCTTCCCTTTGGGAGCATAGCAGAAATACTCCTCCAAGCCTATTTCTTAACAAGCTTTTCATCTTAAGTTAGTAGCAGCTCCACATCCTATGGGACCACTGATAACCTTCTCAGATGACCAGTAGATCTGCTCTGCTTCAGGACCCATCTGAACTTCATCTTTTTAAAGGCACTATCAGACAGGTTTTGCCTTAATGTGGCACATTCCTTATGCTAAATATTCCCAGAGCATTTTACACTGAGTTGCATATCTCTAACTTGGTGACTGTGAAAAGGCCTCTCCACCATTATCTCCTTGTTAATAGCCTTTTGTGACTCCTATCTTGGAGATTTGTTGGAGGGAGCTTGGCTCGCTCATCGCTACCTTGACTTACATGGCTCTTTGGGGCTGTTTCCTTTTCTGTTAAATTAATGTATGAGGCCCTGTACCTCCCATGCCCCACAAGGAGGATAGGAAGGAACTTATGTTATCCTTCTCATTGACCTCTTCCACAAGGATGGCTTTGCTGTGAGTGGAGCACATTGATGGCCATTAACAGAAGCCCTTGATTATTATGTTTTTCACCAGATGAGAGGCTTCACAGCATTGGATTTTAGCCCATAATGATACCCATTTTGCTTTTGCTGACACTGCCACTGGTGACTAGGTGTCTAGTAATACCAAATTGAGTTGCATTGAATGTATAGCTTTATCCTGGGGTCACCTGTAATTTTGGGTGACATTGAGCCCCTATACCTACTTAAGACCATCCTCTAAGCTAACTTGATATCACACCACCTGGTAAATATCTGCATTTCACCTGTCTAGGGTTGAGTGCTTCTTGTGGGCCAGACACTATGCTGTATGCTTTACGTAACCCTTGCAACAGGCATGTTTGGTAGGTACTGGATAGAAGAGAGAAGGAGCCCTGGAGGCATAGTAGTTCAGCACTCAGCTGCTAATTGAAAGTTTGCAATTTGAACCCACTAGCTGCTCCACAGGAGAAGATGTGACTGTCTGCTTCTGTAAAGGTTATGGCCTAGAAACCCTATGGGACAGTTCTGCTCTATCCTGTAGGGTTATCTATGAGTCCAGTTGACTTGACAGCAAAGGGTATATAAACCAAAAAACCAAACTCACTGCCATAAAGTTGCTTCTGACTCATAGTGACCCCTCCTTGGGTTTCCGAGGCAGTATCTCTATGGAAGTAGATTGCCCAGCTTTCCTTCTAAGAGGTGGCTAGTGGGTTTGAACCATCAGCCTTCTGGTTAGCAGTCAAATGCCTTAGGCACTATGCAACCGCAGCTCCCAATGGGTATACAGAAGAGGAAATTGAAGTTTAGAGAGACTGAGTCTGACATTAAAGATCATGCAGCATGTGACAAAGGTAGGGCTCAAGTTCAGGTTTACTCTAGCACATTTTGCTTTTGGTCATTGTGCTATATATTGCTTTGTTTGTATTAGGCCACTAGACAAATCCACTAATGTTTTCCCTTTTACTTTGTAAAGGTTACATCCTAAGCCTGGTGAAAAGTTTGATGTTACCACACTCATTGCTATTCTAAATTATTTCTATCAGACCAACATCAACAAGTATACCCACTCCTTGAAGACCAGGTCATTATGTGAAAATGGCAGGATGATCCCATCAGGTCACAAAATAGAAGATGACTGCATTATTACATAACACCAGATTACGTTATTACAGTACTACCAAGCCACTGAGAATCATGGCCTAGTCAAGAATCATGTAACCTTGCCCATCACAGCCAGCATTACTCTCACCTAGTCCTTCAGCATTATTATTGCTGGGCTTACGTTGTTAATGCACAAAATAGTTGGACAGAAGATTTTTTACTATTGTCATAAATGTGAAATGTCAGATAATGATATGGTCGATAAGTAAGGAGTAGATGTATTTAGAGCTTTTCCTTTCCAGAAAATCGGCCTGATACAAAATATAAAGAACACTTCTCCAACTTAAAATCTTAAAGTTTTAAAAATACAGGAGCTCAGCAAACCCTGTCTCAGTGACCCGTCTTTGACATATAGTGGACAGGGGGTATAAAGCCTCATATTTTGACATTTCTGATGCTATAATGATGACACTGTGCAGAGCTACTGGTAGAGGAAGCTGACACACCTGGGGGATTAAGCAGGTGATTTTCCTGTTGCTTCTCAGGGTTCCAGACCATCAGGATATTGCTTTTGGGGCCTTGCAGCAGGGGACCAACTGCCTCGACACTTTGGGACATTTTGCTGATGGTGTAGTTGGAGTATATGAGTGTCACAATGCTGGGGGAAACCAGGTATGTGTGTGAGTGAACTGGGGGACCCAGGGCCCAGCAAGCAGTATGGTGTAGGGTACTTAGGCTAGAAATCCTGTTGCCGGTTCTTCCTATAATTAGATATGTGTCTGTAATCAGAAGTGCCTGCCTTCTGCTGGTACACAGCCACCCGTAGGGGCAAATGAGAGTATCCCTCCTTGGCACCACTGTCAACCTCAGTTTCCTGGGGGCTTAGGACCAGGCCCTGCTATAGTGCAAACAAATACACTGGCTACTCATTCATACTGTGCTCCCATTGTTCAAGCAACTACAGGGTTAGTGGGCTTGGCCTTTTTCTCTGTTTCTGTCCTGCTGGCTTTGTCCTCCCTGTTATATGTCCTTGTCCCCAAAACCCTAAAACACCAAAACCAAACTCACTGCTGTTGAGTCAGTCATGACTCATAGCGACCTCTCCTTGAGTTTCCAAAGCGGTATCTCTACAGAAGTAGATTGCCCAACCTTCCTTCCAAGGAGTGGCTGGTGGGTTTGAACCACCAGCCTTCTGGTTAGTAGTCAAATGCCTCAGGCACTATACCACCAGAGCTCTTCCCAAAACCCTGCTGTATGTCTTATCCTTGGTCTCTGAACATGTATGTGAAACATCTGGCCTAATGTTAGACACTTACCAGGTATTTAACACATGGTCACTATAGTTGCTAAAATTATTTTTCCTTGCCTGAAGATTGCGGTCTTAGATAGTAGTAGCTTAAGATTTAAAGCGTTCATTGTGGATAACTTCAGCATGATACACTTGCACCTTCCTCAGAGGCATGAACACCTACCATCTTGGGGGAAGGGAAGAACTAGTGAAGACTAGATAGGCCCTGATCTGGGTGGGTCCCCAGTGTTCCAGAGCCTGTTATCCTGGAAGGTGTTAATAGGTATTTGCTAAAAACGTGAACTTTGTGCACAAAATATATACTCTTATTCTCAGAAATTTGCCAAGTTATAAAAAGACCTGCAATTTTTAAAAAAGGGGAAAAAGATACCTAAGTCTGTGTATCCCACCCAGATGTACTGATCCCAGGACTTCTTTATATAGAACTATTTTTAGGAAGAGTGCCTGCCTTTGTTTAAAACTGACTGTTCCACATTACCCCAGGTGGTAACTAGGCAGACAACACTCTTCTGAGGCCTAGACTCCTTCCTGCATGTAGTGATGCAGGTTTGGAAGTTGCTTTGCCATTGCCATCAAGTTGATTCCGATTCATAGCAACCCTATAGGACAGAGTAGAACTGCCCCATAGGGTGTCCAAGGCTATAACTCTTTGCAGAAGCAGACTGCCTCATCTTTCTCCCACAGAGAATCTGGTGGGTTCACACTGCTGACCTTTTGATTAGCAGCTGAATGTCTTGACTGCTGCACCACCAGAGCTCCTCAGAAGTTGCTTTGGAAATCCTAAATCCAGACCAGTTAGGCATGGAAGGGTGACCATCAACCTGGGGCTGTGTCAATGCCCTCTTAGGCCTGTCCTATTAGACCCAGTACAGCAGTGACCAGGCTGGCCCTCCCCTCCTCTGCACTGCCCAGCACTGCTCTTCTCCCACAAACCCTCACCACCACTAGGCCTCAGGCTGAGCCTCTACCATGGCCTCTAATCTCAGGGATGTGCCCCAGGGAACAGGCTGCAGTCCCGGGTGAACATAGAACCAGCCTCAGTATGTTGCTTGAATTATACATTAGTATCTAAGCACATAGTATGTGGATCTCTCTGCACATATACTCTTATCCGAAGTCCCCCAAGTGTTAGGTATGGATTTGGAAGAAGGAATCCATAAGAGAAAGAAGTAAAATGGGATACAGGAGAGAAAGCGAAGGAAGTGAAAAGACAAGAGGTAAAAGGAATTACAAGTTAGATGGCGTATTCTGGAGTCGGGAAAAGAGGAAGGGGAAAGGGGCCATTTCCATCATGCACATTACCATGGGTGTTTCTGTGTCCTTATGGGCTTTTCCATCTAAGGGTACCGCAATGAAATGTGGTTTGTATGTGCTACTGGGAAACCCTGGCTGCTATGTGATGCTCTTGGACTCTCACCTGAGTGAGGATGAAGCCAGAGCCTGGTGCCATACTGTTATCATTCCTATTCTAGTCTAGGTTTGGTTGCGGTGAGCCAGGAGAAAAGGGCTATTCCTTCTACATGGTTGAGACTACTGTGGCAGTGGGGAAAGCAGTGAGTGGGGAGAGATTTTTTTTTAATCTGTTTCATCTGTAAGCATAATAAAAATACTAAAATGCCCTCAGAATGTGAGCTCTGTGAAAAGAAAAGATGACAGATCTAATTCTCAAGAAGTTTAATATAAGAAGGAAAAGGGATTTTCAAAGTTTGGTAGCATGTCATTAATTCAGAAATTTTGATAATTGAGTTGGGGATTTACTTTAGTCCATGTATTACAGAACACAGGAAATGCTAACTATTCTGGTTACCTTGTACTGCTCTGACAAGAATGTACCATAAATGGGATGGCTTGAACATACAGGAGTTTATTCTCTTACAGTTTGGGAGACTAGAAGTCAAGTTTAAAGTGCCAGGCCCTAGGGGTTGTATGCAAGTGCCTTGACCTTGGGCTTCAGCTTTGCCTCTTGCTCCTGGCCCGCTGAAGCTAGAGGCATCTCTTCACTCAGGCAGCTACTGGCTGCTGAGGCTAACAAGCCCAAGGTCGACAAATAAAATAAATGGTCGATATTACCAAACCACACAGCAGGCCATTGATTCAAGTCCACCGAAAGTCCCAGGATCGGCAGAGCATGGTAGGCTGCTGAACAACGATACAGCTACATGCAGGGTCAAGTGTGCCATAAACTAAAGACTGTTCCCCAAGGTTTCTCTTTATATACAAGAAGCAGACAGCATCCCTAAGGCAGCTGCTCAGCTGCTCACAGTAGATTCCACCATGGAGTTGATTACCAGTCTCATTGTGGTAAATACTACATCCAGCTGCCCAGCCACTCAACCAGTCCCAGCCAAGTTGACACACAAACTTAACTACCACACTAACCCATATCACTTCCTGTTTATTTGGGGACTTTTTATTATTCAGGGTACCTCCCTGCCCAATTAATTATTGAGGTTTCTCTCTGTATATTTGAGCTATTATGATAATTCACAATTTCAGCAGCTCCATTGGGAAGTGATGTGTCTGTTCCTAAAGGACTTCCATCATCTCTCCCTGGTCAGTGTATCTCTACCCAGGTCAGGTTGCCCTGGGCTTCACTTCATGTTGGATGCCCTCATTCTACATGGTCCTGGGGAATGGACCACACTTTTCACTCCATAAGTGATAACTAATGACAGAGTCAGGCCTCTGCAGTGGCAAGCAGTGGTCCAGAGATTAAAGCTTTGTGATGCCCTTGGAATGGCCTCTGGCTTCCTAGACCTTGCTGGACAGTAGTTTCTGAGCACCCATAGGGAAGATGTCCCAGGACATCCTGGTGTATACCTGTTGCCTATGTAATTTTTCTCTCAGAGGTGTCCCAATTTGGACGATGAATTACAGTCACTGGAGCTCATTGGTGATGAGCTGCTCTGGGGATGCATTTTGGGGAGGAAATCAGTTGGGCCCAAGCAAGAAGTCACCCAGAGTGCTTAGCTGGTCTTTACAAAGGGGACCTGAGCAGCAGAGATAGAGCTACATGGTACCCATGGCCCAAGTGCTGGTGTACCTAGAGTCCCCACACCTCTGCATAACAGAGACCTCAGTGGGATCTTAGGGTGGTTGTGGAGAAAAAGCAAGGATGTGTGGCAGAATGCTGACTTCCAGCCCTTCTTCGTTCCTTTTCCTTTTTGCTCCCATGAGACCATTATTCTTCTCACACCAGTGATTTTCATTCCTTTTCAACAAATGCTTGCTGAGAACCTCTGTGTCCAGCACTGTGCTAGGCCCTTGGATTTCACAGTGTGGAGGGCCCAGCCCTGCATCAAGTAGTTCACAAATCGGGCAACAGTCCTTCTGGTTCTCAAAGAGTCCTCCAACAAGGCACACTAGGGTAGCCTGCAGAGCTTTTACAGAATGTGGATACCAGGTGTCACACACAGAAATGGTCAGTCTGGGGTTTAGAGGGCATCAAAATTTTCCAAAGCTCCCCTAGGTGATTCCAAAGAACAGCAGGGATTTTCCAGTGAAGAGCCAGTCATATGATCTTATAACAATGAGACAACATGATAATACTGGGGACATCTTACTCCAGGGTCCCATCTGAGGTCCAGTGAGCTACTTTCTAGAGCACCATTGGCCAATACAACTTCCTGTGATAATGGAAATGTTCTGTATCTGTGCTGTCCAGTTCACTAGCCACTGGCCACACGTGTCTATTGAGCACTTGAAATGTAGCTAGTGAAACTGAGGCTCTGAATGTTTATAATTTAATTTTAATTCACATAGCCACGTGTGAGTAGTAGTTAGCATACTGGACAATTTTGGAGGGAGAAAGATGCCAGAGATGATGCTCACCACTGGTCAGGTGTTCTAACCTGCAAGTGCACTGTGTGCAAGTCCTTTCTGAAGTGATGGGATACAGAGCTCACCTGAGTAGTATACCCAGTGGATAAGAAATAAGAGAGTAAATAACATTTCCTAAATGGAACTATGGAGCTCTGGTGGCATGGCATAGTGGTTAAGACATTGGCTTCTAACCAGGTCAGCAGTTCAAACCCACCAGCTGCTCCACAGGAGGAATATGAGACAATCTACTTCTGTAAAGATTTATAGCCTTGGAAATAGCGACCCCCCAGTGGGGGTCACTATGAGTCAGAATTAACTCAATGGCAGTGGGTTTTTAAATAGAGCTAGAGTATGGTGCTTCGGAAGAGTGGATTTTGTTATCTGGTTTCTGGCTGAGAGTTGGCAGACACACAGGAAATGAGAAAATTAATGACCATATTTTTAAGAGTGGTAGCCCAAAAACTCATTCCTTAAATATTTATGAATTTTTTTTTATTACAAATTCAGATCATTGAAATGCAGCAGAGGAACAAAGTGGCAAGTAGCTCTGTTGTTTGCATAGCTAAATGAGTTTTTCTGGAATGCAAAAAGTCTGTTTTAAAATAATGAAGCACACAGAAACAAGGAAGTTGTAGGAACACCCAGGCCTGATCTTTTTTATTTTTATTTTTTTAATTTTTGTTGTGATTTGGGTGAAAATTTACAGAGAAAATTCATTTTCCATACAGCAGTATGCACATTTTGTTTCATGACATTGACTGCAGTCCCCATAATGTAACAGCTCTCTTGCTACTTCCTCCTGGTAGTTAGTTACCTCCTCTTCTCTGTATCCTTCTTCCCTATGCATTCCTGCCCCCTGAGCTATCTCCCTCTGCAACTACTGCCCTTTTGATCTCTCATGATTGATTGTTTTAAGGAATGTTTCTTCCTGGTATAAAGGTTTGTTGCCTCTCTGTTCTTTGGCTGGAACTCACAGGAAGGAATTCAATTCCAGGCCTGAAATGTAACTAAGGGCCATAGTCTCAAGGGTCTCACCAGTCTCTATCAGACTTGTAAGCCTGGTTTTTTTTATGACTTTGAGTTTTGTTCCACATTTTTCTCTATCTAGGATCTCCTGCACTGATCCCTTTCCTAGTGGTTGACAGTGGTAGCCAGGCCCCATCTTGTTCTTCTCGTCTCATAGTCATATAGGCAAGGTTCACATGGTCCACTAGTCCCTTGGACTGATTGTTTCCATGTCTCTTTGGTTTTCTTCATTCTTCTTTGCTCTGGACTGCATCTGGATACCTCTTGCAAGCATTGAAGAGCCTAGTTGCTATTCATCAAAGTTGGATGTAGAACAATGTTTCTGTGTAGTATGTTATGCCAATTGAGCTTGGTGTCCCCCATGACCATGGTCCCAAGCCCACAGGTCCAACAACTTGCTCCTTCAGGGTGGTTGGATGTGGCTAAGAAGTTATTATAACTTTGCCCTCTGTTAGTTCTATTTATATGGATGTTCTTATAGTACCTACAAATACGTATATAGAAGTGGCATCTGCCAAACTTATATATGGTAATGAGTCTATTCCCTTCTGACCCAGACCTGAGTTTTAATTGGTGTCAACAAACCTTCCCACATCTCCCAACATCCACTTTCAGGAACAGCCTAAAGCTCTTTTCCTATAGCTTTTTGCTACCCATCACTCTTTTCTCTTAGCCTTGCAAGGGGTATGTGTGGTACTTCTGTAGGCCGCTGACATACCAAGGACTGGTACATAATAGAGATGTGATAAATAGTTGTAACTGAATGAAAGAAGTGGTGGATGTGGTTTTCTTTGGGCCTCTTAATCCTGAATGCCATGCTTAAGCCTGGGTGGAGTACCTACCTAATGGTACTGTAGGAGAAATCCCACTTCATTCACCAGCAGTGTGGAAATACAGCACAATAGAATGTTGGGATCCGACTCTTGGGGGCCATCTGGCCCCTTGTGTGCCTTTCTGAGAGAATGCACCCCCATGGTCCAGAGCCCCTGAGGAGGGGGATGTGTGGTCCCCAGTTGTACGTTTGGGCAATGCTCAATTAAAAAGGCATGCAGCTTTCATTTCTCTTGGCTTGTTGGAGCCTGTAGTAAGTTACTTGTGAATTTTCAAAAGAGAGATGTGGCATGTATTCAGTGTTTCCCAGATTTATTTGTCTTGGAACCTATTTTTCTTAGACCTCAACATGGAACACACTTTGAGAAACACTAATTTAAAGGTGAGAAAACTGAATTCCAGAGAGGGGACTATTCCTGTTAGAGAGTGAGTCAAGTCAGCAGCAACGTCAGACCGCTCTCCTGTTCCCTAGGCTGGTGTCAGCCACCGTGTTCCTCAGCTAACGCCCCAGCAATAGAGGCAGCACACCTCACAGAAGGGCTGTGTGAGGTGTGCATATTTTCATCTTGAGGTTTTCATGTTTTCCTAATAACAGACAATTTGTTCCAAGATGATTTAGATACTAAACAGTGAGGCTCTTTAAATGATTATTCATTCCTTTCCTGAACTCTATCCCCTGAGAACAGACAAAAGAAAACACATTTCTTCATAATCCTTATTAGTGCCTAAAGTCACATAATGCATTTATTTTTGTATGGTCCATTTCCTCCACTAGAAAGTGAACCCCTCAAGGGCAGCGGCTGTGCCTGTCCAGTTACCATGTCCCAGCCCTCTGAGAATGATGTGTCCTGTCAGGGCCATGTCTGTCCTCTCACTGTGTCTTGGCCCCTTCAGAATGCTGTGTCACTTCAGTGGTTCCTCAGAGATACAGATAATGGAATAATGATAGTGGAGCCACTGTACTGGGCTCATAGCAGAGTGGTGCACAGGGGTAAGGACGTCCTTGTGGGATTCTGAGTTGCAAGAAGCTTTGTTCCTTCTTGATCCCAGAAGGCTTAGGTGTTTTTCTCCACCATTGTGTTTAGTCCTAGAGCACTGGTCAGAATCCTGAACCTTCTAGCTCCCAACTCCCCTCATGCCTGTGACTCACATCCATCTCTGTCCTCTGGCTTTTTGCTTTCACAGGTGGTCTTGTTTAGTGTTCAGAAAGATTTTCCTTTCAATTTTGTCTTCTCAGACCTTCAAATATACACTTGCATCTATATATGTGTGTGTGTGTGTGTGTGTATGCTTATATTTTGAAAAATTATGAGCAAGTTTATTTTTAAGCATTCTTTGCCTTAGTTTTTTTATCTGTTAAATGGGGATAATAATAGTCTTTCATGGAGCTGTTGTAAAAAGGGCCCAAATAATGCTTGGCATATATTAAGCACTCAGTAAATGTTAACTAGTGTGTGTGTGAGTATGTTGGTGTGGGTGTGTGTGAGTGTGTGTGGGGGAGAGAGAGAGAATACAAATAACATAGAGATCCATTCCTGAGATTCTGAAAGAACTTTATCAGTATCAATAGATCAGTGTAGTGCTGAATTATGAGGCTATGTATTTTGTTTGGTTATATAATTTATAATTTATACACATTACAATACACCTTAATAAATACTCTTCCCAAAGCATACCTACATGGGGACAGTAATTTTAAAATATTATTGGTGGAAAAGTGAGGGCAGTGAACTATCCCCTTTGTGGCTAGAGAGCAAAGTACAGCAAGGGTCTTTACAACTCCCATTTCATTATAGAGACACAAGTGTGTACCTGTCACTTGCATTTTAGACTAAAATAGTTAACACTATTAGTCCTAGTTACTAAGGTTCTCAAAGCACTTTTGCACATATGTCTACTAGTGCTCAAGTGTGAGGCCACCTCAGGCATCCCCCAATTATAGACTGGCCCTTAGTCAGAAAGTAATTTGTTGGTTCTGAGTTGTTTCCTGAGTTTGGGATCTTTGGGCCCCAACATTATTTATTTCCCTATTGAGGTCTTTTTTTAATTTTATTTATTTTGTTGTATTGTACTTTGTGCATGCATTTGATTTCTGATTTTATATTCTAGGAATGGGCCTTAACAAAGGACAAGTCAGTGAAACACATGGATTTGTGCCTTACTGTGGTGGACCGTGCACCTGGCTCTCTCATAAAGCTCCAGGGATGCAGAGAAAATGATAGCAGACAGGTGAGGCTCCCACTGTTGAAGTGTGTCTGTGTGTGTATTTGCATTAGTGTCTGCTGAGGGTCCAGCTGCCCCATGTGTGCTCCTTGTTCTCCTCTGTACTCTGTACTCCAGCTTGCAGCATGGTTCTGGGGTGCAGGGACATGCGATCAATCATGATACTGCAAGTGCTGTGAGGGTGTTGCGGGGGGGAGCAGTGCTGTTTGCTGGGGAGAACTATTCTCTAGTTCTCATCCTGGCTCTGTATGTTTGCCCTGCCTCCTCTCACCCCTCCATGGCTTCCTCTACCATGGCACCAGTACTGCCAATGCCTACCCTGACCTCTTGATGGATCTACCTATCTTTGGGTCTTACCTTTATCTAGAGTGGAGGGGCAGGGCTGTACTTTCAAGTTGAAAACTCAGATTATTCTGATGTTCTATAAGGACCTGCCCTGGGCAGGCTCTATAGGAGGGGCTCTCATGTCATCCTTTCAGCTACATGGGGGGTAAGTAGTACCTTTGGCACATTTCTTAGTACCTGTTTGGATCAGACATGGTACCCAGGACACCCTGGGAGTGTTTGTCTAACAGGGTTTGGCAGGAGACACAGGGCTGCTGGTGGTTGTGCTTCTGGATGCTGAGCACCATGGCTGGAAGAGCTTGTCTGGAGGCATAGATCTCCCACCTAGGAGTGGGTAGAGACAAAGACAATGTAGGGTCCTGCTGCCCTTAGTTTGTCCATAAAATCTAAAGTAAAGTGCTGGCCAAGCCACACAGTGACAGCATGGCCCAGGATATAGATCAGTGGGAGAGATGACAACCTGAGTCAGTGAAAACTCTAATCTGAAGCTCTGTTTACAAAGCACATATTATTTACCTTATTCATGATATGTTAATGAAACACTTCCAAGTTACACTGCTTTCTTGAACCATGGGGTAGTAGTCAGAAGTACAAAAGAAAATGTGAAAGGCCCTTCCAGAAGCAGGTATTTGAAGTGCTGGCCCATCTTGCTGGATCTCTCAGTATGAGATGGATAGGGCAAAATGGATAGAATCTGTTAGAGCCAAAAACCTCACCCAGCCCTCATTCAACACCCATTCCACAAAACAGAATGCTGGGGTCCAGAAATTGAATCCCTTCTCCCCAAGGTCAAGGAGCTCTGGTGATGCAGTGGTTAAAGTATTCAGCTGCTAACAAAAAGATCAGCAGTTCCAACCCACCAGCCTCTCCATGGAAGAAAGATGAGGCAGTCTGCTTCCATAAAGATTTAGTGTTGGAAACTCTACGGGGCAGTTCTACTCTGTCCTATAGGGTGGCTGTGAGTCAGAATTGACTCAAGGTACTGAATTTGGCTTTTTGGGTTTCCTCAAAGTCACATGGGAGAAACAAGGCTTTGTTAAGTTTCCTAACTTTCCAACCAGTGCCCTTTCAGCTGCCCCTTTGTACATTATTATAAATTTAAACTTAAATGATCAAGGAAATGTTTGCAAAGGGCCCTCTTTTGGTTTGTCCATCTCCAAACACCAGCCATCTCTGGGGTGCCCCCTTTCCTGCTTCCCAGAGCCCAGCCTGCATTGGTGGTGGGCCACGCTCCTGCTTACTTCCAGCTGCTGCAAACATGGGTCCATTTTGATGATGCACTTCCATTACATAATACGCTGTTGAAAAAGGGATTGACTGTTAAACAGCAGAAGGCTACTGTCCCTTGACTCCAGACTGCCTGGAATTAGGCAAGTCTGGCACTTGCTGAGCTTAGTATTTGGCTCTACCTGCTCAAAGTTAAGTGGGTTTTCCTGGACCTAATGGAAACTGTGTGAAGAAGTCTTAGGAGATGTAAAGAAGGATGATGTTATCTCGTCTCCAAACCTTTTTACCTTTTAAAAAAACAAATAGACATTTAATCTCTTAAGGAGTTAACCTTTACAAAGAGTTCGATTTATTTCAAGAGTGGACAGGTTGTCCTGCCGTGACCCAGCCTGGAGAATCATAATCAGCGCCCCTTAAAACCTAAGGCTTCATGGGACAGAAACAGACTTGCAGGCAATGAGTGCTTCTGGACAAGTGGTACATATAAGTAGGAATGTTAGCCCAAAGACTCAGCCTGTGAGAAAAAGGGGTGGGGCCATTTTTATCACATCTGACTGTCTTAGAAATCAATCCCTCTACCTCCATTGTATTAGGCAGACTGGTCAGAGTTGACAGGTTGCCTTCCAAGAATAGAGCTGGGATTTGGTTGCATTGTTTGAAAGCCCTTCATTTAGTTGATGTTTTGATACATGACAGGCAGAGTTCCCGCAGAGAATGGCAACAGATTCCATTTGTTCCATATTCTCTGTTGAAATGATTTGTAGACATTCAGAAGTGGCATGGGCAGCCACATACAAAGTTTACATGACAATGGAGGCAAACAACAGAAGGAGTGACAGACAATTGCTGACATGAGATGATGAGTGATGCTAGGCCCCCACACTCACCTGAAGGTGTTGCATGTTCCCTGTTGCCCAAAGCTGCAGGTTAGGACATGGGTCTAGATACAAATGGAGTCCTTGTGAGAACACCCTTGCAGGTTTACTGTGCACTTGACTCTTCTGCCTGGCTCTGACTTCTCCGCCACACTCACTGGCCCTTTGAGAAGAGGCTCCTGAAGCTGCTCTGCCTGGCCTGTGGTATTTTGTTTTCTGTGCACGTCTGTATGTTCATGTTATGTATTCATTTGCAGAGGCAAAAGGGAAAGGGAAGACGAGAATTTGCAAAAAATATTTACATGAAGGAGCTTTAGTGCATATAGTGTAAAAAATTAATTAGAATCACGGACTAGATTAAAGAGGAGAAGGGTTATAGTAAGATTTTTAAATGGGAATATTTATATCACCTGCTAAAAAAGGGCAAGGAGTCCTTGGGTTTCCTTCAGCCTGGGTTATAGGCTTTGGTTTCTGTCTTGGTTGGTTGGTTGGTTAGTTTGGGGGGGGGGGGTGTGTATGTGTGTGCACGCACGCATGCGTGCACGCACACACATCAGTAGGGAATCATTACACCCTGTACTTTAGATGTTATACACTCAGAACTGAGCAAATATTGCCTGACACCGGCCATGCAGAGTGCACAATCAAGAAGCAAGGAATATGAAGTGGCTGAGACAGGTTTCTCACACCAGGAGAGGTCACATACAAGGAGAGAAGACAGCAATATAGCTGTAGAGTCCTCAGTGTTGTGTCATGCACACACAACCCTCTTTCCCTCTCATTCTACCTGACTGTATTCATTTTTTTCAGTTGAGCATAACACTCCTAAGTGAGAGCATTAGAAGGAGGCCTCTAGCTGGGCCACCTTTCAACAGCTGGTGGCAGGACTGAGCACCCTTGGAGCCGATTGAGTTCCTGGGATGCCTCCTTGAGTGAAACATCAGGGGACCAGGCTTTCTTGTGAGTGGATGCAAATTCCCTACAGCAGCAACCATCCTGGTAGAAGGCCTTGCCTTGTCAGATACTTTCCTGCTGACTAAGGGGCAGCTGCACAGAGCACTGGGTCTAGAACAGAGGGCACTCAAAGAGGACACCAGGCGGAGCAAGAGAGGCCAAAGCAGAGACACAAGCTCCTTTTCCAGCCTCATTGGCACCCAGGGAATCTGGACCTCGGCTGTCCCAACTACTCTTGGTAAACAAAGGCCCAAACAAGTTTATTTGTTGTTCTTAATGTGTCTAGATGAAGACTCTGACAATGCATCTGTTTTCAGTCTTTATTTGGTTCTTATACTACAGGTAATGCTTCTCCCTCATGTTTTGCAGAAATGGGAGCAGATTGAGGGCAATTCCAAGCTGCGGTATGTGGGCAGCAACCTGTGCCTGGACAGCCGCATGGCCAAGAGCGGAGGCCTGAGCGTGGAGGTGTGCGGCCCTGCCCTGTCCCAGCAGTGGAAGTTCTCACTCAACCTGCAGCAGTAGCGACAGAGCCACGCACCCTGACTCCTGCTCCACTGGCTGAGTGTTGGCGATCACGTTGTTGATTATGATTCTTAAACTTTCCACAAAACTATATACCTCAGTATTCCATCACATCTGAAAGTTGGAGAACTTAAGCAGGGCAGTGGGGCTATGCAGACACAGAAGGGGAGAGGAAGAAAGGCAGTGGCACTTCTCGCCTCCCTGGATGCCTCTGCAGCCAGGCACCCCTTCCAGGGCAGAGTCCATCCCTCCTCCTTCCAGCTTCCACTTTGTGCTCACTCAGGCAGCTGAGCCACACCAGGACAGCAGTGGACAGTAGAGAAGTGACCCACCCGGACATACATCAGAGGGCAGGAGGGAAAATGGGATGTAGATGCTGTGTTGCAGAGTGGAAGACTCTTGAAATCTCCAGGTGTGATCCCATCAAATCATTTATGGTTCCCACAAAACCTAATCATGTCATTTTGCAGGTTGACATTATTTCCCACTCCCTGCTCCTCCGTCCCCAACTGCCATTCTAGCCCAAAGTCCCTTCCTCCATGTAATGTACTTGCTGTATTTGAATATGAACTTTTCTAGGATGGGACACTAAATATAAATATATATTAAGAAAGAATTTACGGTCAGTTCCCTTGGTTTCTGCAGGTTGCCGTCATCTTGTAAATTTGCCACCAAGCAGCCCACACACTTGAGAAGATAAGGAGGGACTGGAGCCCTTTTGGGGCCCCATTTGCCTCCTGGAGCCTTATCAGCAAGTAGGTACTACTTTGGTCAGCTGGATGAGTCCTGACTTCCTTGCAGCTGGCACTTGGGAGATAGAGGTATGGGGAGCAGTGGCCAGATGCTTGGACCACGGGCTTGTGCCACTGGCACCTCTAGCTGCAGCTTGGAGTTACTGCTGTGTCTTGGAATTCACTTTGCGTGTTTTGGGTATCTGTAAACCTGTATGGATTACTCATCTTGACAAATACTGCTTTGAGTTTTTTTAAATTAAATTTCTTTTCTCTAAGAAAAATAACCAACTGCACAGCTCCCTGCTGAGCTATGGTCTTGCTGCTGCCCTCCAACAGGGCAGACAGACGGCATTAGGAAGCCATCACACATGTACACGAGGCTAAAAATGATTTCAGCCACTGCATGTTAGGCTTTTAGAATTAATTGAGCTACTGGCAGAAGGTGGGTGACTAGTCTCAGTCTGAAAACAAGCCTCATTTCCAGCTCTGTGTAATTGGCGTCCTGGTGTGTTGGCAATACCAGCAAGGTTATAGTGGCCCTGGAATTTGGCCTGTCTGCCCTGGTCCCACCCTCGTGAGAGAGGGAATGTGGCTCCATTTCTTCCCCTACCCCACAGTAACCACTTCTGGGAGCTTCAGGTAAAGATTCAATAAGGGTCAAAACAACAAAAGTATACCAAAAGTACACCAGCTAACTTACATTGAGTACTCAGAGTTAAAAAACAGAAGCCTTGTTGTTTAGGACACAGATTTCAATATAAACCACAAGATGGTTGTGAAATGAATTAATAATGAGCAGACAGGCTGGACACTTGGATTGCTGCCTACGGTGTCATATGGAGCCACTGTGACTCTATGGTACCCACAGCAATGACAGAACAGCCAGCCTTGTGCACAGTGACCTCCTGGCCATTCCCATGGTCCTGCCCTGCTTCCTTTTCCTCCCAGCCCCTCAGCCACTCACACACCCAGATACCCCATCCCAAGGTAGTTGGTTGGCTCAGCAGCCAGCAGAGTTCCTGTGCATGCACAGATGCACATCTGTCTGCCCCTCAGAGGGACTGCTGTGGTCACAAAGTTAGAAGTGGCCTAGAAGACTCTTATGAGTTGACTGGCCAGCACTGCTTTTTCCTGCCTATTTTCTTCCAGAGAAGGGAACATTGTTAGTCTTCCTTCTTCCACTGAAGAAGCTATGCTTTGTGGTGGTGGGGTTTACAGCAAAGACACTACTGGGTTGTTTTTGTCCCATGTCTTTCCCGTATTGTTCCCTGCCAGGCAACCAGATATATGAGTGAACAAGGTAACTGCAAGTTGGATTAAATTCTGCACACTGATATCTTTAAAGACTGTTTCTGACTACAAATTAGTTCTTGGGGAGAGTCTAAGGAAAATCACTCTTAGGTACCTGTGCAAAGCTGTTGACTACAGATTGGGGGCAGGAGTGAGACCTTGTCTCTGAGTAGATGGGTTCTGTTGTCAGACCCCTGTCGCCTATGAGCTTCTACTACTGTTGTTAGGGAAAAAGTCTCATTGATGTAAAATAAATTTGGCTTGTTTTAAAATCAGGTTTCTTGAATCCGTCACCCATGTCCCCCATCCCACCCAGAGTCTCAACTGTTGTATTATAGGGATGTGGCCACCAAACCCCATGGGCAGGCTGTGCCCTGGGAGGCAGCCTCAGTGGCGACTGGGGAGGGGTACTTTGTAAGCTATGTTTACATGACACAGTGTGCCAAAGTGACTTACTGTGATTGCATTATTTTTTAGTCATTGGGACAATCCCACCCTCGTACCCCCTTTTTAAAAGTAAAAATTCTTTCCTAAGAGCCCTTTGAGCAAATTGTGACAAGGTTAGTTGTCTTCTCTGTGGTGGTCTTTCTTATGTCTTCATAAAAGCTAAAATGATGGTATCTGTGAGTATGTTTTGCAAATTCAAAATATAGTTTGGTAATTTTTTTTCCAGTTGATTTTTAAAAAGAACTGCTGTACAGAGCTTGTACTTTGTTCATTTTATAGATGGAAACCATCCTTGAAAATTGTTTAACTTAAATAAAGAGATGATACTTTATAGATAAAGATCTCTGGTGCCTGGCTGCAGTTTTTCTTGGTTTTTATAGGATGGCTGTGAGGGTTGTAATTATATTCTGGCCTCTGCTCAATTACCATACTTTAACACACTTTTAAAATACATCCACCTTTTATTGCTGTGCCCTTTTGTTGTTTATTCTTATTTGTAATAATAATCGTTATTCATTCGAGGAGTGTTTATGATGGGCCAGGCTCCTACCCAAAACCTTTACAACATTCTCCTTGGGTGGTCACAGTAACCAGTGAGACAGCATTATGGGTTGCATTTTACAGAAGGAAGTGAGGCCTGGTGCTGGAAGCAGCTCAACTGCTCAAGGTCACATGGTTCTAAGTGCTGCCTGCTGCACCTGGAGTCAGCCCTGGCCCTGTGACCCAGAGTCTGCTCTCCAACCCTGGCCACCCAGTGTTTTACAGTTTTTTAAAATATTTAACAATATATACTTGCTTACCAGTTACCTGTTGTTGTTACGTGCTGTCAAGTCGGACCCAACTCAGTGACCAATTCCCTCAGATGATATTTGAGGTTTTTTCTCCCTGGCCTATTTAAATTCTTACCCCACAGGTGTGTCAGAAGAACACAAAACCAGCCAATTCTTTACTGAGTGGTTTGGATTGAGATTGAAGGAGAGGCATGAAAAGCTGAATGGAATGGCCTAGGTGAGCATTTTGAAGCTTCTGAAGACTATATTTATGCATCTTATTTTTCCATTATTTGAGACAGCCAAACATCTGGCCCTCCTGACTGCCACCTGAGAAGCAAAAAGCTTTGACATCATTCTGTGTTATCCATCAGCATTCCTTTAGGAGTTGTGTATGATCCCTGCTTGAGCAAAAGTGAAAGGTTCATTCATTCTGTACTGCTCACTGATAGTCCTGAAGAGGGCCTAAGACAGGGAAAGAGGCATGTTAAATTCCAGAAAGAGTATAGCAGATGGTTTGCAGGCTCAGAGAGAGGCATTGGTACGCAGAATCGGAGTAGGCTTCTTGAAGGAGGTGCCTTGAGCCAGGCCATGAGGGGACTGTGGGAAGGGAGCACAATCCAGGCAGAGGGACTGGTGTGCCTGGAGGTACAGAGGCATCTGTGGGCACAGTACAGGAGGGGCCCATTAGCTTGAGAAGGTTGGGGGCAGAGGGATGGGCACCTTAAATGCCCACTCAATAAGGGATTGGGGAAGGGAAAGTTGTAAAAGTTTTTGGAGCAGAGCATCAGATGAGCAAATTTTTCAGAATAAAATGTTTAACCTAATTCAGCTATTTGATTCAGCAGTATGATTTCACAATTTAAATATATATTCATACAGGAAAATAAAATCACATGATTTCATGCTCTTTTCTGCCACTGTCTTACCTTAAAAAAAAAAAAAAATTATCTTCCTAGACCATTTTATATATTTCTGGACAACTTATTAATATCATACAGTGTTCACGTACCTGATTTATGGATTATGCTGCCCGTGTTTTCTAAGAGGGAGATGACATTTCTAGCATGGCATCAACCAGTAATTCTTCCTTTTCTTGTTTACCCACATTTTACAAATTTGATTCTGTTTCAGTCTCTCTTCATTGACCATCACTGAACCAGGAAGAACTTATTTGAAGGCTTAGTGTAAATTTCAAAAGACATTATCTCATATAACTCAAAATCCATAAGGACTGTTGCTCCAGGTTGATCCTATGGTCTGATCCAGTGAAATGATTGCTTCCTGTTTGACCCCAGAGTGCTACCATGGTTACAACACTCAGCAACAATGAAGCATGGTTCCCCCTCCTATGCTTTCTTCTTTCACTTAGGGAAGGTATTCCTTTCCCAATAAAACACCCAAACATGCACACTTCTCCAGATCCTATGACCAGAACTGACCCTTTTGACTAGGAGTTTGGGAAGCAGAAAGCAGTCACCTCCCATTGTCTGCCTTAATGATAGAAGTGAGTAGTTCCTGGTTGGTGCAAATGGTTAACTTGCTTGGCTGCTAACCAAAACGTTAGAGGTTCAAGTCTGTTCAAAGTACCTCAGAAGAAAGGCCTGGCAATCTACTTCCAGAAAATCAACCATTAAAGACCCTATGGAGCACAGTTACTCTGACACTCAAGGGATCACTATGAGCTGGAATCAGTTTGATGGCAAATTTATTTTTATAGTAGAATGAGGAAAGGGAAGGGGGTAGCCACCAAGTCAACACCCTACAATGTCTACCCCACTACCCATCACTAAGGATTTAGCAGAGAAAGAAAGAAGGAATACTGAGCACCAACCAAGTAAAAAAACCAGCAGAACAATTTACATTCATTCTCAAGTCCTGAAAATAATTCTCTGCTCATTGAGACCATCTAGACAATGATTCTAGGTGGAGGCCCTCTGGCCTTGGGCTTCAGCTCCACCTTCCAGGCCCACCTGAATGGCAGTTCTTTTCCCTCAGATTTGAGCAGCCCCATTCTCCTATTCCACTGCACTGAAAGAACTGGTGAAAAAAAAGGCTCCAGGAATTGACGGAACACCCACTGAGATGTTTCAACAAATGGATGCCGTACACGTGTCTATGCCAAAAAATTTGGAAGACAGGTACCTGGCCTACTGACTGGAAGAGATCCATATTTGTACCTATTCCAAAGAAAGGTGATCCCACGGAATGTGGAAATTATCAAACAATATCATTAATATCACACACAAGTAAAATCTTGTTGAAGATAATTCAAAAATGATTGTAGCAGAAGGTTCCGGCAAGATGGCGGACTAGGCAGAAAGACTGCACAGACCCTCTTCAACAAAGAAAAGGGAAACCAATTAACACAGACACAGAAGATAATCTTAGACCCCTGAGCCTTCAAGGGAAGGATATAGAAGTGGACTAAACCCCAACTAGCAGAAGAATTTGCGTGAAAATACCAAAAAAGGAGACATACGGAGGTGCGGTCTGGCAGCGATCCTGATGGCACAGACAGCTTGGAGATTCCCGAGTGCTGATAGGAGCTAAGAATTAACTTTAAAATCACCCTGCTAGCCAGGGACTGCATGGAGGACTGTGCATGGTGGCTGGGTAACAAACGGAGAAGGTGAAGAGAAAGATGGGCTGAACTATGGACTTTTGCCAGTCCGGAGGGCACCGCCATGTTGAAGGTTTAAAAAACGGCTTGACTTTTTGGATATTTAAAGAGACAGCGCTCTCACAGATTCCTGGGGCTTAAAAACACGTTCTGCTTTCCAGCAACCCCAAGGACACTCAGAGCCAGCAAGACTGAAAAGTTATAACATTCTTATTACTACACCCTACACCCACTTGGTGAACAGAGGTGTGGCCATCCCCCACTCCCACCTACCTTCTGGGCCTACAGGAACTCCATCACAGTCTGTGTGCTCAGACAGAGCCTGGGTGCCCTACCCTGTCCTCCACCAATTTTTTTTTTTCTTTTTTCTCTTTATTTATTTTTCGCTTTCTTTTTTCTGGTGATTAGTTTGTATTTGTCTGTTTTAAAACAACTAATATAATTAATACTTTTGTCCTTTTTTTTTATTATTTCTTAATCTTCCCCCACCAGGCCCTAGTTTTCACCATTTTTTCTTTTCCCTGTGCCTAGCTGAAATTTTTCTTTTTTCCTCAAATTTAAGTGTTTTTTTGTCTTTTCCCCCTTGTTTCTCGTGATTAACCTCATTTCTTGTTTTTCTTTTTGCATTTTTCCTATTTTTTCCTTCATTTATAATTCTCCTTCCCTACTTTTTTTTTTTTTTTTTCTTAGTGCCCTATCCCCAGATACGGCAGGTTTTCTCTTCTTTTTTTTCCATTTTTTTCTTTTTTTGGTTACTGTTCCTGTGTGATTACATGGTGTGTTTTTCATCCATGTGCTTTTAATTTTTTGATGGTTATTCAATTGTAATTTGTGTCTAACTAAGTGAGAGACAACAACAGTCCCCATAAGACACAACTACACCCACAACTCCTGCAACTTCACTTACTGAGTGAGAGCCACTTCTTCTTTCTACACCAACGGGCCAATGATGACAAAACCACCAAGAAGACTCTGAATCACCCTTGGCTGCTCTTCACAAACAGTTAACAGAGATCTAAGTACAACAACATCACGATGCCTCAGAAACAACAGACAATCACAGTCCACACAAAGAAGCAGGATAAAGTGGTAGAAACCAGGGAGCAGGATACAGACCCAGAACACATCCCTGA
>NW_006921637.1:12937021-12947899 GCF_000298275.1 Orycteropus afer afer | reverse complement strand
AAAAAAAAAAATGATTGTAGTAGTATATTGACAGAGAACTTCCAGAAATGCAAGCTGGATTCAAAGGAAGACATGGAATGAGGGATATCATTGCTGATGTCAAATGGATCTTAGCTGAAAGCAGAGAATACCAGAAAGATGTGTACTTGTGTTTTATTGATGATGGAAAAGCATTTGACTATGTGGATCATAACAAATTATGTATAACATTGAGAAGAATGGGAATTCTAGAACACTTAATTGCAATCATGAGAAACCTGTTACAGGGACATGTAATCATGACCTGGAGGCTGACATTTGAACAGAACCAAGGCAATACTGCATGGTTTAAAATCAAGTGTATGTCAGGATTTCAGGATTGTATCCCTTCACCATACTTACTAAATCTGTATTCTGAGCAAATAATCTGAGAAGCTGGACTGTATGAAGAATGCGACCAGGATTGGAGGAAGACTCATTAACAACCTGCAATGTGCAGACAACACAACTTTGCTTGCTGAAAGTGAAGATGACTTGAAGCACTTACTGATGAAGATTAAAGACTACAGTCTGCAGTATGAATTTACACCTCAACATAAAGGAAACAAAAATCGATCTTGTCTGCTCTGCATGGCACTGAGCAAGATCCTACTGGGATCTCACTCCAGAGTCCTGCCTCCAGATCCTAGAGCAGCTCGGGTCTTTCATGTTTGTTCTTTTTGCTTTATGTTTGGGTTTACTATTTTAAAATATGAATTTGCATCTATGCTTTTTAAATGTACCTTTGGTAAACTTTTCATGTTACAATTCCTTTACAATTGTGGCCTAAAGATAGATTTTGATTCTATGCAAGAAAATACCAAAAGATTTTTTACATTAATTCTGTGTTTACCATAAACAAAAAACTACATGCCCCCCAAAAAGGAAAAAAAAATCTTTACAACTAGACCAATATGCAGCAACATGATAAATGGAGAAAAGATCCACAATAAATGGAGAAAAGAAAAGAAAACAATGGAGTGGCATCAGGATTGGAATCATTAACAACCTGCAATATTCAGATGACACAACTTTGCTAGCTGAAAGTGAAGATGACTTGAAGCACTTACTGATGAAAGTCAAAGATTATACCTCAACATAAAATGAAAATCCTCACAACTGGACCAATAAGCAGCATCACAATAAATGGAGAAAACATTGAAGTTGTCAAAGATTTCATATTACTTGGTTCTACAATCAACACCAATGGAAGCAGCAGTCAAGAAATCAGATGAAGTATTTCACTGGGCAAATCTGAAAAAAAAAAAAAAAAAAAAAAAAAACATCTTTACAGTGCTGAAGAGCAAAGATGTCTCTTTGAAGACTAAGGTGCACCTAACCCAAACCATGGTGTTTTCAATCGCCTCATATGAATGTGAAAGCTGGACAATGAATAAGGATGACCAAAGAAGAGTTGCTTTTAGGTTATGTTGTTGGTGAAGAATACTGAAAGTACCACGGACTGGCAGAAGTGCCCCTTAGAAGCCAGAATGGCCAGACTGGTCTCACCTACTTTGATCATGTCATTCCATGGAGAAGAGTATCATACTTGGTAAAGCATGCATGGTCAGCAAAAAAGGGGAAGGCTGTCAACGAGATGGATTGACACAGTGACTGCAACAATGGGCTCAAGTATAGCAAGGATTGTGAGCCTGGCACAGGACAGGCATTGTTTCCTTCTGTTGTACAAAGAGTCACTATGAGTGAGAGCTGACTCAACAGCACCTAACAACAATAGGAACATTCTCCTATTCCGTTTGAGTGGTGATCCCTCCCCCTCACCCTTGGCAAGCCCTATTCTTCTTCCTCACTGCCCCCTCAGCTTTGGGCAGTGGCTTCAGCCCCAGATTCCTGTCTCTCATGAATGGCAGCCCCACATTCCAGAACTGAGTTGGTGAAGATCAACTCACTCTTGTGGCTCTGCCTTTTAAGACCCCAGAGGTTGTGGCCCTGTCCTTTGAGACAGGTTTGAGGCAGTTCTGCCTCCTGTGCTCCTTATCTCTTTAGCTTCTCCTTTATCATTCTTTGGCCTATCAGCTGCTTTGGCCTCTTGGGGCAGCCTCGCCTGGGTGCTGCTCCGGCAAATGTTACAAAACGCTTTAGCTCTACCAGTAAGTGCCCAGAGGCATCCCACTCTTCCAGACACTCAGCCCAAAAGGCAGCTCTCTGTGGGTCAGCTCCCGTGCCATATCATGCTGGTCTCTTAGTTCTGCGGCTGCCATTTCTCTGCCTCTGCTTCTTGCCATCCGTGTTGTCTCCAGTGCTACAGTTCACCTCACTTCCTTCTGAACCCTCATCAGAATTGCCTTTGACATCCATAATTCTAACAGTCTCTTCAAGGCAATCTAGGCTTTCACTGTTAGGCATCTTAAAACTTCCATCCTCTACTCATTATACAATTCCAAAACTGCTTCCACATTTTTGGTATCTATTGGAGCAGCACCCCACAGTCTTGGTACCAAATTCTTTCTTCCTTCTCTAGTGCTGCTGTAACAGAAATATCACAAATGGATGGGTTTAACAAACAGAAATTTATTCTTTCACAGTTTAGGAAGCTAGAACTCTGAATTCAGGGTGCCAGCTCCAGAAGACTTTTTCTCTCTGCTCATTCTGAGGGAAGGTCCTTGTCATCAGTCTTCATCTGGGTCTAGGTGTTCCTCATTTCAGGTGCCCTGGATCCAAAGGATGTGCTCAACTCAGTTCTTCTTGGTATTAGGAGGCAGAGGCAAGGGCAGAAGGTAGTTAAGGAAATTCCTGCATTAGGTAAGAGGAGGCAGAAGAATCTTCAGAGCTGCACAATAATGTTTTTCTTGCTCTTTGGGCTGGCAAGCCCATCACTCTGTCTCATGCTGGTCTGTTGGCTCTGCTGCCGCTGTCTCTCTGCTGGTCTCTGCCATGGTCTCAGTACAGGGATCTCAGGTCGAAGGTGTGCTCCACTCCTGTTTCCACATTTTAGGTCTCTGTTAGAGAAGCACATCACTCTCTAAGCACCAAATTCTTAGTTTTCTAGTGCCATTGTAACAGAAATACCACAAGTGAATGGCTTTAACAAACAGGAATTTAATCTCTTACAGGTTAGGAGGCTAAAGTCCAAATTCAGACCCCTGGCTCTAAGGGCTGAGTGAAGGCTACTGATCCTTGGCCTTCACCTCTGCCTCTTTTTCCAGGCCCAGTGGAGCTAATGGCTTCTTCTGACTCATGCAGCTGCTGACTACTGAGGCTGATGAACCCAAGACTGACAGATAAAATGGCACAATCCCAAGATCTGCAGACAACATGGCAGGCCACTGGTTCAATTCCAGGAACGGGAGATGAAGACTCAGCCAAATGCAGGACCCAAAATGTTCTAAAAAGCTAAAGACCTTTCTCAAAGTTTCTTCATATATACTGGAAACAGGCCACACCCTGAAGGCAACTAATTGGCAGCTCACAGCAGAGTCCACCATGGAATTGATTATACCACGTTGAAACTCATTATGGTGAGATTCTGGTGGTGCAATGAGTAAGGTATTTGGCTGCTAACCAGGAGACTGATGGTTCAAACTCACCAGCTGCTTCATGGGAGGAAGATGAGGCAATCTACTTCCATAAAGATATACAGCCTTGGAAACCCAATGGGGGTCACTATGAGAATTTTTAGCTGTGGGTGGATTAATCTCATCATAGAGAATAACTACTACATACAGCTGCAATGCCACTCAAAACCATGGCCCAGCCAAGTTGACACACAGCCTTAACTACCATAGGCATCCATCTTCCCCCATCTCTGCTTGCTTCTCTGTGCCTGATCTGCTGGTTTTATATCTTTAAGGTGATTGGCCTAAGACACACTCTACACTGCTATAGCTTCATTAACATAATAAATCCCTATTCCCAAATGGGATTACATACACAAGTATAAAACTCACGGCCATTGAGTGGATTCTGACTCATATGGACCCCCATTGGGTTTCCAAGGCTGTAAATCTTTATGGAAGTGTATTGCCTCATCTTCCTCCCAAGGAGCAGCTGGTTTGAACCACTGACCTGATTTGCATCCAAATGTCTTACTCACTATGCCACCAGAGCTCCTTTACACAAATATAGGGGTTAGGATTTACAGCATATTTTGAAGGGACACAATTCAATCTGTAACAGCTTTGGACCTCTTTGGTAGTCTGATGGCAACTCGAGCTTCTTTCAGAAGGCTTCTTAATGCATAAAACACATGACATAGGATTACAAAGAAAACAAGACACAGTTATCAAAATATTTTTCTAATTATGATATGAAAATATGTGCTTCTTAATGCATTAAATAACAAGGCTTAATATCTAACAGCTACCATAACTTTAAAACTAGGTGATGACAATAAACAATATTTTAAAAATCTACAGTAATTAATGTGATATGAAAATATCTGTGGTTTTTATCAATGATAAAGTTTATTGGCTATATTCATAATAGAAGGAAATGCTAAATTCCAGCTGGAGATATGTGCTCCCATCAAAGTTACTGGATCCTCTAAATTCTAAGAACCTCAACATAGATGAAGTCTGTGTTTCCTACCATCTCCCATTGTCAGTGATTCCATGTCTTCTCTGCCAGGGTATGAGTCAGAAAATGTGTGAATGCACATAGAACCAGAGGGGTGTCCTGGCAGCAAGCTCAGCAGACTGCCCAGGTGTTAAGCTATTCTTGACCCTGGACCTGGGCCTCCATCTGGGAAACCCTGAATCTGAGGGCATGGTGTCCACAGATCCAACTCAAGGACAGATCTGCCTTGGCTAGGCTGCCAGAGATTCCTAGGCAGCCACTTGATTTACATTTGTGTTGAGACAGAGCAACTGATGATGCCTGGCCCAGTAGGAGCAGCCCATCATTCTGGATTGCTGAGGAGCTGGGGTTCTACTGACCAGCTTCTCTGCTTACTGGAGAAGCTTGGTAAATGAAGGCATCAGAAGATTGCCTGGTGAGTAAGAAACCAGAATAAAGGAGTTTGAGGAATTTGTAAAATAAATAAATAAATAAATAAGTACCTCTTAAATGAGATAGACTGAGGCATGTCTTACCTGGTATGACCTTGTCCAGGAACCTGTGCTCTCAGCATCTGCTTTGCCTGGAATCCTCCTGGCAAGACTTGCTAGAGGGATGCTGCTGGCCCTGCTTCCATGGCCCCTCTTGTCATAAGCTTACCCAGATCTGCCCTGACTATTTTGGGCAGGCCAAGGATGAGGAAGCAAGCCTCTACACAGGATTAGGGCTGGGGAGAGGGATACTTTAAAAAGTAGGTCTCGGGGGCAGAGTATGTAAATTGGTTGAAACAAAACCATTTGGTGCCACTAGAGGAAAATTCAGGAGGAGTAAGAAAAATGAGACTATGGTCCCAAGTCACCTTTGAGCTTGGAATGAACTCACTTCCCTGGCTTAACTCTCGGCCAAATGATAGGCCTATGAGCTGAGCACCTACACCAGAGAGATGCATTCCTTACTTGGAACATTCAACCATGGGAGATCAGAAGGTAACCATAGGGAGGAAGTAGGAAGAGAGCTGTTACACTATGAGAAATGTAACCAGTGTCACAAAACAAAATGTGTATGAACTGTTGAATATAAAATGAATTTACTTTGTAAATGTCACCCAAATCACAATGAAAAACTTAAAGAAAAAAAAGGTTTGATGGGTAAAGAACAGGTACAAATGGAAGTAAGTAGCACAGACTGACTAAAATAATACTGGCTATTCTGTTCATTTGTTGTACTGTGGTGCCTTTTATGTTACTGTGATGCTGGAAGCTATGCCAGTAGTATTGCAAATACCATCAGGATCACACATAGTGGACAGGTTTCAGCCGAGTTTCCAGACCAACACAGAATAGGAAGGATGGCCTAGCAATCTGCAAAACCCTATGAATCACAACAGGATATTGTCTGATAAAGTGCTGGAAGACAAGGTTGAAAGGCACTCAAAATATACAGGGACTCACATGCCAATGATTGTGGTGATGAAGCAAAGCCTGGCAATATTTCTTTCTATTGTATATGAGGTCATCATGATTTTGAGCTGACTTGATGGCAACTAAAAACAGTAACATTCCTTGTCAGGTGCTGAAATAAATGCCCTCAAAATAAACTCTAGTTCAGAATTTGGATGTGATTGCAGGTAGCAGGGAAGGGAGAAAGGAGATACAGTTGCTCCTGTTGCTAACAGGATGCACTGACAGTGGCCACCATGGGAGAGCTGCTGGGAAAGGACCCTGGGTGGAAAAGAGCAGTCTTTTGTGTTAGTGACAAGAATAAGGTCTTGGGGGAATCCCAGTAAGATGGTGGAATCGGCAGACAAACTACACAGACCCTCTTCAACAAAGAAAAGAAGAACCAGTTAACACAGATACAGAAGATAAAAAAAATCAACACCTTAAACCAGCATCTCCAAATTATATAATTAGAAAAAGAACAGCAAGAAAAGCTTACAGTCACCAGAAGAAAGGAAATCACAAAGATTCAAACAGAAATCAATGAAACAGAAAATAGAAAGATAATAGAAAAAAATAAACAAGACTAAAAGTTGGTTCTTTGAAAAGATTAATAAAATTGACAAACCACTGGCAAATTTAACAAAGGAAAGAGGGGAGAGAGTGCAAATGACTTGAATAAGAAACAAATTGGAAATAACTTGGGCAACGCAACAGAACCAACTAAAAAAAGATAATAGCTGGATACTATGAAGAACTGTACTCCAACAAATTTGAAAATCTAGAAGAAATGGACAGATTTCTAGAAACACACCTAAACTAACACAGACTGAGGTGGAAAAGTTAAACAGACCCATAAAAAAAGAAGCAATGGAACAGGTCATTAAAAAAAAAAAAAAAATGCCAGCAAAAAAATGTCTTGGCCCAGAGAGTTTCACTGGAGAATTCTACCAAATATTCAGAGAAGAACTTACACCAAGGCTACTACTGAAACTATTCCAGAACATAGAAAAGGATAGAATGCTCCCAAATTCATTTTATGAAGCAAGCCTCACCTTGATACCAAAATCAGGCAAAAACATCACTAAAAAGGAAAACTACAACCAATATCCCTCATGAATATAAATGCAAAAATCTTCAACTAAATCCTAGCCAATAGACTCCAGCAACATATAAACAATAATAATAATACATTATGACCAAATGTGGCTTATATCAGGTATGCAAGGATGGTTCAACATTAGAAAAACAATCAATGTCACCCATCACATACATAAAAGAAAAGATCCACATGATCATATCAATCAATGCAGAAAAGACATTTGATAAAACCCAACACTCATTCCTGATGGAAACTCTCAGCAAAATAGGAATAGAAGGGAAATTCTTCAACATAATAGAGGCCATATATGTAAAACCAACAGCCAATATTATTCTCAACAGAGAGAGACTGAAACCATTCCCCTTGCAAACAGGAACCAGACAAGGATGCCCTCTGTCATCACTTTTGTTCAACATTGTGTTGGAAGTCCTAGCCAGGGCAATAGCCAAGGAAGGGAAATCAAAAGCATCCAAATAGGTAAGGAAGAAGTCAAACTAGCCCTGTTTGCTGATGATAAGATCCTATACCTAGAAAACCCAAGAGACTCAGCCAAAAAAAAAAAAAAAAACCACCCACTGGAACTAATTGAGAGATTTAGCATAAGTGGCAGGATACAAGATCAACATCCAAAAATCAGTTGGATTCCTCTACACTAGCAAAGAGATTGCTGAAAAGGAAATAAGGAAATCAATACCATTTACAATACCTACCAAAAAAAAATAAAATACTTGGGAATAAATCTCACTAGGGACACAAAAGACCTGTACAAAGAAAAATTACAAATCACTACTTCAAGAAACCATAAGAGATCTGCATAAATGGGAGAACATACCATGCTCATGGATAGGAAGATTGAACATTGTGAAAATTTCAATGCTACCCAAAGCAATCTATAAATTCAGTGCAATCCCAATCCAGATCCCATCAGCATTCTTTAAGGATATGGAAAAACATACCACTAATTTTATATGGAAAGGAAAGAGACCTCAGATAAGCAAAGCACTACTGAAGAAGAAGAACAAAGTAGGAGGTCTCACACTCCCAGATTTCAAAATCTACTATACAGCCACAGTAGTCAAAACAGCCTGGTACTGGTACAACAACAGACACATAGACTAGTGGAATGGAATTGAGAACCCAGAAATAGATCCATAAATCTATGGTCAACTGATTTTTGACAAAGGGCTGAACTCCATTAAATGTGAAAGAGATTGTCTTTTTAACAAATGGTGCTGGCAAAACTGGATATCCATTTGAAGAAAAATGAAACAAGATTTATACTCACACCATAGACAAAAACTAACTCCAGATGGATCAAAGACTTAAATATGAAACCTAAAACTATAAAGTTCCTCAAAGAAAAAATAAGGCAAATTTTGGGGCCCTAATTTATAGCATATATAGACTGTCAGGCATAACCCAAAATGCACAAAACAGCTGAAGATAAACTAGATGGATGGGACCTTCTAAAAATTAAATTTGTATGTGCTTCTAAAGATTTCTCCAAATGAGTAAAAAGAGAACCTGCAGGTAGGAAAAACATTCAGCAATGACATATCTGACAAGAGAGTTATTTCTAAAATTTATAGAAAACTCCAACACCTCAACAACAAAAAGATTAACAATCCAATTACAAAATGGGCAGAAGACACAAATAGACACTTCACCAAAGAGGATATTCAGGCAACCAACAAATACATGAGGAAATTTTCATAATCATTAGCCATTAGAGAGATGCAAATCAAAACAACAATGAGATACTATCCAGCACTAGTAGCGAAGTTCAATGAGACAGAAAATAACAAATGGTGGTGAGGGTGTGGAGAGATTGGGACTCTCATACACTGCTGGAGGGACTGTCAAATGATACAACCACTGTGGAAAGCAGTATGGTGATTCCTTAAAAAATTGGAATTAGAAATACCATTTGACCCAGGAATCCCATTACTAGGTATATATCCTAAAGAAGTGAGAGCCAGGACAAAAACAGATATATGCACACCCATGTTCATCACAGCACTATTTACAATAGCAAAAAGATGGAAACACCTATGTGCCCATCAACAGAAGAATGGATAACAAAACTATGATACATACTCACAATGGAATATTATGCAACACTAAAGAATAATGTAGAATCTCCAAAACACTGCATAACATCGATGAACTTGGAGGACATAATGCTGAGTGAAATAAGTCAATCACAGAAGGACAAGTACGGTATTAGTTCATTATTGTAAAAAGTTAAGAAAAGGTTTATATATGGAGGGAAACTTTCGTTGCTGGTTACCAGGTTGGGAGGGGAGGGGAGGGAACACTGCCAGATAGGTAGAGACAAGTATTGATTTGGGTGAAGGGAAGGGCAATTATCAAATGTGAGTGATCAACATGGTGGCATGGAGAAAATGAAAGACATAGAGAAGTGCATGGGAGGTACAGACAACAAAGATGAACCTTTTTGCACATATAGTACTGTGTTGTCAGTGATGGCAAAGATTGATCTAAGGGTGGATAGATAGGTTGACAGGCTGAATGATTATGTCTTTGCAGGGGGGAGTGTGCCTATGACCATGTATAGGGTTGGCAGACAATGTTTCTACAAGTGTATCTGTATTTTCTGTAAGAATTTCCAGGTATATAGTAGAGCTGACAAGGGACAAGGTTGTAAAGACTTCTTGGCCACAGCCAGCTACCCAGAGAGAGCAAGTAGTTGTACCTGCGGGCTCAGGACTATGGTCACAGGGGACATCAAGATCAATTGGCATAACATACTACACAAAAAAACATTGTTCCACATACTACTTTAGTGCGTAGCAACTGAGATCTTAAAAGCTTGCAACATTTACATTAGGTAGATACACTCCTTAGAGAGATCAGTCATGGGAGAACAGAAGGGCTGTATGCACAGGGAGACAGCTCAGGGCAGGAGTGCATGGAGGGAAGGACATAGGGAAGATGTAACTATGGGAAGGAAGTGGGAAGGGGAGCTGTTGCATTGAGGGAAATTGCAGTCTATGTCATGAGACAAGGTAATTGCTCTGTAAACTTTCACCCAAATCACAGCAAAAATAAAATAATAAAAAATAATGTCTTGGAGTAGAATAAATTGGGTTTAAATACTGGCTACCTCCACTTACTGCTTATGTGACCTTAAAACCAGTTGCTATCAAGTCGATTTATGGCAACCCTATATGTTTCTCATTACTACTGTGCTCCAGAGGGTTTTCATGGCTGTGACCTTTAAGAAATAGACATTTTCTTCTGAGATTTTTCATGGTGAGTTTAAGCCACGAGTTTGAACTAGTTTGAACTGGGTCAGTCATGGCCAAGGGTGGATTACCCAATAAGCAAGGTAAGCACAGACTTACCTGTGCATACTCACTAATCTTTAGTGAATAATTTTGTATGAGTTTACTACATCAGTCTAGTCTGCCCTGACTGAACCTGGAAGAGCTGGTTTAAAACCCTCGTTCAAATTGCCAACCTTTTTGTTAGTAGTCAACCATTTAACTCTTTGTGCCACTCAGGGACCTTAGGAAAATCACTTAATCTGCTCTGTAAAGTGTAAACATTCTGCCACCTACAGAGATTATTGTCAGGATTAGAGATACTAGGTGAAAAGTGTCTCCCTCCTATGGTCCGTGGCACAGGCCTGTGATTACTAAGGACCTACCCTTGCTTGTTTAAGCATAGGTACTGAAACAAGGCGGGCTCACTGATCTGCACTGAACACGTTCCCTTGTTACCCTACCGAGAGGGACCAGGTCTTCGGGAGCAAGGTAAGCACGGGCGTAGCACAGAGTA
>NW_006921637.1:12928046-12933521 GCF_000298275.1 Orycteropus afer afer | reverse complement strand
GTGCGGGATCGGGCAGTGTTTCGTTCTGCTGTGCATGGGGTCGCTATGAGTCGGAAACGACTCGACGGCACTTAACAACAACAACAACAACCCTTGCTTGTGGATCATAACAGATTATGGATAACACTACAAAGAATGGGAATTCCAGAACGCTAATTGTGCTCATGAGGAATGTGTACATAGACCAAACCAAACAAACAAACAAAAAAAAAAAAACCAAACTCGCTGCCATTGAGTAGGATCCGCCTCATAGAGACCCCTTCTTGGGTTTCCAAAACATTATCACTACAGAAGTAGATTCCCCAACCTTCCTTCTGAGAAGTGACTGGTGGGTTTGAACCACCACCCTTCTAGTTAGCAGTCAAATGCCTTAGGCACTACACAACCAGAGCTCCTGTACATAGACCAAGAGGCCGTCATTTGAACAGTCCTAGGGGATACTGCATGGTTTAAAATCAGGAAGCATGTGCATCAGGGTTGTATCCTTTCATCATACTTATTCAATCTATAAGCTAAGCATAATTTCTGAAAAGATGGACTATATAAAGAAGAATATGGCATTAGGATTGGAGGAAGACTCACAACCTGCAATATGCAGGCAACATAACCTTGCTTCCTGAAAGTGAAGATGACTTGAAGCACTTACTGATGAAGATCAAAGACTTCAGTATGGATTACAGTTCACCATAAAGAAAACAAAAATCCTCACAACTGGACCAAAAAGGAACATCACGATGAATGGAGAAAGTTTGAAATTGTCAGGAATTCATTTTACTTGGATCCACAATCAATACCCATGGAAGCAGCAGTCAAGAAATCAGATGTCATATTGCATTGGGAAATCTGCTGCAAAAGACCTCTTTAAAGTATTAAGAAGCAAAGATATCACTTTGAAGACTAAGGTGTGCCTAACCCAAGTCAGGGTGTTTTCAATATCCTCATATGCATGTGAAAAGGAAGACATGTAGGAAGATGGAAGAAGAGTTGACGCCTGCCTTTGATTTGTGTTGTTGATGAAGAATACTGAAAATACCACAGAGTACTACAACAAACAAATCTGTCCTGGAAGAAGTGCAGCTGGAATGCTCCTTGGAAGTGAGAATGGCCAGACTTTGTCTCACTTGCTTTGTTCATGTTGTTAGAAGTAACCAGTCCCCGGAGAAGATAAAGCAGACCTTGGTAAAGCACACAGTGAAAAAGGTGAAGACCCTCAGACAGCAAAATGGATTGACACAGTGGTTGCAATGATGGGCTCAAGCACAACAAGGATTGTGAGGATAGCAGACTACTGGGCAGTGTTTGATTCTGTTGTACATAGGGTCACTATGAGTCAGAGCCAATTTGACAGCACCTAACAACAACAAACCTCCCTTTTATTGCAGTGGGCAAATTGGGAACAAACACCGTTTGTATTAGAGATCTAAAATACTATTTTGTGGGTTGAAGAAATTAAGGACTGGAATGTTTGACGTGGCAGCACTACAATGTGCATCCTGTAAGCAGTGTTGGAAATCATGGAGAGGATGAGCTCCAAGGAGAGCCAGTTTAGGAGTACAGGGGAAAAAGTCTATAAACACTAAAACCAATTTCCCAACTGGGAGAAAGAGGTATCACTAGAAAAGCAGAGGCAGCAGCCATAAAGCTGCAGAGAAGCAAGGCCATTCACAATCCTGGAGTGAAAGCAGCAATGAGCATTTGCGTCCACTGTAGGTCAGACGGGTGAGCCCAGAGAGACCTGGGCTGGCACCATGAAAGTGGGTCTATCAAGAGCTGGACTCCAGGGAGAATGGAGGAAGACATTGGGGTTTGCAGTGAGGATGAGATGAGGAGAACCAGGAGGTGGAGCAGGAACCACAGGCAGGTAGCAGAGGACTGGGAAGCACATGAGAGAGTGGGTGTTGGGAGGTAAAGGTGAGTGTTCGAGTCCTCATCAAAATCTTCAGAAGTGGGGTCACTGGTTCAATGAGGTCACTTTAGTGCCAACTACCCTGGTGGAGGAGGACTGGGAGAGACTGGAATGAGTGGGTGGGCTGATGCTTACCCTGTAAGTCAGTTCCCTTACCCTTCTCACTCCTCCTCTCCAAGTTCTCAGTACTTGGAGAGTTTGAGAGGGACCCATGAATTTCGTCAGGAGTGCATATCTGAAATTTGAGCGGTACAGACTAAGCATTTTCTTGGTGCCAAAACTGTTTGTTTCATGAGCTCATTTTGTCCTCGGGATCACAAAGATCTGCTTCTCTGACTTTGTCGATATTATCACCCACATTTTAACAGTGAAATGCTGGGATAGGTTAAAAATCTTACCTAAGACCACATAGTCAGAGTCCAAATTCCAACCCATGGAAGCTGGTGGCTAGTAGTCTGGCTCAGAACCCAGACCTGAACATTGTGCTCTGCTGCCCTTCAGTGTCATTCCATGGCACCACAGTAACGTTTTATTAAGAAGTATGGGGTCTAGAGACTGGCATCTGAAAAGTTTATTAGAGGCCATCTAAGATGCTCCTTACCTGGAGCAAAGAAGAGTGAAGAGAATCAAAGACACATGGAAACAGTTAGTCCAAAGGACTAGTAGACCACATGAACCTCAGCATCCATGACCCTGAGACCAGAAGAACTAGATGGTACCCAGATTCCACTGCCAAACCCTCAGAAAAGGACCACAATAGGAAATCCTGGATAGAGTGGAGAACAATATGGAACAAAACTCAATAATAATAATAAAGACAGGCCTTACTGGCCTGATAGAGACTGATAAAACCCCCAAGACTATGGGACTTAGTAACCCTTGAAACCTGGAACTGAACTCACACCCATGACTCAACTTTCAGCCAAAAATAGTTAGGCCTATAAGTCCACCATCCCTTAAGAAAATTCAGTTCTCATGAAGTCCAGCACTGTTTAGTGGTGTTGAGTTGGGCACTTGGGACAGGCCAGGGTGTGGGCTGGCCTGCCTCAGAACCTGCAGGACTGGTTCCTCATCTTTCTTCCTTTTCTCTCCTTCCATAAACTTAATGACCTCACCCTTTTGGCCTCAGCCTGATCCCTGGGAAAGTCTGTGCTGTGGGGTGGGCCTGCTTCACACTGACCTGCTTCACCAGAAAACCATTTTCCCTCCTGCTGCTTGAAGGGCTATAATATCACAGACCACACTTGATGAATTTGGAATCCTTGTGTGCAAAGGACTTTGAGTGACAGACAGCACTTATTTTAAAACTCAAAGTAGGATTCCAAATGGAGTCTCGTCAGTAAATACCACGCTATATCCCTCTACCATCTAAGTGCTTGAAAAACTAGGTACAGCACTTTGAATTAGTGATTTTGGTGCTATGAATAGCTCACTGAATCAGAGTGCACCAAACACAGAAAAGCAGAATTAGAGGAAGACACAGGGAGATTATTTAAGAAACAGCTACCTGACAGAGGGTGGACGGGCAGCAAGAAGCTATTGGAAACTTCCCTGGAGCAGTCACTGACTGGCAGGCGAGGGCGGACACCTGAGATCCCCATGACCCAAGAAAGAAGACACCCTATATCAACATACCAGCAACCACTCCAACAACCCAGAGGCCAGCCCCAGGGACCTGCCTTCAGCAACTGATTTTGTTGGTAATTTGGATCTCCCAGGTGCAGGTGGGCATGCACACTACCGCTGAAACTCAAGTGGAGAACTCGCTGTTGTGCCAGGAGGGTGAGCTCCCTCCCCTCTCAGCGGGTCACCAATTGGGTTTGGGTCAGCCTGGGAGACACCATGCTTATCTGATCACAGATATAGGGAACATAGTTTACTAGCAGGTACTCCCCCACTCCAGCACAGCTGAAATTGCATGCATCTTTGGCGCCGCAGGTGGGTGGTATCACAGACAAACTCCAGAGCCATTAGCAGTCTGGCAGGATTGCACCAGAGCTGCAGGCAGAAGGGGTGGGGAGAGAGAAAAAGCCACGGTTGAGTGCAGTCCCAGGAATTTGCCTTGGATCAGCTCTTTTGCCTTGGATCTGCTCACTAGGGCTAAGAAGCCTCAGGAATGGGGTCTTTCAGTGTGCCTGAACCAGGCGGAAAGTTGAGAATCCCCAACAACAGGAATCTTTTTCTCGTGGTTAACCCCAGTCTTTGTTTTTTTTGGTATTTTTTTAAGTTTCCCATTTTTTCTTCATTCTTCTTCTTCTCTACCTTTTTTCTCTTAGTACCCTTTCCCCAGATATTGCAGGTTTTCCTGTTTTCTTCTTTTCTCCCCTTTTTCTTTTTTTGAGTTACTGTTCCTGTGTGATTTCATGGTGTATTTTTTGTCCATATGCTTTTAGTTTCTTGATGGTTATTCAATTGTAATTTTTCCCTAACTGAGTGGGAGACAGTATCAGTCCCCATAAGATACAAGTACACCTACACCTCCTGCATCTGCACTTACTGAGCAAGAGCCAGCACCTCCTTCTCCACCAATGGGCCAACATAAAAAACCACCAAGAAGAGCCTAAATCACCCTTGGCTGCTCTTCGCAAACAATTAACAGAGATCTTGACACAATACCATGATGTCTCAGAGACAACAGAACATCACAGTCCACACAAAGAAGTAAGATAAAGTAGTAGAAACAAGGGAACAGGATACAGAACCAGAACACATCCCTGAGGAAGAAGCAGCATTGGAACTCTCTGAGAAAGAATTAAAAAGAATTATATTTAGGTATCTTCAAAGGATTGAGAGATGACCGAAAAAAACCTTAGAATTTTAGAAGAAAATACAAGAACAAAATGACAAAATAAATGAAAAATTAGAAATGATTTTAAATCTACAGATAGAAATCCAGAAGATTAAGACTAAATTGTTAGAAATAGATAACATATTAGAAGGGCAAAGAGGTAGCATTGATGCAATGGAAGACAGAATTAATGACATTGAAGACAAATACCTGGATACTTCTTTGGAAAGGGATCAATCAGAAAACAAAATCAAAACAAAATGAAGAAAGACTAAGGTTCTTGTGGGATACCAACAAAAGAAATAATCTACATGTCATTGGAATTCCAGAACAGGAAGAGAAAAATAAAACTACTGAGAAAATTGTCCAAGATTAGCTGAAGGAGAACTTCCCTGTTATGATGAAAGAGGAGAACATAGACATTCAGGAAGTCCAATGAACCCCAAACAGGATAGACCCCAAAAGAAAATCACGGTGACATATCATCATCAAACTCACCAAAACCAAGGAAAAAGACAGAATCCTGAAAGCAACATGGGAAAAACAAAAAGTTATGTACAAAGGACAGCCAATAAGAATAAGCTCTGATTTCTCAGCAGAAACTATACAAGTGAAAAGGCTATGGGATGGTATATATAAAACCTGAAAGAAAAAAATTTTCAACCAAGAATTATATACCTGGCAAAATCAAATATGATGGTGAAATTAGGAGATTTCCAGATAAGCAGAAACTAAGGGAATTTGTTAAAACCAGACCAACCTTACAAGACATCCTAAAGGG
>NW_006921637.1:12924485-12926346 GCF_000298275.1 Orycteropus afer afer | reverse complement strand
AGAAAAAGAACAGCAAGAAAAGCCTACAGTCACCAGAAGAAAGGAAATAATAAAGATTCGAGCAGAAATCAATGAAACAGAAAATAGAAGGGCAATAGAAAAAATCAACAAGACCAGAAGTTGGTTTTTTGAAAAGATCAATAAAACTGACAAACCACTGGCAAATTTAACAAAGAAAAAGAGGAAGAGAATACAAATAACATGAATAAGAAATGAAATGAGTGACATCACAACAGAACCAACTGAAACAAAAAGGATAATTATCAGGGTACTATGAAGAACTTTACTCCAACAAATTTGAAAATCTGGAAGAAATGGACAGTTTTCTAGAAACACAACACTTACCTAAACTAACACAGATTGATTGGCCCATCACAAAAGAAGAAATTGAACAGGACATCAAAAAATTACCAACTAAACAAAGTCCTGGCCCAGACGGTTTCACCTGAGAATTCTACAAAACATTCAGAGAAGGACTGATACCAATTCTACTCAAACTATTCCAAAACATAGAGAAGGATGGAATCCTCCCTAACTCATTTTATGAAGCAAGCATAACCTTGGTAACAAAACCAGGGAAAGACATCACTCAAAAGGAAAACTACAGACAAATATCCCTCATGAGTATAGATGCAAAAATCTTCAACAACATCCTAGCCAATAGACTCCAACAACATATCAAGAAAAGAATTCATTATGACCAAGTGGGGTTCATATCAGGTATGCAAGGATGGTTCAGCATTAGAAAAACAATCAACGTCATCCACTATGTAAATAGAACAAAGGAGAAAAACCACATGATCATATCAATTGACGCAGAAAAGGCATTTGATAAAATCCAACACCCATTCCTGATCAAAACTCTCAGCAAAATAGGAATACAAGGCACATTCCTCAACATAATAAAGGGCATCCATGAGTTGGGTCCGACTCGATGGCACATAACAACAACAACAAAAAAAATTCTAAAAAAACAGCCAGCATTATACTTAATGGAGAGGGACTGAAACCATTCTTCTTGAGAACAGGAACCAGACAAGGATGCCTGCTATCACCACTTCTATTCAACATTGTACTGGACGTCCTAGCCAGGGGTTTCAGGCAAGAAAGGGAAATCAAAGGCATCCAAATTGGTAAGAAAGAAATCAAATTATCCCTATTTGCTGATAATATGGTTCTATACCTATAAAACCCAAGAGACTCAGTCAAAAATCTACAGGAACTAATTGAGAGATTTAGCATTGTGGCAGGATATAAGATCAACATCCAAACATCAGTTGGATTCCTCTACACCAGCAAAGAGATTGCTGAAGAAGGAATAAGGAAATCAATACTGTTTACAATAGCTACCAAAAATAATAAAATACTTGGGAATAAATCTTACCAGGGACACAAAAGACCTTTGCAAAGAAACCTATAAAAAACTACTTCAAGAAACCATAAGAGATCTACATAAATGGAAGATCATCCCATGCTCGTGGATAGGAAGATTGACCATTGTGAAAATGTCAGTTCTACCCAAAGCAATCTATACATTCAATGCAATCTCAATCCAGATCCCAACAACATTCTTTAGGGATATGGAAAAACCAATCACTAACTTTATATGGAAAGGAAAGAGACTTCAGATAAGCAAAGCACTTTTGAAGAAGAAGAACAAAGTAGGAGGTCTAACACTGCCAGATCTCAAAACCTAGTATACAGCCACAGTAGTCAAAACTGCCTAGTATTGGTTTGGTGTTGCTGTTGTTGTTGTTGTTATGTGTCGTCGAGTCGGCCCCGACTCATAGCGACCCCTCCTTGGGTTTCCGAGGCAGTATCACTACGGAAGTAGGATTGCCCAACTTTCCTTCCGAGGAGT
>NW_006921637.1:12920502-12924065 GCF_000298275.1 Orycteropus afer afer | reverse complement strand
AAAGACTTAAATGTGAAACCTAAAACTATAGAGTTACTCAAGGAAAAACAAGGGGCAAATTTAGGGGCCCTAATATATGGCATAAATAGACTCTCAAGCATAACTCAAAATGCACAAATGGCAGAAAAGAAATCAGATGATTGGGACCTTCTAAAAATTAAGTTTTTATGTGCTTCCAGAGACTTCTCCGAAAGATAAAAAAGAGAACCTACAGATTGGGAAAAAATATTTGGTAATGACATATCTGACAAGGGACTTACTTCTAGAATCTATAGAAAACTCCAACACCTCAATACCAAAAAGAAAAACAATCCAATTAAAAAATTAGCAGAAGACATGAATAGACGCTTTACCAAGGACAACATTCAAACGGCCAACAAACATATGTAGAAATGCTCCCAATTATTAGCTATTAGCGAGATGCAAATCAAAACAACAATGAGATACTATCTTGCTCCAGCACCAGAAGCAAAGTTCAACGAGACAGAAAATAACAAATGCTGGTGAGGTTGTGGAGAGATTGGGACTCTCATACACTGCTGGTGGGACTGTAAAATGGTACAAACATTGTGGAAACCAGTATGGCAATTCCTTTGAAAATTGGAACTAGAAATACCATTTGACCCAGCTATTCCATTACTAGGTATATATCCTAAAGAAGTGAGAGCCATGACAAGAACAGACATATGCACACCCATGTTCATCGCGGTACTATTTACAATAGCCAAAAGATGGAAACAACCTAGGTGTCCATCAACTGGGGAATGGATATCCAAACTATGGTACATACACACAGTGGAATACTATGCAACCCTAAAGAATAATGGAGAATCTGCAAAACACCGCATAATGTGAATGAACTTGGAGGACCTTATGCTGAGTGAAATAAGTCAATCATAAAAGGACAAATACTGTATTAGTCTGTTATTGTAAAAGTCAAGGAAAGGCTTATCTATGGAAGGACATTTTCTTTGTTGGTTACCAGGGGTTGGAGGGGAGGGTAGAGAATATGGTTAGATAGCTAGAGATAAGTTTTGATGTAGGTGAAGAGAAAGGCAATGTACCAAATGTGGGTGATCATTATAGTGGCATTGAGGAAGAGAAAGACATAGAGAGGTACGTGGGAAGTACAGACAACAAAGATGAACCCTTTTGCACATATAGTATGACATGGTCAGTGAAGGCAAACATGGGTATATGTGTGGATGGATGGGTGGACAGGTTGAACTATTAGCTATGTCTGTGAAGTGGAGAGTGCACCCAAGAACATGTATAGAGTTGGCAGACAATGGTCCAATTACTTTATATGTATGATCTGAATTCCCAGGTGTATAAAGGAGCTGACAAGGGGCAAGTTTGTAGTCAATGCTTGGTCACAGCTACCGAGAGGGACGGAGTAGTTGAACCTGTGGGCTTGGGACCACAGTCACAGAGGACATCAAGCTCAACTGGCATAACATACTACACAAAACCTTTTTGCTCCTCCTACTGTGGCACGTAGCGACTGGGATCTTAAAAGCTTGCAAGCTGCCATCTAGATGCAACGATGGGTCTCTCTTCATCAAGAGCCAAGAAGAATGAAGCAAACCAAAAATTCATGGAAACAATTACCCCTAATGACTGGTAACATCATCCATTCTGCAGCCTATACGACTATGAGACCAGAAGAACTAGATGGTGCCTGGCTACTACTGTCAACCACTTGGAAGAGGATCTATGTAGGAGATCCTGGATAGACAGGGAGAACAATGTGGAACAAAACTCAAAATCATTTTGGAAAAAAAAAAAGGGACCAGGTTTGCTGGCCCGATGGAACCTGGTGGAACCACTGAGACTATGGCCCCTAGCTGCCCTTCAGGTCTGGAATTGAATGCACACCTGTGGCTTCTAGCCAAACAATGGACAGGCATATGAATTGAACATTTACCTGAGGTAGGTACACTCCTTGGAGAGAACAAGCATGGGAGAAAGAAGGGCTGTATATGCACAAGGAGACAGCTCAGGGGGCAGGAATGCATGGAAGGATGGACACAGGGAAGAGGTAACTGTTGGGGGGAAGAGGTAACTGTCGGGAGGAAGTGGGAGGGGAGATGTTGCATTGTGGTAAATTATGGTCAATGTCATGAGACAAAGTGTATGAGAATTGCTGTATGGAAAGTGAATTTGCTCTGTAAATTTTCACCCAAATCACAATAAAAAATAAAATAAAAAAACTCAAAGTAGGTGATAAGATGAACAAGCGTTGCAGAAAGCATTATAACCTAAACTGAGAACATTAAGGTGGGTAGAGAGCTAGGCCTTGATGTGAGCAATTACCTGGAACTCAATCCCTAAGACACTGAACTCAGGGTTTGCCAGCAGCTCCTTTCCTGAACTTTGGGAAAAGCCTGAATCGAAATATAATTATATAGACTGACCCATCCTCTTCCACCTCTCTGAAAAGGAAAAGTAAGGAATAGGACTGAGAGATATATCTAAGAAATCATTTAGTACAAACTCTTCCCTTTGATCTACACTTGCAATTTAGTAGCTGCTTCTATCAAAGAAACCCTTGGGGATGAGATCAGCTCTCCAGCCCAGCAATGAGGACAACCTATAGGTCAGTTTTGCAGTTGGGCTGCCCAGCCTTTATCTGTGTACTCTTGAATGCAAGGAGCAGATGGGGAAAGGGGAAGGGAGCAGGTTTCTGGGGCCCACAGAGAGCCCAGGTGATGCAGAGCTCCAGGGAGAGGTGAACCCTCCCACTGAGGCACACCCAGAAAGAGACTTGGGTTGCTCTCTTGTCTATCAAAAGTCCCTTTTCATAAAAGACAGTTTGGGAAAAGTTGTTGCTCAGGCAGCCAACTTGGGTTTCATATTTCGTTGTGTTTGTTAGGTGCAGTCGAGTCAGTTCCAACTCATAGTGACTCTGTTTACAGGAGAACAAAACTGCCTAGTCCCGTGCCATCCTCACAATCATAGATACGTTTGAGCCTATGGTTGCAGCCATTGTGTCAATCCATCTCATTGAGGGTTCTCCTCTTTTTCATTGGCCCTATAACCATACCAAACACAATGTCCTCTGTCCTGATAACATCCAAAGTATGAGAGATGAAGTCTCACTGTCTTCACTTCTAAGGAGGATTCAGGCTGTACTTGTTCCAAGATAGATTTGTTCATTCTTCTGACAGTCCACGGTATATTCAATATTCTTCACCAACACTACAATTCAAATGCATCAATTCCTTGGTCTTTCTTATTCATTGTCCAGCTTTCACATGCATATGAGGCAACTGAAAATTACATGGGTAGGGTATTTGGGCACACCTTAGTCTTCAAAGTTACATCTTGGCGCTTTAACAATTTAAAGAGGTCTTTTGTAGCAAATTTGCCCAATGCAATATGAAATTTGATTTTTTTTTGACTCCCTTCCTTTTTTTTAAAAATTTATTTATTTATTTTTATTTGGGTGAAGATTTACAGGGCAAATTCACTTTCCATACAGCAGTTCACATATACTTTGTCTCATGTCATTGACCACAGTTTACCACAATGCAACAGCTCCCCTCCCACTTCCTCCCCAT